>NC_087186.1:14204407-14261907 GCF_035594125.1 Scylla paramamosain | reverse complement strand
AAAAAGATAGAAAAAAAATGGTTATAGAGGAAATAAAGAAAGAGGAGAAGGAAAGAAAGATGAAGAAAAGGAGGAGAAGGAGGAGGAGGAGGATAAGAACAGGAAATAAAAAGAATAAAAAGGAAAGATTTTGGTTATAGGAGAAATGAATGAAGAGGAAAAGAAGAAAAGGAAGTAGAAGAAAAGGAGGAAGAGGAGGAGGAGGAGGAGGATAAATATGGTGAATAGATAGAAGAATACAAAAAAAAAGGAAGAAATTATAGGAGAAATAAAGGAAGAGGAAAAAGAAGAAGACGAAGAAAAGAAGAAGAAGAAGAAGAAGAAGAAGAAGAAGAAGAAGAAGAAGAAGAGCTTACCTGGGTGTTTGAAGAAGGCGCAACAGAAAGAATAATTCCATCGGCAGCAGTAGGAGGGGAGGAGGAGGAGGAAGGGGTTGGGGGAGGCGGGGGGAGGTATCATCATCAGCAGTAGCAGCAGCATTATCACCATCATCACTATTATCTTCATGTTTAGTTCCCTGCAAGACATCTTCACTATCACCACTTGTAGAGAGAGAGAGAGAGAGAGAGAGAGAGAGAGAGAGAGAGAGAGAGAGAGAGAGAGAGAGAGAGAGAGAGAGAGAGAGAGTGTGTGTGTGTGTGTATTCATAAGTTCTAACTACTCATTGTTCCTCTCTCTCTCTCTCTCTCTCTCTCTCTCTCTTACTTTCTCTCATTTGCAACAAGTTTTTTTTTCACTCATTTACGGATTATTATTATTATTATTATTATTATTATTATTATTATTATTATTATTATTATTATTATTACTATCATCCTTGTTTATTCCTTCTCATTTTCTATATTTCACTTCATTTTTTTATTCAGTCATGCACTTTTTCTTAGTTTCTTTTCACTCACTTTTTTCATTCCCTATTTTCACACGTTTTTCTCACTTAATTTTCAGTTTCTTTTCTTTTCTTTTTTTTTCTAGTTTCTTGCATAAATTTTTAGGTATCACTTTTTTTTCTTTTTTTTTCCGTTTTTTTGTTCCATAAAATATCAGGTTAATTTATTTTTGTTTCCTTCCTTCCTTTTTTTCAAGTATCAATATTTTTTTTAATTATAACCACTTCGTTTGAATTTTGATATCAGTAAAAATACTCGTGATTTTAACCATTATTATTATTATTATTATTATTATTATTATTATTATTATTATTATTATTATTACTATTATTATAGGCATTGATTTTGCGTTCCTATGAATTTTAGTTACTAGTATGTATGTCTTTGTGTGTGTGTATGTGTGTAACCTTCACTGTAACACACACACACACACACCTGTACTGAACGTGTTCGAGACGCGACGTAAACAGAACGTAATATTTTCTGCTTCACTTTCTTATATATACCTCCTCCTCCTCCTCCTCCTCCTCCTCCTCCTCCTCCTCCTCCTCCTCCTCCTCCAGGCCCTACCCACCTTCCTAACTCCTCCCATCTGCTTCTCTCTTCCTCCCTCTTCCTCCTCCTTTTCCAGTACTTTCCTCCTCCTCCTCCTCCTCCTCCTCTGTTTTTCCTTCAGGCGTTCATTTATTCCTTCCTTCTTTGTGTCTCCTTGCGTTATCTCTCTCTCTCTCTCTCTCTCTCTCTCTCTCTCTCTCTCTCTCTCTCTCTCTCTCTCTCTCTCTCTCTCTCTCTCTCTCTCTGGTTGAATCTTGATAAAACTGGAAGGTGGAAAGGAGTTCGGCTTGAGAAGGAGGAGGAGGAGGAGGAGGAGGAGGAGGAGGAAAATGAGGAGGAGGAGGAGAATGAGGTGGTGGTGGTGGTGGTGGTGGTGGTAGTTTAGTTTTACATAAAAAATTCAGTAGCAAAATCTCTCTCTCTCTCTCTCTCTCTCTCTCTCTCTCTCTCTCTCTCTCTCTCTCTCTCTCTCTCTCTCTCAAAACTTTCTATCCTGCATGATTTACTGTTTCTGTTTGTGCTTTCGTGTCTTGACCACTACTATTACTACTACTACTACTACTACTACTACTACTACTACTACTACTACTATTACTACTACTACTATTACTACTACTACTACTACTACTACTACCTGTCGCTACTTACTACAACCTGCCACCACTATTAAATTTCTTAATGGTAAAAAGAACACGCGATTTGGAAATTATCTTGTAGTATTCCTATTGCGGAGATATTTCTCTCTCTCTCTCTCTCTCTCTCTCTCTCTCTCTCTCTCTCTCTCTCTCTCTCTCTCTCTCTCTCTCTCTCTCTCTCTCTCTCTCTCTCTCTCTTCATTTATTATTTATTATTCATGTAAGGAGAAAATAGCTTAAAATAATAGGTAAACAATATACCTTTTTCAATACATAACACACTTGAGCCTGAAATGAGCCAAATACGAGTATATCCACCATCACTCTTTAGGCATGGAGTCGCTGTGTGTCACCCTGTCATTACCGACAATAAAGAAAAGTAGCTCACAAAATCTTGGATAAATAATTAATGTTTTTTAAGTACATTATAAGACACTTAATGCCTGAAACAAGCCAAATACATTCTCTATTCCCATTTAGCCCCGGGGTCGCTGCTAATGCCATTATATAGTTGCCCAAAATAGAGAGAAAAGTAGCTTAAAACATTGTTCATAAATAACAGATCATTTTTCAGTATATAACTACTGAAATTAATCCTGAAATAAGTTAGGCAACCTAAATGTCACCTATATGTCACCCTATCACTAATCAAAACAGGGAGAAAATAGTTTTAAAAGTCCTTAATAAATAACAAACCATTCTTCAGTGCATAATTACACATTTTATTCGGAAACTAACCTAAATAGATGGAACATACTCTTTTAGGCTCGGGGTCGCTGCCTGGCTGCCGAGGATGTAAACAAATCGAACGCAAATCGAAGATGGAGAAGAATTTAGGAGCCCCAGCCAGCTTATGAAGGGTAGCCGCGACCCACTCCACTGACATAAGGATGACTTGTGTGAGTGGAGGAGGCGGTGCAGGCCGACCAGGAGGGAGGCTGCGGGTGTGCTGATGGGCGGCGTGCTGGCCAAGAGGCAGGGCGGCGGCCAGGGCGGGCGGGCGGGCCAGCGCGGCCTCCCCCTCCGCCACAGACAGAGCCTCTCGGAAGTACGTGTAGTTAATGCTTGTTTATGTCTTGTGTTGTGCTATATGTTTGTATTGTATTGGTGCGCACACTGGTCCCTACGCACTCTGGTATACACACTCTGAAGTGCGTGTTTGTATTGCTCTGCTTGGTGGTGTGTTGTTGTGTTGTATTGGTACACACACACACACACACACACACACACACACACACACACACACACACACACACACACACGCACCAAGTTGTGTGTGCAAGGAGCATTCATAGCTTTAAACATGAATATGATAAATTAACTTTTAAAAAGACATTATGAGCTTGACTCAATTCTCTCTCTCTCTCTCTCTCTCTCTCTCTCTCTCTCTCTCTCTCTCTCTCTCTCTCTCTCTCTCTCTCTCTCTCTCTCTCTCTCTCTCTCTCTCTCTCTCTCTCTCTCTCTCTCTCTCTCTCTCTCTCTCTCTCTCTCTCCTTCCCTGAAATACTTGGTCTTCAGAAATCTACCTATACTATACCCAAGGAAATAGGTAATCTACTACTACTACTACTACTACTACCACCACCTTTATATCTTGACTAATAATAATAC
Organism: Scylla paramamosain; assembly: GCF_035594125.1. NCBI lineage: Eukaryota > Metazoa > Arthropoda > Malacostraca > Decapoda > Portunidae > Scylla > Scylla paramamosain. Next base: position 14,258,219 of record NC_087186.1, on the reverse strand, counting down.
TACCACCATTACCACCACTACTACTATTACTACTACCACCACCACAAAACATTCAGCAGTTCATCACAGCATAAAAAAAGACAAAATACTTCAACTCTCACAGCAAAACAAACACATTCCCTTTACATTCTTTCATTCCAACACTTTAAAAGCATAAACACTCCCTCTAAGTATAAAATCAAATGACTGACACACCCCTCCATCTTCCTCCTCCTATTCCTCCCCACAGTTTAGCCTGGTGCACATCGCAACCAACCTCACCCATCGCTTCTCTGTCCTAAGTGGCCTTTCTGTGATCTCATTCGTGTCGGCGCCAGTCAGCGAGGCGAACCGTCGACCATGGACCAGAGTCTCCAGGAAAAGGTGAGGAAGAGCAGGAGGAGGAGTGGGTATTTGTTTCTGTCCTTGTAATGGAGCAGGAGGAAGAGGAGGAGGAGAAAGAGTGGGTATTTGTTTTTTGTCTTTTAGCAGAGAAGGAGGAGGAAGAGTGGATATGTTCTTGTGTGCTTTAGTGGTGGAGGAGGAAGAGTGGGTATTTTCTTGTGTACTTTAGTGAAGGAGGAAGAAGAATAGTGCAAGTTTTCTTTAGTGAAAGAGGAAGAGTGGGTATTTGCTTGTATCCTTTAGTAGATTTGCATATTTAGTTATGGTATAATAAGGGTGAACTTTTCAATCTGTTTGTATGTAAGAGTAACTGCAGATAATCATTGTACATTGAGACTCTTAACGTACATTTAGGTATAATATCTTGAGCTTTATTAAGTGGTAGATTACTGTTCTGTCTTTATGTAGGAGTTGTGGAGATGTGGATGAAAATAAAAGAGGTATTAAGGCACTCATAGCACACTGCCTCTTGTTACTCATGATCATAACACATCTCCACATTTACTCACAATCTTAACACACTCTTCCCGCTGCAGGTGGCACCAGTCAACGCTGGAGAATGAGTACGCCCACAGCAAGACAGTGTGGCCAGTGGCACAGACTGAGGCTCTCTTCCTTCCAGAGTTTCCTGTTGGTATAGAAGAAAAGTTAAAGCTTATTGTGAGTATCAGAGTATAGAGAGTAGGATGTGTTAATAATAGTTGATAATAGTTAATAATAGCTGCTCATCTGAAGCTTGGTTTGAATTAAGGCTTTGTATTATTGATTGTTTTTAGTTTTTCTTCTACAAAAGTTAATAGTTGATATTTCTTCACCTCTGTGGTCTTTGAAAATAATCCTTGGTGTGTATTTTGATTTTGTGCTTTCAGTTTAGAATAGATAACATTGATGAAAGCTCAAAGCATTTATAAGTACTATTGGGAAAACTCTTAACCTAATATAAGAAATGCATGGGGGAAAAAAATGAAAACTGGTGAACTATTTTGATGACAGGAAAGTATTAATTAATCTTCAGGTAAAAAAAAAAAATAGATAAATAAATAAAATAGGCACAGTTTTGTATTTTCATCACACGGACTTGTACCAGATTAGATTTTTCTCAAGAGTACAAGCCTGAGTGTTTTGATTCTGTGCTTGCAGTTCTTAGGGGAGATTAGCCGAGGAGCCTTTGGTCAAGTGTTTCATGTGAAGTGTTCCATCTCCAACAAGGAATACGCCATGAAGGTGCTCTCCAAGTCACAGGTGAGCCAGTGCTACCTGTGTGTCTTGTGAGCTGGCTTGTGTTTTGATCCTACTCTTGTATCATTGATGTTTTTTTTTTGTTGTTTTTTTTTTCACTTTTCATTTTTCTTTTTGTATTTTTCTTTTTTTCCATTATTTTCCTCCTCTTCTTTTCTTTTTATTTAATTTCTTCTTTTATCATTGTTTCCCTTTTTTTCCTGTTTTCATCTTATTTATCATGTTTCTCTTTTTCCTTTTCTCTCCATCTTTCCCTTCCTTCACCCTTGTTCCTTCCACACTCATACTCACACCTTACCCATTCCCTCATCTCCCTTCAATAATACTAACATTACTAATACTCCACTGACCCCTAAACTTACCAAAAAAAAAAAATAAATAAATAATAATAATAATACCTACACACCTGTACCAAGCATTCTTCTGGTGTTGCAGGTGTGTAGCTTGGATGCTGTGGGTCAGGTGAAGCAGGAGGTGATGATCCAGCATGTGTGTAGCCACCATCCCTTCATCACGCCTCTTGTCCACTTCTGGCAGACACGCAAACTGCTCCTAGTCAGTAAGTAGCGGCATTCTGGGTCATGTGATTGTGGCATAGAGTTTCCTAATAGGTCTTCTTGTGGGATGTCATTGAAACCCTTTAATTTATCTAAGGAAGAGTTATTTTCTCTGTACTTCCTATATTTTTTGTAATGTGTTGGCTTCCTTCATCCATCAAAAAGGGGAAAAAAAGAGGGAAAAGGAAAGATTTAGCTAAACGAGAAATAATGTCTGAATTTTCCCCCGGGCTTCTTCAGTTCATTGTGTCTTGCTTTCCTTTGGGACATCCCAGAAAAGTGAGGAGTTTATCTGAAGCCAGGATTGTTATGTCTTTTTTGTGCCCTGAGCTGGCTTCCTCTATCTGTTAAGAAGGGAAAAAAAGGAGAAAAGAGAAAAAGAAAGGATGAGGATTGGAAGAAGAAAAAAGAGTATGGAGTTTACTTGAAATATTCTGTTTAATCAGTCATTTTACACATCAATGGTAAGTGAAATACAGTATTTTCTAACCAAGCATAGATACAGGAGTATTAAGCTTGGTGAATTAAGCTTGTCACATTCCACTCACAGTATGTAGCAATTTGTGATTCTTAATGGCTTTATGTAGGTTGATCTTAATCTTGAATACTCACTAGACTTGAGAGCTGTAGATAATGATGCTGTCACAGTGGTGTTGGTGTTGCTTTGAGCCAAGCTGCACTTAACACCTGCACTCATTGGCAGCGGCATTGTATTGACTTGTTTTCGCTAAATTATTCAGCTTCTCGTACTTTTCATCAACATTAAATCAGAGATGCTTAGTCCAGTGTTTGAGGGATGCATGCTCTCTCAAGGAAGTTCAATGTGGCCCTTGTGCAGGTGTCCTTATCTTGCATTCACTCACCGGCAGCTTGGCAATGAGTGACTCCCACATTAAAACAAAAAAGTTGTATTCTTAAACACTTGGGCACTGTATCACCTCTATGAAAAGGCTGCAGTGGAAGTAATAGGGGTTTTCAAATGTATTCTCATGATTCTGGTGATGGCTAAACTTTTATTCTACATCAGGAGTGATAAAACACCCATGAGAACCCTGCTATTTATCTCTGTGGCCTATGGAAAATAATGGTGATAGGATGAAAGTAGTAGGGGTTTCTAATGGTGTTCTCATGATCCTAGTGATAATTTAACATAGTTTCTACATCTGGAGTGAGGAAAATACCCTTGAGAACCCTGCTAATCACCTGTGTCTTTGAATACATGGTGAGAGAACATGCTAACTAATATGGATGAAAGTAATAGGGGTTTCCGACAGTGTTCTCATGATCTTAGTGATTATTTAACATGGTTTCTACATCAGGAGTGAGAAAACACCCTTGAGAACCTTGCCTTTGAAAATGTCATGAGAGGACATGCTAAAGAATATGGATGAAAGTAATAGGGGTTTTCAATGGTGTTCTTGTGATCCTAATGACAGTTAAACCTTTATTCAACATCCAAAGTGATCAAAACATGCTTGGGAACCCTGCTAATCACCTCTGTGGCCTTTGAAAATGTGGTGAGAGAACGTGTTTAAGAGTACAGCTGAGAGTAGCATTAGTGCGTTGTGTAGCAGAGTGTGCGCCCTCACCGTGGTGTCTTCGTCTGTGTCAGTGACAGAATTTGTGGGCTACGGGGAACTGCAGCAGCTGTGGAGGTCTCTGGGTCGCCTGCCTGAGAATCTTGTCAAGATATACCTTGCACAAATAGCACTTGCACTTGGTAAGATTGGTGTTGTTGCCCCTTGTCGTACTGTTCTCTGTTGCTGTTAGACATTAGTGGATATAGGAAGGTATGTTTTTCACAGGGACTGCCATATGTATATAGGCCTGCTGGCTTTTTTGCAGCTTCACTTATGCTTTTTTTTTTCTCTCTCTCTCTCTGTTTTGCTTTGGGTGATTGTGTGTGTGTGTGGGTTTATCTAGTTATAGTTTATAGGGTTTGATGTACAGTCATGTGGATCTTTCCCTGTGTATTTATTCAGTTTTCTTTGTTATATTTTTTTCTCCTCTGTCACTTCTTTCTATCCAAATATTTACACTTCTTATAGGAAAAGGTGGTGTATGTGTGTCGGGTTTGGTGTATGTATAGTATTACATTACATTTACACTCAACTAATACTAAATACTTCAGTTACTTAACATTACCACACTTCCCTCCCATGAATGCAGACACCCTTTCTGTTCCAATAATATTGCCTGCACATTACATTTACACTCCATTAAATTAACTTGCCACAGAAAACCAAGCAGAGGGATGTACATCAAGGCTCCTGTGAATGCAAACTTTCCTATCCACATGATATTGCCTGCACATTACATTCATTCATCAATATACCAGTTACATTCATTGATCTACATACATACCAATTACATTTGTCTTCTACATAATACTAAATTGACATCACAAGAAGCCAAGGAGAGGAATTCACACCTGACTCGTTTCGCCAGATTTCCTTCACAACGCTGGCATAATCTATCGCGACCTCAAGATGGAAAACATTCTCCTCGACGCCGACGGACACATCAAGGTCATCGACTTTGGCCTGGCGAAGTGGCTGAGTTACGGGGGCCGGACATCAACCATATGTGGCACCCTGCAGTTCATGGGTGAGTCATGTGTTTATGTAGATGTGGGAATGATGCTGTGCTTGAGAGTATTAGTTATGTATGAAGGACATCTTACCCTCTTCAATATATGCAATGATTCACAATACTAAGTGGAGTCTTTATAAGCATCTACAAGAAAGAAGGGGTTGAAAAAAAGAATAGATATTTGCAGTTTCTAGCCAGTACAGTGTTTGGGCTGTAGAACTAGGAAAGATGTCTCAAAGTGGTTAATAAGGATGTGTCAAATTTAAGTGAGAGTTAAGTGGGTAAATATATGTCAAATTTCCAGTCTCCTACTTACCATATTTGAGAAAGATATTGTGTATAAAATATTAGTGGATAAATTAAGTGGAATATAGGTTAGAGAATGTCTGGTAAGATTTTCAGTCTCGTACATATTTACAGCTTTATATCTCTTAATTTTAACTCATTTTCTCCTTTAAACTTGTACATTCTTCCTCGCAGCCTTGGCTCTATGTCTTAATTCCAACATTTTTCGTAATTCCTCCAAGCTTCTGACTTGTATCTCCTTCCTTGTAACTCCTGCTTCCCAACTCTTTCCACAGTCTAGGATATGAAATTCCATTCCTTTATATTTACTTTTGCTATTTTGCACCTTATTTTCATTGCGCATCCTTTGAATTTTTTGTGTACTGTACTGACATCTGGAAATGTTGACCCTTATACCTGTGTGTGTGTGTGTGTGTCAGCCCCTGAGGTGTTGCGAGGGGAGGAGTACAGCCACAGCGTTGACTGGTGGTCCCTCGGCATCATTGTCTACAGTCTGCTGGCCGGCCGGGTGAGTGGAGGGTGCACTGCTGCTCTCCAGGCACACTAGACACCTGGACAGCAGCTCACCACTACATACACACAGACAGGCAACTAAAGATATGGATAGACAACTAGAAAAACAGGTAGACAGACAGACAGCTAGCTAAATAAATACAGTAGATAGGTTTAGGTGGGTAAAGATTTAGCCACAATAGACAGCTAGCTAAACAAATGAAGACAGTAGACAGATTGTTGTAATTATAGATTTAGACATCTTGAGATAGATACACAGGTGGACAGCCAGCTAGATAGACAAACAGACAGGTACACAAATTGTGGTTATGGGGTTAATTAATCTACCTTAATAATAAAAAATAGCATAGTTTCTTCTAAAACGACTTGCTTGTCATCTCACATTGTATGGAAAAAGAAAACAAGGCATATTAATGTTATCTGTACATATTTTATTGATTTATGAACTCGCCAACCTCTATGTAATCCCACTAGTATGGAAAAAAGCTAACCCAAGTCATATTAATTTATCTTTACATTATTGATTTACCACCGTATATGGAAAAGAAAAATAAGTATTAATCTTATCTTCTTGTATTCTATTGATTCACCAACTCACCAACCTCCACAGTACCCCCTGAGTGGCTATGACGACCATGTCACGATGAACCAGGCAGTGTCCAAGTGTGATTACGAGCCGCCGGAGTGTGCCTCGCCTCCTATGCGCTCTGTCATCACCAGCCTGCTCAACCGTGACCCGCGATGCCGTCTGCACTCCTTCTACCAGCTCCAGCGGGAGGAACTCTTCCAAAACTTTGACTTTGATGAGGTCAAGGACAGAAAGGTAGTGATATTTTGTTTTTGTTGATGCTCGGGTCTGTGTTATCCTGTCTGTCTGTGTGTGTGTGTGTCTGCTGAAAGTAGGTGTTTTGTCTTGTTGATCCTTGGGTCTGTGTTGTCCTGTCTGTCTGTGTATCTGCCCTGTTTAGGTTAATGTAATAATGGATGTAGAGAAGTAGCTGTGGCACACATGCTGTGTGTGTGTGTGTGTGTGTGTGTGTGTGTGTGTGTGTGTGTGTGTGTGTTTTGGGGGTTAGCAACTGTAGTAAACTCTCTCTCTCTCTCTCTCTCTCTCTCTCTCTCTCTCTCTCTCTCTCTCTCTCTCTCTCTCTCTCTCAGCCCACAGATCCACAATATGCCCCCCCCACAGTATGTTGATGAACCACAATTACTCCCCTCCAGCCAGCACAGCAGCAATACTGTGTTTACAAGCCACAGTTAGTCTCTGTAGTACACTACAATGCATGCAGTGTCAGCCTTGCACTTCAGACAAATACAAACTGCCATTATTGGTCACTCCTACTCACTGGTTCCTTCCCACAGATATCACCTAGGAAGATCCTGGAGGAGTACATAGAGAGCAAAGCAAGGCGGAGCTTCCATGACTTTGGAGGCTTGACCAGCACGCCCAAGAAGTCAAAGGCTTGTGTCAGCGAGGACCTGAACCGCAGCCAGGGGTCTTCACAGCAGTCCCCAACGCCCTCCATGCTGCGGCCCCCCACCAAAGACCACACCTCCTGGAACCCTGGCCAGCGCTCTGCCAGCTCGCCCCTGCTGCACCCCGGCCGCCTGGGCCACCATGACTCCTTGGTGAAGAGTGTCTCGGCTGGTGGTCACAACGGAGCTGCCGTGCCCCTCCTGCAGAGTCCGCTGCTGAGGCTGGCCCGGGGCCAGGCAGGGCAACCCCCAAGGCGGGCACGTTCCCAGGGGGCCGTGAGCGCCAGTGCACTGCCCACAGCCGTGTCACCGCTGCTGGTCAATGTGCGGGGGCAGCGGCGGCAACAGTGGAGGGCAGGCCAGGAGGAGCAGCAGCAGGAGCAGGCAGACACTGCGGCACGCACCGACAACGTGGCATCCAGTGTGATCAGCGGCATGAATGGCGTGTACAAGAAGTGTGCCAGCGAGGAGTTCCTGAGTGGCCAGCGAAGACTGAAGGAGGGGCAGGCGGGGCTGCCCCGACCCGGCGCCAACCCCGGGGCTAGCAGCCGCAGGGGCAAGACTGACCCCATGCAGCTGAAAGAGACATTCCTTGAACAGTGTGAAAACATTACTGAGGAGTTTTTCTGTGATCTGGTCACAAGTACGCCAAAGAAAAGTAATGTGAGCAGTGGTGGCGGTGGTGGCGGCGTGCGGCATGGCCTGCGCCAGGCTGTGAGGTCAGAGGTGCAGGTTGGTAAGAATAATATTATTAATGGTGCTTTGCTATCAAGTAATAATAATTTCTCTCCTCTTGACGAAAATGATTTTGATGAAACGTTTGATAATTTCCCATGGATAAGTGAATCTCTAGATCCTTAGCATGAAGCTACATTTCCTGAAAGTTCAAGAAGGATATGAATGTAATCAGTTTACACTGAAGACTCATAGTGGACTGCAGAAAATTACTGGTGTCAATTTTTATGGTAATCTGTGTGCTAAACCCATGTAATCATATAAATAAATACATCTTACGTATAAAAGACACGCACTAGACTCGAGCGAACATTTACACGGCAGAAATTAAGGGAAACAGAAGATTGCCAAACCTCATCACCAGTTCTGTTATGTATTAGAAGACTTGAATCATTATCCTCTCATCTTGTGTTGTGCAATGTATAGCTACTTGTGCCATTAAAATATAAGAAACTTATTATTACAAAGTTAGAGGAATATTTTACTGCTGTGAGTCCCTAGCTGCCGTCAAGCAGATCTGTGTAGGTGTTGGTAGGCAGAGTTGCATCTTGGGCAGGGCAGCTTGCAGGTGGTGCTTCATTGGATTAGTAATCTAGCCCTTATGGTTTACACATCAATGGTTCTTTGATGAGGTTTGGCCTTAGCTGTTAACGTCACATCATTATTTCCCGAGCATTTTTCATCTGCTGTTTCCCAGAATTTCCAGCAAGGAGAGGCTAAATATATCAAACTGTATCCAGACTATGCTGGCAAGTGAACCTGTTTGGCTGCATCTGCAAACTGTACAGACAGTGAAGGGGCTGCTGCACTGAGGCAGTTCTCCTCACATGCCCAAGGAACACAATCAAGTAGTAAAAAAGCACCTAATTCATTACTATAGTGGCCCAGTTGTTGTGCTGCCTGAGGACTCATGGCAACACTGGGCCAGACTCGTACCTGCTGATTGCCCTAAGCATTTCCATTAATGTGCCTAATTGAATTCATATAGAAATATAAATTCAGTTAAAACCTCAAATATTTGTAAGGTTGTGCAAGAGTTACAAATCTGATGGTCTTTTTTATTTAAAGTTTTTCAAAACCAATGTGCTACAAGTCTTAAAAAATAGACAATGTTGGCTAATGAGTAGTTGAAAGTATTGGCCAGTAACTGCTTACGAGTCCTCAGGTGGATGAGTGACTGAAGCAAGAAGAGTGACTCCCACTATACCACAAATATGTTGCACTAATGGTTACTTCATCAGACTAGCAACTATCACCACTCCAATAAGACTTACTCTTAATCAGTGCAGTCCAGGTGTGGTCAGTAACTTAACAAAACTGAGACTCCTTGTTGATCCTAGTCCAGGTTGGTGCAGGTGTGGTTAGGACAGCCTCTAGGACAGCCTCACCTGTCGTGCCGGTACAATGTCATCATTACGAAACAGTAACAAGTAAAACCATGATTGATATGCAGCTTATAAGGCTTTTGACATGAGTTTCATTCTGCTAAAAAAAATGATGCAAGGATTGGTCTACAAATACAATATATCAGTAATATATTGGAGCAAAGTGTTTCTGCTAGTGGGTACATGAGGGAAGCAGTCCGGTGTGGCAGCCACTCAGGGTTTGCTTTCAGAGTGATTCCCACGTGTAAGGGAAGAGGTTTGCAAAATTCCGCTACAACAGTTGTTTGTGTCGCAGCTTCACGCCGAGAGCCGGAGTGTAGTTTACAGACTCTCACGTCACAAAAGATAGTTTGGCACTGCTGCTGTAAAGTTTAGAGAGAAGAAATCAGAATAATTTATTTATAAATGATGTTACTCACTTCATGTGTGTGTGTACTTTTAAGCCAAATTGAATGTTTAGCAAGGCTTCCAAGGACGTCTCTTGAGAAGAAGGTGCCGTAAGTCATTACTAAATGTCACAAAATGCCTGCCAGAAGTTATTGTGGACCCGTGCACTTGTGGCTGTGGGTTGGTAATTGCCAAAGTTATAATGTTAATTGTTATGCACTGCAAGTCGTAGCCACAGTGGCCAGACATGTTCAATGCTCTTTATTATGCTTTGTGAGTGTAATAGTGTTTTATATATACAGTACTTCAAATCTGCCATGTGATGTGGGTCAGGAAGTTTGTACATTTTTAATAGAGATTCTTCGCCTTTGACGCGGTGGAGGCGAGAGGACACGAGTGGGTGGCCGGCAGCGCGAGCCTCCCGTCGCTGCGCTGCCTTCACCTCCTCACAGCAGAGACAAGAGATGAGCTTGTTTGCTGCCTACCACTGCTACTGTCACTGTCTGCAGCGACGCACATACAGTAGTCTTTGCCTGTTGCCAAAGGAGACATGGAGTACTTCATCTCTGGCAGGATATATTTAAGCTTGTATGAAAAAGTTTAAAGTGATATTACAGACATGTAAGTGAAGATGATGATGATGATGGGGAAGGAAATGAATCTCTCTCTCCTGTTGCTTATTTTCTAGTGTACCGTGAGTAATGGTGGAGGTGCAAAGGGAATTATGAACGGCAATCTCTTGGAACTTCACGCATGATTAAGTTAATATTACCACGATTTATTCTTATACTGAAAGAACTATGTATGATTCCTATATATAATTCACACTCTTAACACTCCATACACAGGGAGAAAAATATTGCATTTTGTTATCTTATGTCTGCCAGTGGTGGGAGGTGCAGGTGTGGCACCGTTCATGCTGGGCTGAGGCACTTGAGGGTCTCTTTAGTCCCAGTCGTTGCTGCAGGGTTGGTAGCATTCATTCCTTCTGAAGTGCAATCTGAGCCATCACTGAGTCTATGTGGTCTGAATCTTGTTGGGCTAAACAGTATTGGATCAACCTGCCAAGGGCTTCATATCAGTGCATTAGTGCTATTTGCATTACTAAATTATCACGTTCAGTAATACATCAGGACCGGTAACCATTTCCTGCAGGTGATGATTAAGTTTGGCCCTTACCGTGCCCTGTGTTTGGGATGTGATGCATGTCACTTGCATGCAATTACAGTTTCCCAAGATATTGTACACATTAGTGGTCTTAGGTCATACCATCTGAAGAGACCCATATTTCCTGCCTGCTCTTGATGAACCCAGAGATAACAGTGAGTAGGATTGAGTCACAGTAGCAGATGTGATGTAAAATTGAATCAAAGTCACAATCTGTACTTGAGAAGTGATAGCTGATGTTAATTTAGCCGTGGCAAAATTCCCTGTCAGCTGGCTAGTGTGGTTCTTTTTGCTGTTTTAGCTTTAAGTCTCAGTGGGTGCTGCCCTGCTACCTGGTTCTGTCAGGTTTGTGGCCGCCTTGTTGATTCAGTTGATCATGTTGCTTGACATCAGATGAAGTCTCACTCTGCGTGAATGTTCCATGATGGCCAGTCATGTTCCCAGCTTAGGAGTGACCGTTTTGGTTTCACCAGGCGGCGGGGTCACGTGTCCCCTCTGCCTTTCATACAGACTTATTAGATGTTCATTACTTTGCTTATATTTATTGCTGTTTTAAGATTATCAGCACAAATGTTCAGTATATCCATTCCTTTCCAAAAGATTCCAGCAATGCGTTGTTGTGGGAGTTACAGCTTAGAATTAATGTTGCCTTTGTTCTAGACTTAACGAGAAGCTGACTTCACTTTCCTTCCTGGAGCAGCAGCGTCCTGCTCGCCCCCCATCCTGCCTTTGCAGACTTCCATGAGATAGTAAATACCATCCTATAGTGTTTAATATGATCCATCACCCCATGATCTAAAGCATATATAGATCTAAATGAATCTCTTCTATATATATTTTTTAATGTTGAGGCTTTGTAGAAGCTGCAATTTTTTGTCCCCAAGCTCAAATATATTCATGAATTGATTGAATTGAAAACTACCTTTTGTATATAAATATTTCTCAAGTTGTTTTATATTTTTGTATTACTTTGGACTAGTCCCAAATCAGTTAATTATTTATTTTATTAAGTTTTGAAATATTTTTTTATTTGTTCGTAATGCTTTACCATAAGACAAGTAGTAATGTAGTTCTAGCTGCCATTATTTACATTCCTTTAATTCAATATCAATGACCAACAGTACATGTCGAATGCCTCAGTGTAGTAGGAAAGTGTCCTGCCTCTCCTACACTCACATGTGCACACTCTTGGGGTAAAGCCTCGGACGATTGCAAAACAAATTGTGACACAGCTAAATCAACGATCAACTAAATCAATGGTGATATTGTCATTTGTTACCACATCAGCAAGAAAGCGCGAGTTACACCAGCGTACAGCAGCAGCGTGCCTGGCGTGTCTCGGCCAGTGTGTTTGTATGACTGTTTGGCAAGAGGACCACAAGCGCTGGCCAACACACTGCAGGGACATTTTCTGATGCTGACATTTGAGACGGTGTCAAGGAAAGTGATGCCATGGCAACTAACATACAGTTTTGTCCATGTTAAAAACTTGTCAGCTTGCCTGGCGCCAGCTTTCCCCACGCAGGAAATGCTGCATCAGAAACACACTTGTGGGGGTGACCTCCTGGAATGGTTGTCCAAGGTGTGTTTGTTGAGGGAACCTGACTGGCAACACTGATGATAGTGACTCCATTTTGGTTGGCAGTTTTCATCATATTAGATGGTTCAATCAAAATTAAGTCACTATCTTGCTATCCATCCACACCTGATGCCCCGACCCTCTAGTACTCTTGGCCACAAGACAGATGTAGCAGGCCACTTCCTACTTAGAACTTCATGCAAACACTCCTGTTTTCTTATTTCTGAAAAGAAATGTGTTCCAGCACATCTGTCATCAAACATTACTTTTAGTAGCTTGTATTCTAAATTCCTGTATCCATTCAAACACTATTTTCACTACCTTTCATATTTCTAGTTCAGGTTTTTGCACTTACTTTTGTCCTCTCTATCAGATCCTTGCTACTGACTGATCTTTCCAGATGTTGTCACCAATTCTCTAAATCACACATCTCTCACACACACACTCCCTACACCCCCAGTGCACCAGCCACCCTGCACACAAGTGTCACACTTGCTTTGAGCAGCATTCACTGATACCTTCCCTAGAGGCGTCACACGCACCAGTGAGTCAGTCCCTCAACACACAGGTCTGCCGACAGCCACCCAGCACCGTCAACCCTCCAGGCATAAGGCCGCTCAGTCCACCGCTCTACCCCGGGACCACACATGTGCTGCCTCTGTACCCTGCCAACCAAAGATTGGATTTAATTTTGTGTATCCGTTTTTGTATATATTTGCAAAATATAAAAAAAGAAAATAAAGCAGTAACATGTATCCTTGGTTTTCTTTAAGAAATTCCTCCAACAGAACTTACTCTTTCAAAGCAAACCAACCTTTTCTCTTCCCTGAAATAAACAAGACTGTAAACCCACATGTATTTACCAATACACCAGAAATCTCTCAACTTATAACAGTAACAGTATTTTCAAACAAAATCTAATGCTACTTAGTAACCACTTAATCCCTTAGCAAATGTGATGTGTATGTGTACAAGCCAAAGTAACCAAACCTAAATACACCAAAATCAGAGCTTGTGTGCGGGTGTTGACTTTCACCATCAGGCCATTTCACCAAGACATCAATGTTACTCCATTCACGCAGCAATACTTGTGACCTGTGCACACAGCATCACTGGGAGGATACTGAGAGGCTAGATTTAATTAAGAAATACCCTTTACAAGAGTAGAGAGCTTTCTGGCTGATGTAGAGACAACTTTGGTTTCTCGACACTATGCCGAGACTCAGAACCACCAAAATTCATATCATCTACATCCCCAGTCCAGCACAAAGCTTACTACCAATACTTAACACTGTTAGGAAAACCCCAAATCAAATAGTACTCATTTCAGTCTAAGTTTTTTATATTAACTGCACCAATATGAAACTTACATACATACATTAGAGTAGAAAGTATGTGCTTCCACCCCCACAAAGATCCAATACATTAAGGTATGTGTGTAAAGGACACTTCTAACTACATGTGACACAACGCTACGGATTACAGGAATCGGTCACCAAGAATGGCCAGAATCTTAATAGCAAGTCATCACTTTCTTTAACGTCCTGGTTTTCCCTTATGGGTCTGGACAGCTTGGGTGTCAGTTTTTACAGTTAATCTCTTTGCAAGTTGAGAATCAAGTGAGCAATGAAAGGATCATTAGTGATGGAGATCAATGAAGACTACTGAGACTCTTGATGGCCAGGCTTAACTATTCTCTGCAACCGAAAACATGGATTCCACTTACCTACACAAACACTTCACACACAGCAAAATGCATTCCGAGACTTCCACTGCAGTGAACAATTGGTCAGAAGATTTGAGAAAATTCTGACAAGTCTGCAGTGCCTTGGGAATTATATACATTAATGCACAAGTGTCATACCTAACTAGATTCACAAATAAAAAAAAATCCACTAATAATTATAAAAAAATGAATTACAGGGGCTGGGATCTGATCTTTACACACAATTCAGTGGGTCAGTAATGAGACAGATCTTCTAATTCCATGATGGTTCTGAAATTCCCAGTTGTACTATTACATGAAGCACTGCAAGTTACAAGGGCAAACTCACATAGATACATTTACAGAAGGAAATGGAATCTTCACCCACAAAATCAGTAACCAAGCAAGTGTACACAGACTGAGGGTTACTGTAGGAAAAGGGAGAAGAAAAAGGAAAGGTGCCTGAGAGTTATGAAATTGCCAGATTATACAATCACACAGTATTACTGAAAGAGAAAAAAAAGTTACAAAAAAGGTGCCCAAGTGGATGAAAAAAGGAGTTAAATGCCACAGTATGAGAGCACCAAATTACAGAGATCACATGGCATTATTAGGAAAGGAAAAGATAGTGAAAGGTGCCTGAGAGAATAAAAAAAAAGGGACACTGAAATGCCACAAAGTATGAGAGTGCCGGTTAGAGATCACATGGCAATGCTGGGAAAGAAAAATAGAGAGAAAAGAGTTAAGTGGTTGAAAAAAGGGAAAAGGTAGGAAATCATTATCAACAGAGGACATGAATGTGGTAAAGAAACAAATCAGGTTAGGAAAGAAGAATGAAGGTGACTCAAAGGACACAGGAAAGACAAGGGGTGTGAGAGATGGAGGACATATCAGGAAAGGCAGCAAGGTGATGATGATCTAAATTAATCACACTCCCAGAACCACACTGAGGGAAGACACAAACCCCAGTCGTTGTGAGGCCGACGTATAAAATTTCAGTGATGGTTTCCCTTGCCACCTGCAGCGCCTCTACATTACACTCTACAAAATAATATACATGTCGGACAGGAAGTTTTGAGTCGGACTGAGATATGAGAGAGAATCTAACTAGAACCCAAAGAGTTGTACTATCTGAATGCTAGATGTCAATGTCATGCTTGAAGCTACAAAAAGACAGGAAACAGTGATATGATTCTCACTTATTTACAATAAAAAATTGAAGACTACCTAATTCACCTTTAAATAACTTTCTCATATCAGTTACATCAGTGAATGTTCCCGGCTTAGAACCTTTTCCCACTTTAAATCCCCAGTTAGTTATTCCAGAGCAGTGCAACGGCAGCTCTGGTCAGTGAGATCCACATCTCTCGGCACCACACACACAGGTGTGTTGCCATGTACACCCACAGCTTCAAGTGTTGTCAGCCACCACTCACAGCTTCAAGTGTTGTCAGCCACCAAGTGTACATTACAAGGGCAGCGCCAGGCCCTCCACCAGTGCGCCAAGACCTTCACAGCTGAGGCTCATGGGCACAGTATGGTCCAGGCCTGGCTGGCCAAACTGTTATGTGCGCGCCGCCCGCTCTGTCTCTATGAGGCACTCCCTCACCAAGATGCGGGCGTGCACAATGCCACGCTTGAGGCGCTCGGCACTGCTCTTGCTGCCGGCGTAGGTGGGACGGATGTCCTTGCCCATCTCCTCAATGACAGCCAGCAGCTGCTGGTACTTGGACATGCCATGGGCACTGCTGGAGGAGCTGGGCGTGGTGCTGAGTCCCGCTGTGGCAGGGCTGAGCAGTGAGGCGTCCATGTCAGTGGGCTGCAGGCGGGACAGCGCCTCCGCCTCCAGCTTGCGCAGCTCGGCCAGGTCTGCCTTGGACAGGCCTGCTGCTGCCGCCGCCGCCTGCATCTGCTGCGCCTCAAGCTTGGTGAGCTGTGCCAAGGCGGTGGAGTCCAGCTTGGTCAGCAGGTGGGGATCAATCTTGACCAGCTGGGCCAGGGTGTTCACATCAAGCTTGGAGAGTGTGTGAGAGTCCAGCTTGGCTAGTTGGGCCAGCTGGGCATCAAGCTTGGACATGGCATGAGGGTCAAGCTTCGAGAGTTGGGCCAGGGTAGCCGGGTCCATCTTTGCATGTGGATCAAGCTTGGATAGTTGGGCCAGAGTCATGGGGTCCAGCTTGGCATGCTGGTCCAGCTTAGCCAGCTGGGCCAGGGCAGCAGCATCCATCTTGGAGTGGATGTCCAGCTTGTTGAGTTGGCTGAGGGTGCTGGGGTCCATCTTGGCCTGGGCTTCCAGCTTGGACAGCTGGGCCAGCACAGTGGGGTCCATCTTGCTGAGGGTGTGGGGGTCCATCTTCATGAGGTGGTTCAGGGACGACATGTCCTTCTTGGACATGTTGTGGGGGTCCATCTTGGACAGCTGGGCTAGGGCTGCATTGTTCATCTTGGTCATGGCCTGCTGGTCCAGCTTGGCCAGCTGGCCCAGCATGGACGGATCCATCTTGGACAGGGAGTGGGGATCCATCTTGGCCAGCTGAGCCAGGGTGGCCTGGTCCATCTTGGAGAGTGAGTGTGGGTCCATCTTGGAGAGCTGGGCCATGGCCACAGCATCCATGGAGACCAGCTGGGAAAGGGTGTTGGAGTCCACCTTGGAGAGGGTGTGTGCATCAAGCTTGGCCAACTGGGCCAGGGTGTTGGGGTCCAGCTTTGAGAGGAGGTGTGGGTCCATCTTGGCCAGCTGGGCCAGTGTGGCCGAGTCCATCTTGCTGAGGGTGGCCCGTGTGTGGGCCTGCATCTGGGCATCGTGGCGGGCCAGCTGGGCCAGCATGGCCTGGTCAAGCTTGGACAGTGTGTGGGGATCCAGCTTGGCAAGCTGGGACAGAGTGGTCTGGTCCATCTTGGCCAGCATCATGGGGTCCAGCTTGGCCAGCTGGTTGAGGGCTGCTGGGTCCACCTTGGACAGGGTGTGGGGATCCAGCTTGGCCAGCTGAGACAGCATGGCCTGGTCTGCCTTGCTCATGGACATAGAGACGGCAGCAGCTGAGGCGTCGGCCTTTACCAGCTGGGCCAGGGTGTTGTGGTCCAGCTTGGCCAGGGTGGCGGCATCCAGCTTCGAGAGCTGGGCCAATGTGGTCTGGTCCAGCTTGGCCAGCAGGTTGGGGTCCAGCTTGGCCAGGGCATTGGCACTGGCAAGGCTGGCCTCCTGCAGCTTGGCCAGGTAGGCGGCGTCAGACTTGCTGAGGTGGGCAGAGGGGTGGCCGCTGGAGTGGGAGTGGGACACTGAGTGGGACGGGGCGTGGGAGGAGTGGGCCGTGGAGTATGAGTGGGAAGACTCTGACTTGCTGCTGGAGGAGCCACTGGTCATCATCTTGACGTCCAGGTCTGGCCGCAGCTGCTTGGTGAGAGCCACGGGGTCCAGCGTCACCCCCATCTTGGCCAGCATAGCAAAGTCTATGTCTGGCCGCAGCTTGGCCAGCGCCTCCATGGCCGCCGTCTGAGAAGACCCACTCTTGTCCATCCTAAAGCATGTGGAAGCATTAACACTCCTTCAATACTGGCAACACCTTCACTAGAGTAACAACGACTTAATGTACTACCCAACAAGAACCAGCTGCAATACAGCAATCCATAAGTACACTCTCCAGTGTGGTACAGCAATCCCCAAGTACACCCTTGAGTATACTTCCATCATGCACCACAAACCAAAGTGTCTAACCAATTCTGTGCACTCCTCCAAATTGTTTCTGGTGTGGACTTCTACTGTCACTTCATTTGTCCAAATCTTACATCAGAAAAGTAGTCAAAATCTTTATCTTAGGGAAATTTACCTAGGTTTTTTAGGAATCCAGACAAATGTACCTTGATTTGTTTTAGGGACAGTCCAGGAAAATTTCCTTACATTTTTTTAGGGAAATTCCCTAGATTTTTTTTGTGGCTATTTTTTCTGTAATTTGGCTTCTCTATCCAAAATTCAGCTTTACCATCAGGTTTCCCCAAGTTTGTTGATGTTGAGGCTTGGTAAAGATTTCATGTGAAAAGGATGGGAGAAGTGCTTCTGCATTTTAACTTTAATCCATTACTCCACTTACTCTTACCCCATTACGATCAACTGTGGCTAAAGTCATTTAAACCTAAAATAAACTAAACATGATCACAGCTGCCTGTATTGTAATAATAATAATAATGTGATGCTGCTAATAGCTACACACAGTAATAGCAGTAGTAGTTGTTGTAGCAGGAAGCAGGCACTAAACCATTTATCCACCACTCACCAAAAAAATAACACCCAAACCACCACACACACATCTACATACTCACTGTTACCACCATACCTCACCACAATCTGCACACATTTTCTCCAGAGTCACAACACTGCCGTAATCACCACACGTCTTCACCACAATCACCACACATTTTCACCACAATCAACGCCGCAAGTCTTCACAACTGACCGATCGATTTAAAATGATGTATCACAACGTCAACAGTCATATGGCGAGTCTTCATTACACAAATATTCACTACCACAAACACAGAACACCAGAAATATTCCCCACCACAAACACAAAGCACCACAGTCACACCACAAACATTCACGCCCAATATTTACTTTCCTCCATCTCACTTTTAGTTGTGATTTGGAAAAAAAAATCTATAATCATCACGAACACCAAAACAATAACCACCGCCAATTGAACTCCCCCTCACAGCTCCTTACGGCACTCCCCCGTCCCCTTGCTCTCCCCACACCTTCCCTATACATCTTCACACATGTAGGCACCTTAATAATACAAAAAAAGAACATATTTACCCGTAATAAAGGTGACTCAAGAGGGAGTCAAGCGCCGAGGATTCCAGTTTGTTTACGTCGCCTTCTGTTCAGCGAGCTTCGCCTCTTTTAAAATGTCGACATCACCTTCTATTTAAAGTCCATCTTTTATCTTAGCTCAGTTCATTTATATATTTTTATATCTAAAAATACTAGAAATTCATTTATCACTTTTTTTCCCTCGTGATTAGTTTGTGTTGTGATATTTAATTGTGTTTTGATCTCTCTTATCGCTCTCAGCACTGGCGAATATCTATTTACTCGGTATTTTTGTAAGATATCATGTTATAAAAATGTGTTTCCGCGTTGTGGTCATGGTCAAAAGTCGCTCTAAAACTAAATAGAAATAATACTCATATTATTGGAACAATGTTACGAATGGCGGGAAATTTGACTCCCACCCGGCGTCATTTATGATACTTTCGGTTTCCTTGATGCTTTCTTCCTTTCCCTGGGTTTTATTTTACCCTCCTTAGATTTCTTACTCTCCCTTTGGCTTTCATTTTCTCTTCCTAGCTTTTTTTTATCCTCCTGCATTTATTTTCATTTTTATTTATTTTATTAATTATAATTTTATTTTTTGGAGGCCCTCTGAATTTACTCTTTCCTTTCCTGGATTTCTTACTCTTTCTAGCTTTCTTGCTCTCCCTAGCTTCCCTCTTACTCTCCCTGGCTTTTCTCTTACCTTTCCTAGATCTCTTATCCTTGGGTCACCTCTTACTTACCCAGAGCCTCTTCTTGCTTCCTTTTACTAATAAGATGATAACTTACCTTCACTGCTTCATTGACGAGTGACAAACTGAATAATAAATAAAGGAAGGAGTGATTTTATATAAGTATTTCAATAAAGAACCACTGAATTTATTTAAGCTTTTATTTAAATCGATGAATAACAAGTCTGGTAAAAATAGACAGACCCACTCACAGACTTAATTTCACTATACATTTTTATTATTATTATTATTATTATTATTATTATTATTATTATTATTATTATTATTATTATTATTATTATTATTATTATTATTACCATTATTATTCTTTTTCACTGAGCTGATCAAGTTATATAATGTAATGGAGCAAGTTAGTAGGCCGAGGTATTATACAATGGCAAGTGAGAATTTCTGTACAATATACTACAAATACACTGAGACTGAAGGGAAGAAGAGAGAGAAGACAGAATGGAAAGGAGATAAGAGAGACAGACAGACAAGAAAGGTAACTGAGAAAGGAGGAAGAGACAGACTGACAAGAGAGGTGAATATTCCAACATTTCTCTACTTTAATCTTGCCTTCACTGTATTTGACTCATTTTTTAAATCTCCTGGTTAGTTTCCCTGGTGGTGTTTTTAGAAGTCTTGTATGTGCAGAGACTTCCATAGTGGTCTAATTGTGTATGTGTGTGTGTGTGTGTGTGTGTGTGTGTGTGTGTAGGTTGGTAGGGTTCAGTACATGCAAGGTTTTGAAATGATACATATACAATTTTTTCTGCTTCTACCTTTTACTAGTTTCCTTCTAGAGATGATTGATAGATCCAATGGCAAAGAAAAAAATAAGCACTTGAGTGCAAGAGAAAATGAAGGAGAGAAAATACTTGAGAAAAGGAGAAAGCATGAAAATGAGAGCACTTGGGAAAGGATGAAACAAAATGTGAAAGAAGAGCAAGGAAGGAGACATAAAAGAATAAAAATAATACCCAGAATAAAGACTATAGACTAAAATTAATATTCTCTTCATCATCCCAAGGAAAGAGACCCAAGAGGAAGAGAAACAAGAAATTAATAAACTTCTTATAACCACAAGAAAATACATACTTGAGGAAGAAAAACAGAAGCTTAATAAGCTCTTTGAAACACAAGAAAATAGAAACAAGAGGAAGAAAAACAGGAACTTAACATACTCTTCATCATCACAAGAAAAGAAAAACAAGAGGAAGAAAAAGAGGAAACATAAAATCTCTTAATAAACACGAGGAAACAGACAGAAGAGCAAGATAAACAGATGCAAGGAAGAAATAATAAACTCTACATTAACATCACAAGAGAAACCAACCACCAAGAAGTAATTTGTAGCATCAAATTGTTTGCTTCCTCACACGACTGCAGTGGCAAACATTACACTGCACGGCACACTTAGGCTCTCCTATACAGAAACATACAGTGATTTAGAGCAAGGCCTTGTGTTCAGGTCTTAGGAAGGGGAAGGGAAGGCTCAAGGCAATCAAATAAAGCTAAAAGACCTTAAGCTAAATTTTAGGTAGCAGTTTTTCATCTTTAGGCGCGAAGATTTAATATATATCAAAATTGTTCTTTTTTCTTTTCTCTGGTAGATCTATGCTGCTTAAATAAAATGGTAATGATAATGTGGTGGTGATGAATCTAAAAACTCCCTCCATTGCTGGTAAAAAATGGTAAACTTACTTGGTGGGCAATAAAATGATAAAGATTTGCATGGTGAACAAACGAAAATTATAAAAATAACTTGACAAACTTAAGAAGAAATTACTTTAAACTTGCTTGACAAAGAGAAAAGAATGATAAAAAAATTTGCTTGGTGAACAAAAGAGGACAAGAAAAGAACAAAAAAATTATTCAGCAGACAGAAAAATATAAAAACTTGCTTAACAAACAGAAAAGAAAGATAAAAAATTGCCACATAGAAAAAAAAAAACAACCTTAACAAACAAAAAACAACAAGAAAAGAATGACAAAAAAAAAAACTTCCTTGACAAACAACAACAACAAAACAACAATAAACTTGCCACGCTGAGAGAAGAGCAAGGCTAAAGAGTTCATCAGCTGATTGGAATAAAGGAAAGCTAATGGCACTGCTGGAGATTGTTATGATAGATTGGAAAGTGTCAGTCCCGTGTGGTGGATTGTGATGTGCGATGTGCTGTGTGGTAAATAGCAGAGTGGCACAATAACAGAGCAGCGCGATGCCAGATTTACAAACGTGTGATTAATGGAGAGAAAACGGCGCAAGGAAACATATATGCATGTCCGTTTGTCCTCTAAAATATAGGTAACCATTTTTCCCTCCTTCAACATGTCCCTCACTGGTAATGTACATATCACATTTTCTTAATCCTACAAATATAAAACAAAGCTGTATAAAAAACATTCTCCGCTAAATCTCTGTACACTCTGAATTTTTTAACCATACACGACACGGTAATATTTTCACGACACCCACAGCCTATGACACTAAAGTTACTCCTAGACATGACCACATCCATAGTACTTCACTGCATGTATCTTGAAGAGTCACACAAACACGCGCTTCATAACAGCTGAGCGTGTGGGAAATTGATGTACCTGGTAATAATAGAAAGAAAGAATAAAAATACAAGCTTTTCAGGTGAATGTTAAAAAGTTATAAACATTTTTTTCTCAATTGTGTCTTGTTTTCTTAGGAGTTTTCCCCCTAAAGAAAATAAATAAAATAAATAAGTAAGTAAATAAATGTATCTTGCTATCTCACATACTTTGTAAGAGTTAGGTGATCAAATGTGTTGGAGTAAAACTTGATGTATCTAGTAACTATAAGAAATCATAAGAAAATAAACATAATAAGAAATAGAAGTTTGTCAGGTGATTGTAAAGTCACAGAAGAATATTTCTCATTCACATTTTGTTTAGTTATGAGCCAAGAAAATAAAATGAAATATATAAATGTAAAAATCACAGAGGATGGGCAAAACTTTATTCCAAGTGGATGAGAGGAACTCAGAGGTCACAGGTCATCAAAAGAAGTCAACTGATTCTTTTTCAAACTTCAAACAGTATTTATTTATTTATTTTTCTTTTTTTTTCTTTTCTTTTTAAAGAATGCAAATTAATGACACTTGGATAATATGCAGCTTGTAATGTACTGGATAATATATTACTTTTTTGGCAATGAAAGCTTACCAGGTTCCTTTTAGCTCTTCTTTTTCTGTGCCCTTAGTCAGACTCCTTCATGTGTAAAAATAAGTAAATATATAAATAGAGAAGTAAATTAATAAATAAAGCATCAGTAAAAATATGTAAATCTCCAATTTCTTTTATTTCATCATTATTTTTCTGCTATGGATTTCTTTCCTTTCAAAGTGTCCATTATGTGTGGTCATTGTATCCTCCACTCCACACTACCTTCACTTCTCCCTTAAGCTCCTCCACCACTTCTTACGTCAGTCATGTTTCCATGCCAAGTGCCAGACAAGAGTTGGTTTGAAGAGAGTTTCTCTTCCTAAACTTTAACCTGCTTGCCTGGCTTGGAATATTCACACACCTGATCTCAATAGTAAGATAATAAACTGCTTGTATTCAATGATTCCTAACCTCACACTGTCAGCAAAGATCCGCTGTAACCCTCACACTTCTGTATGTTACCATTGTTATCTCCACCATACAAAAAAGATGGAATATGCATTGGTCGAATATCTTTTATAAAAACTTATGCACTATGACAACAGTATAATATAATGTTCACTTCCTAGCACAGTCTTTTTTCTTCAGTTTAAATGCATAACAATTCTTTCAGTATTTACAACAATACTGAGTGAGTAGGTAGTAATAGTAGTATTTCAAACATCAACATTAATCTATATTTGATATCTTCACCTCCTGAGGCAATGGTGATAATAAAACCTACTACACTATTTCATTCACTTCATAACCCCACATTGTACTGACCAAACTCAACATTTGCCCAGTTTCCTCTATAAAGATTCACAACAAGACTTTTCCTTTCATCTTTTTCCTTGTAATTTTTTGTAACACGTACTGAAGCCACACCATTCAGTTTTTATCAGGAGTACTCTATATACATGATGGTGCAGAGGCCAGGTGGGTCTTATCTGCCCTGGTTGTAGAGTAAAAGGACAGTCAAGATCAACAAATATACACTCAGATCTTGCTAACATCATTATCATCATCAATTTCTTTAACAACCTTATCTGACCTGGTTATGAAGTGACAGGACAATCAAAGCTGACACAAATACACTCATATCTCAATAACATCACTATCATCATCTCTAACTTCCTTATTTTATTAGTAATGTCATTCTCATTTTGAACTTCTTTATTTTTTACAAGGCTGGTTTGGTGATGTGTTGGACTTATGTCTTGAGTGTCTGTCAGGGTTTAGTCTCCAATGCTGACCTCTTGTGGGTAGTCTATTTCTCTTTCAGGTCAATTTAACTGTTTCTCTTATGCTTCAAAGGGTGTGATGGTTGTTGTTGGTTTTATATCCTCCCTCTGTGCACATTTCAGTCTCATATCAGGAATTGAGGTAACTGTTATGTAGCTAAATACTGACTTGGTGGTTTAAGCCTTTCTGTTTCTGATATTCCATTCTCTGTAATCTCTGTATTTATAATAATCTCCTCTAAAATCAATGACTGCTTTCATTATCCATCTAAGAAATCAATTACATATACTTGTTTTGCTTTTTTTAATATTATATGAGTTAAAATTTTTCCTTTGATCAATACACAGTTACAAATTTTACAACACTCACTTTTAAACTTCACAAAATGGCTTCAGTACATTCCAAAGTCCTGCAATGGCCTCTGAGGTGTTACTTGGGTACACTGAGTCTCCACGCTATGACACACCAGCTTGCAGCAATGACTCACCTACGTTTACATCACCAACATCTCTGTAATTTCTCAACATAGTGCAGTTTCATGGAACACAAGCATGGTCAAGATATTTCAAGTGTCTACCAATGTTTCATCTAAGGCCTGTATCCTTAGACACTTTGTTCTCTCATTACAACTATTTTCAAAGGCCACAGGGATCATTAGCCAGGTTCTCATGGGTGCATTTTCCAAGCAGTAATGTATTCTTGTTAATCTATTACTGGAATTCCAAACCCTTGAAAATCCTAATGACTTCTGCTAGAGCCTGGTGAAAGTAGCAGAGACAAGACTCACTATTTTCAGAGGATACATAGATTATTAGTCAGGTTCTCTTGAGTTCTTATCTCAGTTCTTGTTAATCTATCACTGGAATCATGAAAGCACCCTTGAAAACCCTAATAACTTCCACTATAGCTTCTTGAAAGCAGTGGACACAAGACGCCAGGTGTCTAAGAATACAATCCTGAGTCTCTACAGTGACAACTATCGTACATATTTCTCAGCAGCGCGGCCATGAGGGATGTTCACTGTTCATATGCTTTCTCTGGAATTCCATCAGATTATCAAGTTCGGAAATGGAGATGCTTCACTGTGACTTATATCGTCCATTTTTCCCGAACAGAGCAACAAGTTGAATAGGAAGGACAAAAGGTGGATAATTCTTAAGCTACAACATTATCAACCATTAGAATTACCTTACAACAATCACGAGCACAAGATCCCAACAACTGCTCTTCACCACACATCGTTAAAAAATATATATCTGACAGCTGAGGCATTTTACTCCACCCTGCCCATCCACACACCACTTGTATTGGATATCTCAACACTGTGCAGTCACTGAGGGTGCTGTCCCTGGCCACACTTTTCCCTCTGTGGTCACAAGATGCATGCCTCTCTTTATAACTGAAGAAAACTCACTTGAGGGAGTTTTCGTGGCTTTCATAGACTTTTTGCAGAGTTTTTTTTGCAGTTTTCTTAGTTTTTTGTTGAGTTTTCTTACAGTTTTCTTTCCTGCTGTAAAGTTTTCTTGTAGTTTTCTTAATTTCCATACAGTTTTTCAGGTTTGCTGGCTTTTACACATCTATCTTGACTTTTGCATGTTTTTATCACTTTTCCTAACATTCATACAGTTTTGAGTTTCCAGACAGTTCCCTCAGCTTCCATACAGTCTCTGAAAACTCTTCTTAGCTTGCATGCACTTTTAAATAACTAGCCTTTTACATATAACTGAAAATTTTCTAAGCTTTCGTCGAATCTTCACAGTTTCCCATTCTGTCACCATCCTCTGAAGTGCTGCGGTGGCTTAGAGTTCAATAAAGTGGTGGTGGAGGTGGTCGACACTCTCCAGCTGCGGGGCAAAGAGCTTGAAGGCATTGAGGAGCGGAGAGCCGAGTTCCTGGGGCTCATACTGGAGTCTCCTGATCTGTCTCCTCAATGCGTCCGAGTCTCCACGGAGGAGTGTCATTAACTGGAAGGCAGCAGAAGGGAAAAGTGAGGCTCTTGTATGTTGCATGTTTTTCCATCCTCTCTGTGTCTTTAGGTTAGGTGAGCTTGTGTTAATGATGATGTGGAAATGAGAGTTGTTTTACATATCTTGTGTGTTTATCTGTTCTTTCTCTCTGTATGTTTAGGTTAGGTGTGCTTCTGTGCTTATGTCCTTAATGCTGATATAGAAATGAGGGTTCTTCTATGTCTGTGTTTATCTTTCTTCTCTGTTTCTTTAGGTTAGGTGTGTTTGTGTCTTACTGTTTATTTGTTAAGAGTGTATGAATATCCTTGTCTTTATCATATACATGGTGTGGTATGATTAATATTGTGCTAGTTTATTTTATCTGTTCTGTATGTGTTTCTCTATGTATCTTGTGTAGTGTAGGCAAGATGACAGTCCGTTTATTGTTACTGTTGGTGTTTATAGTTGTATTTGTCTTTCCTATATCTGTATATCTCATGCTTATTGTAACTCATTGACCTCTTGTCTCTTTATCTGTACCTGTTGACTTTTTCCTTCAGTTGATGTACACTTCTCATCTATCACTCCTCTTTCTAGTCTATCCATCTATATGTTTAATGGGAAGCTGTACTTTATACATCATTCAAATATCTTACCTCGATCATTCCTTCTTTTAGTCTGTTCCATCTATATATCTATTAGTAAGCTGTACTTTTAATATCATTCAAATATCTCATCTCCTTCATCTTTCTTTTTAGTGTATTTCATCTGTATGTTTACTGAGAAGCTGTATTTTTTTATATTATTCAAACACTTTCCTTTCCTTAATTTTTTTCTGAGTCTAAAAATATCCAGTTTCTATTTGTTCCCTTAATAATAAATCTGCCTATTGTTTCATGCTAGGTGTCATGTGTTTTTATGTATGATTTCATCTTTTATTCATGTACTATTAACTGAAGTGTTCTCAATTCCTAGTGCCAATGTGTGTGACCTGTGTGTGTATTGAGTCGTGTGTTTTTTCATTTTAATTCTTGATGCTGGTTCATACATATTTGCTTTGTGGTGGTGGTGTGTGTGTGTGTGTGTGTTTAATTCCTCATGCCAATTAATTTGTATTTGTGTTGTAGTGTGTGATGTTGTGTTAGTTAGGTAATCTGCATTTGTGTTGTGATGTGTGGTGTTTCAGTCTAATTCCTAGTGTTGGTTAATCTGCATTTGTGTTTGAATCTGTTTCCTGGTGTTAGTTGATCTGTATTTGTGTTGCAGTGTGTGGTGTTTCAATCTAATCTCTTAGTCAGTCTATGTACAGTCATGGCCAGAAATCACAAACTGTCCATTCTTACTTCCACTGTGTTTATAATTCTCAGTTTCCCTTTGATCTTAAATCCTACCAATTGCTACTAACCTAACCTGACCTGACAAGACTCACCAGACTAGAGGACTTAGACAAAACTATAAACACAAGGGGAGTTTAGCATATTATCAGCTCACTACCCATGACTGTACATTTATTACTGACACGGAAAAGACATGACACAGTGAGCAATGATAAAATGGCATAATATTAAGAAGCAAACACTCCAAGCTGCATTGAATCTATACTAACTAAAAAATATATCAAAAGCTGCTAAAATACTTTTTTGTTTTTTTGAGTTGATAGTAAGTTATGATAAAAGTTTAGCTCATTGACTGAATAACGAGGGCATTATTCCTTTCGTAAGAGTAAAATGTAAACGACTAATTGCTAGATAAATATTGTCAAGGCTCCTACATTCTGAAGGCTATTAAATATATCACTAGTCTTTATAAGCTGTTCAATAAATCTTAACAGCTTTAAACCTTTCACTGATAAACAATTCACCAATCACCATTTTTGACGAGTATCACAATCTTTTAAATAACTAAGAGAAGGAAAAAAAAAAATCAACCTTATATTCTCTGATTTCTATGTGTCCATGCAAACAATTTCTTTACATTTCGGAGTGATGTATATTTCAGGAAAGGGTGACTGGAGCAGTGAAAGGAATAATGACTGTTCACTGTTCTCTCTATCACTATTCTTAAAGCTATGAGGGAGGCACCAAAGAGGCTGAAGATAATGAAAAAAACAGCATCACTTAAGTCTCCCGGAAGGAAGCCCTAAAGTTTTCTGTAATGCAGGAATGTAAGTGTGTGTACTTTACTATGTGAAAAGAGAATTAAGAGTACAAAATATAGAAATAAGAAGGTAATAAAAAACATCAAAAGAATTCAAACAAAGGACATCAATAATGGTTTGCCAAAGAACTACACAAGATGAACATTCAACTCTCTTCTCTTTACCACACTTGTCTAGTCTTGTGAAAATATGCTAGTGAAAATAATTACTTCTAGATTACAGGAACCAAAAAAATCATCAGCTTACCGAACAAGTTGTTATGATTACTTTTGAAATGTAACCTTCCTTGTGTTAGTTGAATTACATTTTTGTGACATCAAAATTACTTAAAAATAAATTATGGCACTCACGATTACTTGACTCATTAATTACTAAACCATTATTTCCTCATTAAAAACATGCATTTGTGAAACAGTTATGAGGCTTGTAATATTCAGAATTTAATCTTGTTTATTCTTGTTGATCCCAACATAAGATAAGTGCTAATATACAAGTACTAGACATAGCATTAACTACCTCTTTGAGAATCACAAGGGAGTTTGTTAAGATGGGACAGGATATGGGAATGAACGTAAGGAAACTACACCTGTGGATGTTAATGTTAGAATTGTTAGTTGCATTAGACCAGCTTACACTACACACATCAGGACCTCTACTTTGAAATGCCTCGTTCATTCATCAGGACTGTTTTCAAGAGCCCCACAGATGATTTATCAAGTTCTCAAGGATGTTTCTCCAATTGGTGAAGCAGAATAGCAGAATATTTGTTAAATTATCACTGCAATCATGAAAGCATATTTGAAAGCTCCTAGTAACTTTTAAAAGAGCTTGTTGAACTATCACTAGACTCATGAAAACACCCTTGAAAACCTCAATAAGGTCAAATACACTTACTATTTTTATATGATAATCTGAATGGGTAGGAAATTTCAATGGATGAATCTGGTGAATAAGGTTTTTTCAATTGTATATTTGTCTTCATAAGTTACTGTATGAATTTAGTTCCTGAGTGAGTAGAAGAATTGCCAAGTTAGTCTCATCAATTTAGTTTTCAGTTATCAATATTTTCTTTTCATATTACAATGAGAGTGAGTGGAAATGAGTTTGAAAAATTTAGTTTCCAATTAGCACCTTTAATTTTCAACAGAATTTCATTATCGTCCATTAATTTCTATATAATATTGTGAATGAGGGAAACCTTTTATGATACTGATAGCAATGAAATCAATATGTTATGGATACGTTTAAAGAATTTAATTTTCTAATTAATACATTTAATTTTTGATCCATACTACATTTAATTTTCAGCATTATATCATCATCACTCACCACTTTCTATTATTGTGAGAGATGGAAAACTTGATGAGACTGGTAACAATGAGAACAGTTTGCTATTGATGAGTTTGAAGAATTAGGTTTTTGATCAGTGCATTTACTTTTCAATATTATGTCATTATCATTCATCACTTTCTAATACAATGAGTGAAGGAAGAATATTAATGGGACTGATGACAAGAGGAAAATTTAATATGAATGAGATTGAAGAGTTTACTTTACTTTATCAGCAATATAACATCATCATATCTATCACTTTCTAATACTGTGAGTTTAGGAGGACCACTAAAGAGACTGATGACAAGTCCGCAATGCTTCCCGGCACCAGCACACAGTGACAGCGGCAAGCACAAGTCCCTGGTCAGCGAGGCACATCTGGGCGCTGCAAGGTGACGGAAGCAAGACCCAAGCGAGAGCCTACAGAAGACCCAGAGAACAGACCCACCTGGTGCCCGTTTCCTTGACCTCTACCATGGGAGTCTCGCCCTCGTGATCCAACAGTCTTGCCTCCTCGTCGCCACCTACCACAGGTCATCAAAGCCTCGGGTCACAGGTCATAACAGGTTAACATGCGCCACACTGACACAGCTCTCCACACATGCGCTCTCTCTTGCCCCATCTTGGAATCCAGGTCAGCTCCCACTCAGGTCAAGGGAGATCAACTAATGGCAGGATTTTTTTTGTTTATTTATTTGTTATTACTTTTTTTTAGCCATACTGAAGTTGGTACATTGAGCATTTTTTATTCATTTATTTTATTCAATTTTTTTATATCAAGACTGGCCAAGGAAAAAAAAAAAAAGGCCATTTAATTTGCTGCTCCCAAAAAGACAGTAAAAAAAAAAGTTAACCAATTTAATTTCAGAAGTGTCATGATATTTTCTTCATACTTACTCAGAACTACAAAACTTTCCTCTTTTTCCCATTCATTATATCCACCAGTAACACATGGATATGACCACAGATTAGTAATATTAATAATTTAGTAGTATTAGTTCCCAGCAGACACACACAAATTACAACAACCATGTACAGAAACGAGCAGCAGAATGGCAAGAAGTTAATTAGAATCAACGAGAGGTGAGTATCATCTTTCTTGTTACTTGTCACTTCAGTACAAACTCCAGTGGCTAATGTACAAGTTCATTTTCTTGACTATTCCCAGGTTATCAGGAAGCATTGTGTTAGGCTGAGAAGGCACAGGGGAGAGTAGAGATGAGTATAAAGACAAAACTGCGGCCTGAAAATGAGACAGTGAACCAAGAGAGCTAGAAGAAAGGCAAGGTTAATACACCATGTCAGAAAATCCCTGTTGAATGCAAACACACGAAGGAACACAAGAAATGAGGACAAGATGTTAAGGAGGAGGACCAGCCACACAATGCCAGCTGTCATTTGTATCTGGTGGTGCTGTGGACTCCAAGATGTTCGGCTGCGGGTGCTGTGAGATTCCCACTGAAATACTCCGCCAAAATAATAATATGCCAAAGTTTACGGTAAGAGGAACTAAAAAAAAAAAAACAGAAGAAATACTGGGCTGTTTAATATTGAATAACTAAAGGATTAAAAAGCTCAACTAAAAAAAGGTGTACCACTACAACACAAATGCAATACAAACAAAATACAGTAAGGCATTGTGACTTGGAAAAATATGAAGTGTGCTTTTGTTTTTCTTGTAAGTGTTGGTGTTGAGTTTTGTTAGTGCTTGTTTTGAATATTAGTGTTTATGGTGCTATACTTCATTAACTGAACTTTAACTTTAGGATTCACTTATTTATGGAAGTTTTTATATAAACAATTTTTTTTTTTTAGTTGACTCAAATTTTTAATCAAAGAGCCATAATGTTTAGCAAGTGGCAACGATATCAAATAAATTATAATCATCAGAATTAAATGGAATGATCTCATATGATATTAATTCCTTCTTCTAGAAATACAAATCAGAACTTTTATGGGAGACAATATGAGGTTGGAAGGTGGAAGTTATTGTGAATTCTTTTGGCTATTAAAAAGTGTGCATTTCTGTTTTATGATGTGAAATGTTTTGTACTGTGTGTATGTGTGTGTGTGTGTGTATGTGTGTGTGTGTGTGTGTGTGTGTGCTAGGTGAAGCTTATAAATCATACATTTTTAAAAGATTCAGTGGGACTTTTGACTCATGCTGTTGTGTGAATATGTATAGTGTGTGTGTGCGTATGCATGTCCATATGCATGTATGTACGTGTGTGTGTGTGAGTGTGAGGCAAGACGTGAGCCTGTGCAGACTTCCCCACCAGCGACCACCCTGCTCAGCTCCCTGCCTGCCTGCCGGGGTCAACACTAAGGGTGCAGCTTCCTACCCTGTAACTGGCGGTTGATAATGGCTGTTATGCTCCCCGACTCTTCCCCCTTCTTGACCACCAACAGGGGCTTGGTCTCACTCTCATCTGACAGGTTGGCAATGCAGTGGCCATTGCCCATCCCGGACAGGCTTTCGTTGACCTGAGGACCGATAAGGTGGTGTCAAGTTGCATCTCCAAGTACGGTCTTTGGTGGGAGGATTAAGGTGGTCACTGCAAACTCCGGGATTACTATGGTACTTCTCTCTCTGAGGTGGCAACACTTCTTTACTGGCTTAATCAACTCTACATGTAGGTACTTCTCCTCTCAAGACTCAAAAAATAAAGTTACTGGTTAGTTCTTGCTCAAAAGTTTATATATATATATACATATATGTATATATATACTGTATACCGTTTCTTCTTTTTTTTAAACATTGACTACGTCTTAGCTTATTGTGATTTATTATTATTATTATCATTACTGTCGGGGTGAATGCAAGGTTACTCTACTCGACACAGTTGGCTAAGCAGACAGTGGCTACCTAGGGAGTGGCTGTATGCTGCAAGGTGAGGCATTCTGTCCTCCTTGGTTTGCTGATACTCAGACGCCACTACACACCAACAACACAAAATGCCAAGAACTCAACACACAGGGAACCAAATAGTGCACAGCAATCAGAGGAGGAAAGGAGGAGCTGGAGAAGGACAAGGAGGAGGAGCAGGGGGAGGAGAAGGAGGAGGAGGGAGCACGTCAAATGTCTGTCCACCTGTTATATAAGGGGAGTCCAGGGGGTCCTTGTCTCCCCACCAGAGGGAGTCACACACACAGAAAGGTTCATTAGTGGGGAGTGAACATCTCAACACATTGCTCCTTGTGTCTCTAAGCTTTCATTTTCCTTGAGTATCTTTTAGCAATCCCACATGGGACGGCCCAGGTGAAGCACCACACTCATACACACACCACTCACACTCTTAGCCCCGTCAACTCTCAGGAAAGGAATAATCTTGTGGCATAGTGCTGCACAAGACTGTACCTTTATTCCTCTGCACCAGGGGCTGATGGGGTTAAGAGTGTGAGTGATGTGTGTGTGTGTGTGTGTGTGTGTGTGTGTGTGTGTGTGTGTGTGTGTGTGTGTGTGTGTGTGTGTGTGTGTGTGTGTGTGTGTGTGTGTGTGTGTGTGTGTGTGTGTGTGTGTGTGGTACTTTGTCTGGGGCGCTCCATGTGGGATTGCCAGCCTGGTATATAAATAGATCTTTTAGTAAGCTATCTGTGGAATCTTGTACCTAATCCTCTGCCTTGCTCTGGGGTAGCAGGGGTCTCTGGGTTGTAAATAATACATTCATCTTTTCTCTGCAGACAGAAACTGATTGGGAAAATACACTGAGGAGGGTACAGCAGTTTCAGAGTTTCAAATAATGTATCTTTTCTCTAGTCATAAACTGTTTAGAAAATGTACACAGTGAGGAGAATACAGCAGCTTCTGAGTTTTAAATAACACTTATCTTCTCTCTAGAGACATAGATTGTTCAGAAAACATACACAGTGAGGAGGGCACAGCAGTTTTTCACTCTTAAATACTACACTCATCTTTACAGACAGAAACTGCTTATATCATTCAGAATGAGGAGGGCACAGCAGCACGTTTTCTTTGCTTCCTGGCATGTTTGGGGCTCAGCGGGTGTTTAGTTATGGTGGCTCACTGGTGAATGGAAATTACTGCCTGGATGTGTTACCAATGGGAGGGTGACGGAAGCAAACCGCCAACTATGAGGCATTTTTTTGGCAACTTAACTTAGTATATCATTACCCAAGAAGAGCATAAGGGGATATAATGAAAGTATGACAATTTGCTGATAGGAATTACAGACTGATATAGAAACCAAAGGGGGACAGAGGTAGAGGAACAGACACTCTGCCCTTAAACCACAATGAAACCCTTACAAACCAGTGCTTCTATCAGTAACGGAATGCCGATAAGCTGCAAAAAAGTTCCCAGAACATAACATAACATTTGTGAAGCTCTTAGTCATCTGCTGAGGCGAGGAGCCTCAGTGAGACATTAAAAAAAAGAGAAAATAAGAAAAAATAAACATCCAGCCACTCAGTTTTGTAAGAGCTGTGAATTCAACCATACAGCAAAACACAAACTCACAAACCAAGTCTGAGCTGTAGGACTGCTGCTTTTATTCCCTGAGAGGAGGAAGAGGAGGAGAAAGAGTCGAAACCAGAGCAGGAACAAAGCCAAGTGCAAGAAAAAAGCTAGAGAACTCAGGATTGAAATGTGAGTAGAGGCAAGAAGGGAATATGCAGAGGGAAGTGCAAAGGTGAGCCGTGATAAAGGAGGAAGAAAAAAAGGTGCAGGAAAAAAAAAAACAAGAAGCAAAGTTAAGAAGAAATGAGAAAGCGAGCATAGATAAGAGATTGAGAAAAGGGAGAAGGGATAGAGAGAACCAAAGATCCAAGAGGGAAATAAATATAGAGGCCCTACTACCTGCCTCCTCTTCCACTTCTCGTGATGTCCTCTCGCCACCTTCGGGCAGCTGTCAGGGAACAACACTTGGTGAGAGAAAATGTTACCAATTATCCCTCACTCTTGTCTCTTTCTTTTCAATGTTTGTTCAGGCTTGTCATCCCTCCAGTACCTTCCCTGCATGCATCCTGTCACTGTTTGTCACTGTCTCATTCTTTGTCTAGTATAAGGAGCCATGTAGATGATAAATTACTGATAACTTTACATTTTACACAACTCTAGCCATGTGTCTTTGCTGGCTAGTAGGTGTGAAAGATATGAGTCTGCTATATAAAGTCATTCTTGATCTCTACGTCAGCTGTGAGTCGAGGAAAAGAATGAGGAATAAGAGGTTAGAGTGTCTTGCAGTGGAATCAGTCTTCAGCGCCAGTACAGCAGAATGAGAAGTTAAATCATAATAGGTTAAGAGATTTACAGAAGTTGAAATTCCCAAAATCATGATGAAATATATACATAATTCAAATCATTAATCTGTACAGATAGGATACAGCTAGAATAATATAATATGTACACTTTAGAGAATGATAATAATTAAACACCATACCTGAAGAGAAAAACACAAAATCAGAAAGACATAATAATTTTTTTTTTTTTTTTACCTGTGAGAGAAAAAATGGGAAATAAACAAAACACTGACTACTTGGCTTAGACTAGGCAGGACACACTACTGTCAACATTACTAATAGCTAGTGGGGTACTGGTCCATCCATCCCCTTTTCCTGCTCAGTCAGTCATTTAACACATACGCCACTGCCGCCCCATATCATCATCCACAATAGTATATGCAAAAAACCAAAATGCATATCAGGGCTACAAAAAAACTCCTTTTAAAATCTACGGTTTCGACTTTTGGGGGGGTCGTTACGTAAAAAAAATTCAAATAAAGTGAAGTTTCTCCGGAGATTAAGACCCTGGGCATCCAAAATTCATTCACGGGTAGCTATGCGATCTTTAAACTAACAGACAAAAGAGCATCTCACTGGTCAAAATAAACAGGCAAGACACCCGAGATGGCGACGGCAAGTCCTGGGGGGTGATAGGTCAGCAGGCAGGTCGCGTCTCATTATCACGGTGACAACTCATGCAAGTCTCGCGGCATGACCCAAAAACACCGCCCCAACATTCACTAACAGAAAGATACGTGTACCGGCAGTGTGGTGGTCAGGCAAGGTGTGTGTGGCTGTGGGTGTGTGGTGGGGTCATCTCTGGTGTGGCTGTGGGAGGGTGTGTGCTGTGGTGGCGATGGTGGTGGTGGTGATAGTGGGTTATGAGGTCACTAGTGTTGGTTGAGCATATGAGATAAAACTGTGAGGATATTTGGTTTGTGTATGTGAATATTTTAAAAATTTAATTAGATGCAGTGTAATATTCAGTTCATCTTCCATCTAAGCTGTTTGTAAATTATTTGTATATTGATTTAATTTACTAGTTAATGGTAAATACTTATGTAATTGGATACTGCAGAATAATATACTGAAAAATCAAACTCCTAAGGTATTTTTTAGTTTGATGATTACAATAATTACTGATACTCATCTCTAAAAAAAGAAAAAGTCAGATAGCAAATTACGAAGCTTTACAAAAATTCTTCAACAAAAACTGTGACATTTTATTAATGATTTCAGTTTTATAGCTTATCTCAGTGACCTCATGACCCAACAGCTGTGGGGGTGTGGCCTGCTGTGTGGGGATGTGGCAGTGTGGGGGTGTGGGGGTGGGCAGCCTGGGACATGGCAGAGTGGCGTGGCAGAGGGATGCACACTGGGAGGGCTGTGGTGGTGACAGTGGTGGTGACAGTAGTGGTGGTGGTGGTGGTGGTGGTGAAAGCACACCATAACCACAGGGTACAGCAAGAGGTGCAATCTGGAGTGTGGTGCGGTGGTGACAAGAGTGGTGTCTGCCGCAGCTCCCAGGGCGGTGCATCCCTCTGGTGCCACCACACCCCGCGGGAGTCCCGGGACCGACACAAGACAACACTGACAGCGGGACTCATGGCCACCGTACGTCCCTGGCACACGCTGTCACACCAGCAGGCAAGTCATGCACTTCTCAAAAGCTTCTCATTCGGACTTTACGGCCAAAGTACATCAGTCTTTTACAGATATCTAGAAATTTAAGTACAAAAAAAAAAAAAACAACACAAAGAAAAGGATGTGTCTGTATACAAAAAAACAACATTAAAGCTCTCAATTATCCTTCCAGCTTTTGAAAAATCTTGCACCTGCAGTGGTGGTAGGATATAGATGGCTGGTGGGGGCAGCCTGGCACCTCATGAGTCAGGGACAAACCAAGGGGCTCTATTACTAAGCCATCCCATGTACAGGTTCACTGAGTTGTGTGGTGACTCTCAGGCCTGTATTCCTAGATATTCCAGTGTGTGACCTTGATGACTCTTAAAAGTCATCACTGGAGTTTTTAAGGGTGTTTTGACATCACTAGAGAGACAAACACACCCATAAGAACCCAATGAATCACCCACATCCCCTGAAAATAATTATAATCAGAGAGCAAAATTAGGAATGCAGGCCTGGCACAACACAGTCCTACAGGAGGGCATCAGCTACAGATATAAACACTAAGCACCCTTTATTGAGGAGTGAGTGAGAGCCAGGCAACCCAACCCACCACACCACATTCCCCTGAGTTCCACGGCTACACATGATCAGTGTGGGTACATGAGAGACAGAAAGGGAGGGGAAAAGAATAAATAAATGATACAGAGGCATTTACTTTCACCAGGGAAAACAAGATGCTGACTTACTCTTCTAAACTCTGCAATCTGCGGGTATTAGTAAAGGAGGTGTGGTCAGTTGTGTCCTCATCTGCTGCCAGGCTCAGATTCTGGTCTTCAGTACACACACACACACACACACACACTCTCTCTCTCTCTCTCTCTCTCTCTCTCTCTCTCTCTCTCTCTCTCTCTCTCTTGCTCTCTCTCTCTCTCTCTAGTTAATCACATCACCACCCCTCACTCATCCCTTCATTCCCTCACTTACTCATCACTCACTCACCCTCTCAGACAATTAGATTAGCTTAGAAGAGACCAGGCTAATGGAAAGAAAAAAATCTCCTGTATACATTGTTCAATCAAGTCATGTAGTATATCATAAGATTACAAAACAAGTTGAAAGCACTATGCACTGTGAAAACAACTGATCACCACAGCTATGGGTAAGGAGGAAGCACACTTGGTTTAGTTCACACTTACTTACATGGTAATGAAGAAAAAATTTGGACCTAGGGATCGGGGAAACTGGGGTGTGTTACTGAAACTGGGGGAAAATTTAGTGTTCTTGAGATAATGAATGTTTAATAGATAACTAAATAGATTAATAAATAAGAAAGTAAATGAATAAATTAATCAATATAATTACTGGGAACTTGTAAACTAGGGTATGTTATAAAAAAAAATACGGTAAAATCTGATGTTCCGATGATAATGTTGGCCAGATAAATAAATAAATAGGTAAATAAATACATAAGTGAATATGCAATTGAATGAAGGTATTGGAAATTGGAAAACTGGGATATATTACAGAAAAATGGGATAAGAATCAATGTTCAAGAGGTCATGTGATCTTGATAAATTGATAAATAGATATATGAATAGATAAATCAATAAAATTACTTGGAGTCCAAGAAACTAAGATAAATGATGCAAAATAAAGAAAAAAATATGTCTTCTGGATTTAATGCAGGCTTGGTAAATAAAAAGGTAAATAAGCAGATGGATTAAATTGTTTGATATTAGTTGTACACAAATTCCAGAGACAAAGTATGCAAAAATGAATAAAAATTTAAGTCTCCCAAGCATTGAAGGTTTAATAATAAGTTGCAATGTTTAATAATATTACACAGTTTCATGTTACACTTCATTAAGCATAGAACAAAAAAACAGATAAGAAAATAAAAGGAAGAAAGAAAGAAAGAAAGAAAGAAAGAAAGAAAGAAAGAAAGAAAACTATGGGACAAAATATTTGTAATTACATAAATTTTGGGTATTTTAAGGTTAGCATTCCCAAAAATGTTTCCCCGACCCCCTGACCTAAAATGACCTAGATTATAATTAAGATAAGTAAGCACTGACTTTTAAAAATATTCTCTTTAGGGTGATGAATTAAACTCAAGGTGAATCTGTGATGAGTGTTGTGATGATGTGGGATTGTGGGGAGTGTGATGATGGTGACGGCTGAGATGAGTACTGTGATTGATAGTGAAGGGGAATAATGACTAATGTACAATGATAATGAAAGAATGTATGATGATATATGAGAAGGGAAATAATGTGAAAAAAGTTATATTGGTGATGTGATTAATATTTTCCTTTCTTTTTATTATGTAAGAAAAGCTCTGGCTAAGGACAAAAAACTGATGAAAAAAAAAAGAATAGGAAATTAAAAAGTCCACTTAAGGTGCCAGACTCAAGAGGCAAAAATGAAGGAAGATCTAAAATTATCTGAAGTGTCTTGAAACTTCCATTGTGAGTGTTCAAGCAGAAATGCAGAAGCAGGCAGGGAGTTCCAGGTAGTGATGATCTTAAGATGATATGTATGGTGATATGATAAACAGAAATAGTGAGGAAGTGATATTAATGATAGTGGTATACCTCTGAGTGATGACAGTGATGAAAGTGATGGTCTTTAAGTGGTATGTGTGGTGACATGAGGAAAAGAAAGTGACATGGAAATACTAAGTGGAAATAATAATAGTGACATGACAGTGATATGATGATACCTGAGTGTGGTGACAGTGATGAAAATGATGGTCTGTGTTAGGTACATGTGGTGAT
Source organism: Scylla paramamosain (assembly GCF_035594125.1). NCBI lineage: Eukaryota > Metazoa > Arthropoda > Malacostraca > Decapoda > Portunidae > Scylla > Scylla paramamosain. Next base: position 14,219,148 of record NC_087186.1, on the reverse strand, counting down.
GTGAGGGGCAAAAAACAGTGTAAGGAACTAGTGAAAATGATGATAGTGACATACCTGGTGATAGAGATGAAAGTGACAGACTGAAGGTGATATGTGATGACATGAGAAACAAAAACAGCACCATAGATTAATAACAGTGACATGATAATGATATATCTTATGATAGTGATGAAAATGACAGTTTAACAGATGAGTGACAATCAGGACAGGTAAGGATGGTTAATTAGTGTGAGCATCATCATCATCATCATCATCACAGGTGTGCAATTAATCAGATTGCTGTGTTGAGAATACATTAATAAAAACCAGAACATGGCAAACAGAAAGGAGTAAACAAGTGATGGGACTGGACGGAACGAAGGAGGAAAGCAAAGAAAAGGTGCTGGAAAAACTGCCTATGAAAGCCTGAGTGAATGGAACTTAAACCAAAAGCCAAAAAAATTCTTCACACATGTCAGATAGCAAAATTATGACTGTGCAAAAATATGAAGATCAAAAAAGTTTAAACAGCTCTCTTTTTCCCATTCAATTCAGTTCCCTCCCCATCTCTCTCCCCTGCAAGTCTGGAAGGGGTGACAGATGGAGCTTGGAAGGGATGATGAGGTGAAGGGTGATGGGATAAAGGAGGTATGGGGGTGCAGGGGAGAGAGAGAGAGAGAGAGAGAGAGAGAGAGATGGGTGAAGGTGTCTGAATGGGGTGAGAGAGCTTGTTACTTACTGTTAGGGTGAATTGGTCTCATCTTTCTTGCCAGTTCTCAAAAGTCCATGAATAATACTAAAGATAATGGTGATCCTGCTCCCCTATGCTTGAAAAATGACTTTGGTATAGCTAAATGAAAAGGTAAATAAAAATGTGGACAGGACAACACCATCATCATTAAAAAAAAAAAAGATACATGTGAGAGAACTGGAAAACTAACACCATTTTTTATCTAGTTATGTCAAGGAAAATAAATGATGCATCCTTTATGTTAAGCCCTTAAAAAATGAAAGAAAGTCACTTGATATGTAAAAATGAAAACAGAAAGAAACTTGGCAAGAGGATGACTGGGGAAAAAAAGACAAATATTCAGGGCAGGAAGTGAATGAAGGAGTGATGAAAGGAGGAAATGAAGGAGGGAGAGATATAAGTTAGTATCTGCATAAGTTTAAAATGAAGAATAAAGAAGGAAACATGATAAGAGGATGATAGGAAAAAAAAAAGGACAAGAATTCAGGGCAGGAAATTAATGAAGGAATGACAAAGGAACAAAATTAAGGAAGAGGGAAATAATTTAGTAGCTGCATGAATTTAAGATTAGAAATGAAAAAGAAAACTTGATTATAGATGATGAGAAAAAAAAGCAGAAATTCAGAGCAAAAGTGAAAGAACAAATGACAAAGGGAGAAAATAAAGGAGGAAGAGAAACAAATCAGTATTTTCATGACTTTAAAATAAAAAAAGAAAACATGATAAAAGGATGATAAAAAACAAAAGACAACAACAAGATTTCAAGGTAGGAAGTGAATGCAGGAGTGACAAAGGAAGGAAACAAAAGAAGAGAGAAGTCATTTAGTACCTGCATCAGTTTCTTGACAACGTCCCGGCCCAGAATGTGATCGAACACTGCCTGCAGGAACTGGTCGCCCATAATGGTGAGCTTGAGCTTGTCTCGGTGCCAGATGAGCACGCGGGAGTCCTCAATGGCTGTCGCTGAGACCTAGGGGAGAGCCAGTGGTGGTGGTGGTTGTGGTGGTGGTGGTGGTGGTGGTGGTGGTGGTGGTGGTGGTGGTAGTAGTAGTAGTAGTAGTAGTAGTGGTGGTGGTGGTGGTGGTGGTGGTTCTTCATTGTTTTGTGGGTTTTTCTGTATTCTATTCTGTCTAGTTACCCTTATTTTTTTTTCTTATTTTCTCCTGTGTTCTGTTCAATGTCTACAAGTCTCTCTCTCTCTCTCTCTCTCTCTCTCTCTCTCTCTCTCTCTCTCTCTCTCTCTCTCTCTCTCTCTCTCTCTCTCTCTCTCTCTCTCTCTCTCCAGTATTTTCTCTTTCAAATTATGATTTCTAAATACAAAGCTAATTTCATTAAAAAGAGATTTTTCCTAATATTTCTCTCTCTCTCTCTCTCTCTCTCTCTCTCTCTCTCTCTCTCTCTCTCTCTCTCTCTCTCTCTCTCTCTCACCTGGAAGAACTCATCGGTGGAGACGCCAAACCACTCGGGGGAGTCTAGGAACTGGTGCTGGGAGACAATGTGCAGCGCTCGCCCATTCTGACTGATGACCAGCCTGTGGGGGAGAGGCAGCTGGGGGAACAGATGGCAGGGACACTTCTACAGATAGGAACCACACTGTAGGAATATCTAAAGGTGTGAGGAATGCTTTATTGAGACTCTAAGGGTAAAATGAATCGGGAAAACTCACAGGGACACAGAACACACTATAGCAATATTTAAAGGTAAAAAAAAGTGTAAAATGTACCTCACAGGAACATATAGAGGCCTAAAGGACATACCACAACAATATTTAAAGGGATGAAATTCTAAACTGCACCTCACAGGATTAGTTAAAAGGGCAAAAAACCTCTCACAGAAATATTTGAAGGGGTGATAGCTAGAGAAAGAAGAAGAAGAAGAAGAACAACAACAACAACAACAACAACAACAACAACAACAACAACAACAACAACAACAACAACAACAACAACAACAACAACAACAACAACATCACAACAACAACAACATCACCAAGACAAAAAAAAAGGGAACAAGAAGACCAGGAACAAGATGAAGACAAAGAACAAGGAGAAGAAAAACAAGATGAAGAGCAAGAACAAGAACAAGAACACACACACACACACACACACACAATAAAACACAGGAAAACATACATTCACTAACAGAATCTTCCAAAATAACAACAACAACACCTCAGGACAGATAGAAGAAAAGAACAAAGGCAAGAAGGAAATGAAATAAGACACAGAGCTTTCATGGAAGAGAAGCAGCAGACATCAGGAGGAGGAGGAGGAGGAGGAGGAGGAAGTGGAGAATGTAAGAGGAGATTTTAATCTTTACCTCAGTTACACCTATTGATATTTTTCTTTTATTTTACTGTTTTTCTTTTTTTTATACTCTGTAAGTAACTTTATATAACCTAACTCTTTCTCTCTCTCTCTCTCTCTCTCTCTCTCTCTCTCTCTCTCTCTCTCTCTCTCTCTCTCTCTCTCTCTTTCACACACTCTCTCTGGATCACATGATGAAATGGAGGAGAAATTTCTTGGAAAAGTGAGAAAAATAGTGTGAGGGAAGGAGAAAATGGACACAAGAAGTAGATATATTGTGGGTTCCTTGGAGGAGGAGGAGGAGGAGGAGGAGGAGGAGGAGGAGGAGGAGGAGGAGGAGGAGGAGAAGGAGTGAAAACAATTCTTCTTTCTCTTCTTCAGTATATCATTCATTATATTTTCTCATTTTGTTTTCATTTGAGAGAGAGAGAGAGAGAGAGAGAGAGAGAGAGAGAGAGAGAGAGAGAGAGAGAGAGGAGAGAGAGAGAGGGAGAGAGAGAGAGAGAGAGAGAGGAGAGAGAGAGAGAGGAGAGTGGAGGAGAGAGAGAGAGAGAGAAATTACATAAAATAATCAAGTAAATGTCTAAAACTCTATCAAACCTACTCTCTCTCTCATCTCTCTCTCTCTCTCTCCCTGACCACCCCTCCATTCCTTACCTGCCTGAGAGGACGAGGGAGAGGGAGTCAACACGAGTAATCTTCTCTTGGGCGTAAATCTCTTGAAACTTGACGTAGCGAATCAATTTCATGCAGTTGATGACTCGTTTAAAACTGGTGCCTGGAAACCTTGAGGGGCTGGAAGAGGCTCTTGTACACCTGGAATAGAAGAGAAGAAAGACAAGAGGATGAGTGGAGGATCTTAAAATATCGAAGGAATCAAAGAGAAGAGAGAGAAAAGATAAGAGAGAGAGAAGAGGGAAAGAGAAGTTTTGACATTACTGCTTGATTAAAAAGAGGAAATAAAAAGGGATAGAAAATTTCATTAGAGATGTAAAAAGCTTTTTTTGGATTTAAAAACGTAGATAGGAGGAGGAGGAGGAAGAGGAGGAGGAGGAGGAGGAGGAGGAGGAGGAGGAGGAGGAGGAGGAGGAGGAGGAGGAGGAGGAGGAGGAAGGAGAAGGAGGAGGAGGAGGAGGAGGAGGAATAGGAAGAGGAAGAGGAAAAGGAAGAGCAAGTGGAGGAGGAGGAGGGGGAGGAGGAGGAGGAGGAGGAAGGGAGGAAAAGAGGACGGGAACGAGAAAAAAACAGAGAGAGAGAGAGAGAGAGAGAGGAGAGAGAGAGAGAGAGAAGAGAGAGAGAGGAGAGGAGAGAGAGAGAGAGAGAGAGAGGAGAGAGAGAGAGATGAGAGAGAGGAGAGAGAGAGAGAGAGGTGGATGTTTAAAGAGGAGAAGCAGGGAGGTGTGTGTGTGTGTGTGTGTGTGTGTGTGTGTGTGTGTGTGTGTGTGTGTGTGTGTGTGTGTGTGTGTGTGTGTGTGTGTGTGTGTGTGTGTGTGTGTGTGTGTGTGTGTGTGTGTGTGTGTGTGTGTGTGTGTGTGTGTGTGTGTGTGTGTGTGTGTATTCCCCTTCTCTCTCTCTCTCTCTCTCTCTCTCTCTCTCTCTCTCTCTCTCTCTCTCTCGTCGTATAATGATCAAAGGCAAACACAAAACAGCAAGATCAAATAGAACAGTTGTCACAAAACTCACTTTCTGCGCCTCTCGCCAAAAAAAAAAAAAAGAAAAAAAAAATATATAAAATGTGGTGGAGGTCTCGACTTTTGTTGTATATTTATCTATTCAGAATGTCAAGAGTCATGGCACTGAGAGAGAGAGAGAGAGAGAGAGAGAGAGAGAGAGAGAGAGAGAGAGAGAGAGAGAGAGAGAGAGAGAGAGAGAGTGAGAGAGAGAGAGAGAGGAGAGAGAGAGAGAGGGAGAGGAGAGAGAGAGAGAGAGAGAGACGGAGAGAGAGAGAGGAGATGAGAGAGAGAGAGAGAGAGAGAGAGAGAGAGAGAGAGAGAGATTATTTATGCTTTGTTTATATCTCATTACACTACTACTACTACTACTACTACTGATAATAATAATAATAATAATAATAATAATAATAATAATAATAATAATAATGATAATAATAATAATAATAATAATAATAATAACAATAATAATAAACAAACCAACTTACTAACATCAATAACAACAAAAACACCACCACCCACCACCACCACCACCAACAACAACAACAACAAAACTAAGAGAAAAAAAGCACGAAAAACAAATAAACAAGCAAAACACGAAAAAAAAAACAATAAAGAAAAGAAAAAAATGACAAAAAAAAACAATGAAAACAATAACAACAACAACGATGAAGAAGGAGCCTAAAAAGAAAGAAAAAAGAAAGAAGAGAAAGAAAGAAGAGAAGAAGAAGAAGAAGAAGAAGAAGAAGAAGAAGAAGAAGAAGAAGAAGAAGAAGAAGAAGAAGAAGAAGAAGAAGAAGAAGACCCATCACCTATATAACGAGAGAAGGTAAATGGTTCATCTCTCCCAGGTGAGTTCGCTAATCAATACCTGTGTTCCCATGAGAGGCGAGGGTCATACAGGTAAGTTAGGCCAGGTGAGCAGGAGGAGCAGGAGGAGGAAGAGGAGGAGGAGGAAGAGGAAGGAAAAGATGACATGTTAGATAATGAAGGGATAGAGAAAGAGAATGAAGAGGAACATTATGAGCAATAATGGAAAAAAAAAGAGATTCAGAAGGAGAAAGAGAGGAGGAGGAGGAGGAGGAGGAGGAGGAGGAGGAGGGATAGATGATGATAATGATCCACTGAAGGAGATGGAGGAGGAGGAAGGAGAAGGAGGAAGAAAGAGGAGGATATGAGAAGGATACGATAATGATGGGGAGCAAGAGGAGGAGGAGGAGGAGGAAGAGGAGGAGGAGGAGGAGGAGGAGGAGGAGGAAGAGGGGGGAAAAGGACGACAATAAGGTAAGGAAGAAGAGGAGGAGAAAGACGACAAAAAGGAGGAAGAAGAAGAGAAGAGGAGGAGGAGGAGGAGGAGGACGGAGGAGGAGGAGGAGGAGGAGGAGGAGGAGGAGGAGGAGGAGGAGGAGGAGGAGGAGGAGGAGGAGGAGGAGGAAGTGCAGATATTCTTTAAGGGAAAAATGCTACGTAAACTTTAAGAGATACGTGAGGGAAGGAAAATTCTGAAAGTTGATTGGACGCTACATCAGGTAAGGCCAACAGGTGAGAGGGGATGACACACGTACACACAGACACACACAGTTACACAGAAAGAAAACCACAATTATCTTTAATTTCTACACCAATGCAAGCTCATAAATACATGGAAAATACACAAAAATATTTAAAAAGTCTGAAATGTGTGATGTATCATACGCTAAATACGAAATACTTGAGTCCCAGTACGAGTGAAAAAAGAAAACGGATAATGTTTGAGAATCCGCGTGAAACTCTACGGTCCCCAGATATCGCATTTCATTTACTCCCGCAGATTATAGCCTAATTTGAGAGAGAGAGAGAGAGAGAGAGAGAGAGAGGAGAGAGAGAGAGAGAGAGAGAGAGAGAGAGGAGAGAGAGAGAGAGAGAGGAGAGAGAGAGGAGAGAGAGAGAGAGAGAGAGAGAGAGAGAGAGGAGAGAGAGAGAGGAGAGAGAGAGAGAGAGAGAGAGGAGAGAGAGAGAGAGAGAGAGAGAGACTAACGGAGGAAGTGAAACAAAGAGGGGAATGGAAAAATAGAATGAATGCAGGGAACGAAAATTAACGAATAAAAGTGAGCAGTAAATTTGTGAAAGACAAAAGCAAAAGAGAAACGAATGCGAGGAGGAGGAGGAGGAGGAGGAGGAGGAGGAGGAGGAGGAGGAGGAGGAGGAGGAGGAGGAGGAGGAGGAAGAGGACGAGATAAAAAACAGAGAAGAAGAAGAAAAAGAAGAAGAAGAGGAAGAAGTTATGAAAGTTATGATAATCGGGATAGAATAAGAATACAAATACGTATGAACAGATAAATAAACAGATAGATAGATAGATAGATAGATAGATAGATAGATAGATAGATAGATAGACAGATAGATAGATAGACAGACAGATTAGATAGATAAATAGATAGATAGATAGATAGATAGATAGATAGATAGGTAGGTAGATAAATAGATAAGCATAAAGATAAATAGATAGATAGATAGATAGATAGATAGATAGATAGATAGATAGGTAGATAGACAGATAGATAGATATACAGGTAAACGCCTAAGAAAAGCCACGAAACAAGTCGAAGGAAACCATCTTTTTTCCCCTTGTCTCTTTCCCCTCCTCGCTATCATGACAAACACGCTCTATCTCGCAATATCTCGTGGGGCGCGAGAACACGATGGCAGGTGCGGCCAATGTTGTCTTCTGAGAATGCATAAATTCGACATGAAATGGAAAATACGTAAATTGCGCTGTAAATATGCAAAGAGGAGGCAGGACGTGAGCAATAAATTATACACCGTGAAAATGGCTGGAGAATGGTGTTGGTGGTGCAGGGAGAGTAAGTGTTTAAGTGTTAAAATTATCGTACGCCGGGTGGAATATATGACGACGAACCTACACTATTTTATCGAGACTTTGCACGTTAAGGTTAATAATAAATTTGACGAGGCTATAATGTTTTTTTTTTTGTTTTTTTGTTTTTTGAGAGGGACAATTTGAATATCTACAGAAATAGTTTTGAAAAATATATATGTGTTGTGATGGTGATTGAGTTATTGAGAACCTGAGTGTGATAACAATAGTAACAGTACTTCGATTATCAAATGGCTGTAGTTGACGTTACACGAATTTTTAATGGTGTTTTTATAGTTCTAGTGACAGATTAACAGGAGAGCCGCTTTGGAGAACCAGACTAATCATCTCTGTGACCTTTAAAAATAATTGTAGTGAAAAAGCAAAATGTTTTCAAGAGTGATTTTACGGTTCTAGTAACAGAGGATCAAGACTTCTATATTATTAACAGGAGAAACACTCTTGAGAACCTGGCTATTAATCTCTGGGGCCTTGGGAAACAGTCGTGGTGGGAGAGCAGAACATTTCAGAATAAGGGTTTGTGTTGCATCGCGAGGGTAAAGCGAGCCATGGGAAGCAAAGGTTACGTGGAAACTTGAGATTAATGATGATGAATTGGTTGCCTCGTCCACCATGATGGCGATTCCGTGCCGTTGAAAAGGACACGAATGAAAATAAATGAAAAGGAAAAAAAGTGAGAAAAACTATGAAAAAGAGGATTTGAATGAAATAAAGGAAAACAGGAAAAAAAAAGATGCGAATGAAAAAAAAGGATTCAAATAAAAGTAAAGGAAAAGAAGAAAATAGAACAAGGAATTCAGATAAAAAACATACACATAAAAGAAAAAAAGTAAATAAACAAGAAGGAAAGAGCAAAAAAGTGGTACATTTGGAAAGAGAAACATGAAAACAAGTGAAATAAGAGATAACACATATGAGAACAGAAAAATACACACAAAAAGAAAAAAACACGTAGAAAAATACAAAAATACAAAAAAAGAAAAATAAATATAAAAAAGGTAAAAAAAAAGACAATATACAAATAAACAACATAACAAAAGGAGCACCAACATGGCGGCACAGTAGCATCACACCACACAACAAAAACAAACACGTATTTACAAACACACTAGAACACAACACACCAATACAAACACAACGAATACAAAGCAACAGACGGCCTGATGCATGGGGCAGGGCGGAGAGTGAGCCTGTAGCAATCATGGTGGAGAGAGGGAGAGGAGGAGGACCAATATGGCGGAAACTGAGCCTCATCGTTAGTCAAGGAAGTCACGCTGGTGGTCATAAAAATACTGGCCAGCTTATGAGAGAGAGAGAGAGAGAGAGAGAGAGAGAGAGAGAGAGAGAGAGAGAGAGAGAGAGAGAGAGAGAGAGAGAGAGAGAGAGAGAGAGATAGAGAGAGAGAGAGAGAGAGAGAGAGAGAGAGAGAGAAATTCCTCTTCCTCTTCTTCCTTTTCCTCTTCCTCCTCTCCTCCAATGTCCATAGAATATTGATTATGGACGTGTGTGTGTGTGTGGTGTTGTGTGTGTGTGTGTGTGTGTGTGTGTGTGTGTGTGTGTGTAGAGTGTGTGTGTGTGTGTGTATCAGGGTGCGTATATCTATATAATATATATATATATATATATATATATATATATATATATATATATATATATATATATATATATATATATATATATATATATATATATATATATATATATATATATATATATCGATATATATATATATATAAATATATATATATATAAATATATATATATATAAATAATATAATATATATAATATATATATATATATATATATATATATATATATATATATATATATATATATAAATATTATATATATATATATATATATATATATAGGTATTTGCGTGTGAGTACGTGTTTGTGTGTGCGTGCGTGTGCGGGTGCGTGCAAGCGTCCACCAAACAAAGCAGCACGCCAAACTTTCACGTGCACTAATCAACGCACTAATTAACTACAATGGTGCGTCACGTGATGGGTCCGGATTGCAGGTGAGACTCAGGTGAAAAATGACGGGAAAAAAAAAGGGAACATCCATTTGACCGGGATCCTGGTGACAATTACCTACAATTAACTTGAAACTGAACGGAAAAAGACGAAAAAAAGAGGACAAAAAACTACAAGCAAATGAAAAAGAAAAAAAATAATGGCTTTTTTATATTTTACTTCACCATGTGGCAGGGGATTTAAATCTTAAGCAAAACAAAAGCTACGTAGTTGGGGAATTTAAATCCATGTAAAACAAAAGCACGTGTCTGAAAGATTTAAATGTACGTAAACAAAAGCACGTGGTTGGGGGATTTAAACTTACGTAAATATAAACACGTAATTGGGGGATTTAAAATCTAGGTAAACAAAAACAAGTGATTGGGAATTTAAACATGTGAGAAAAACATAAACAAAAAATGTGGTTAGAATGTAAACAATAAAAAAGTGTAAACAAGAGAGAGAGAGAGAGAGAGAGAGAGAGAGAGAGAGAGAGAGAGAGAGAGAGAGAGAGAGAGAGAGAGAGAGAGAGAGAGAGAGAGAGAGAGAGAGAGAGAGAGAGAGAGAGAGAGAGAGAGAGAGAGAGAGAGAGAGAGAGAGAGAGAGAGAGAGAGAGAGAGAGAGAGAGAGAGAGAGAGAGAGAGAGAGAGAGAGAGAGAGAGAGAGAGAGAGAGAGAGAGAGAGAGAGAGAGAGAGAGAGAGAGAGAGAGAGAGAGAGAGAGAGAGAGAGAGAGAACAAATGTAATCTTCACGTTTGCTTTAATTTCATATATTTTATTTCATTTTGTCTATCCACTGTTTTCTTTGAAATTCTGTTCCTTTTTACTCCTTCCCCAGTTTCTCCTCCTCTATCTCCTCCTTCTCTTCCTCCTCCTCCTCCTCCTCCTCCTTCCTTATTTACTTTGCCCCTTCCCAAATTTCCGCTTCACTCCCTTCACCCTCTCCACTTTCTCTTCTGCACCATTTTCTCTCCCCCTCCTCTTCCTCCTCCTCCTCCTCTTCCACTAACACCCCTCTCTCCCTCTCCCTCTTCTCCTTCCACCCTTCCCACCTTCCTTTATCTCCCTTCCTCTCTCCCTCCTCCTCTTCCTGCCTCATCTTTTTTCCCTTCCTCTTCTTCCTTTTTAAGCTCCTGGATTGAGTCTCGAAGGATCTACAGGATTCATGAAGGTCCTTAGAATACATTGGATGCGGAGGGATGGAGGGAAGGAGGAACAAGGAGGGATGGAGGGAAGGGAGGGAGGGAAAGGAGGAGGAGGGGGAAGAGGAGGAGGAGGAGGAAAAAGGAATATGGGGGAAGATATGGAGAGATAGTGAGGTGAGAGTAAAATGGAGTAGGAAGGAAGGAAGAAAGGAAGATTTGAGAGAGAGAGAGAGAGAGAGAGAGAGAGAGAGAGAGAGAGAGAGAGAGAGAGAGAGAGAGAGAGAGAGAGAGAGAGAGAGAGAGAGAGAGAGAGAGGTGGGAAGGACGTAGGAAGAGGAGTGAAAGGAAAACAAGATTTGGGAGAAAGTGAATGAAAGAGACAAACACAGGGAAAGGGAGAGAAAACGGAAGATAATGAACGAAGGAGAAGAAGGAAGGGAGACAAAAGGGAAGGAAGTGAAAGAAAGAGACACAGAAAAGACGATGAGGGAAAGGGAGAGAGATAAAAAGAGCTAAAGAGATTGAGAGAGAGAGAGAGAGAGAGAGAGAGAGAGAGAGAGAGAGAGAGAGAGAGAGAGAGAGAGAGAGAGAGAGAGAGAGAGAGAGAGAGAGAGAGAGAGAGGTTTATGAAGAGGGCTTTCAAGGGAGAGGATCAAGACTGCCACCTCACATTGCCTTTTATTTCAGTCACCCAGGGAACGAAGAAAACGGAGCCTGGAATAGCGGAGTCTCGTAACAGAGGAGAGTCAAGCTAAGTGAGACGTCTTGTGTAAAGTGACGCGGTGCCTGACAGAGCCCCCCACACACACACACACACACACACACACACACACACACACACCGTAACCTCATCTCAGGAACTCCAAAAGTGCCACGGAACACTAGACTCAATGTTCCGCAAAGAGATGGATACTGCAGTGCCAAATGTAGCTTCCAGGGAAAGATGGGAGTGCCAGCGGTGCCAGAAGTTAAAGCGAAGTGTGCTATAGTTCTGAAAAGTGCCACGGGTTCTAAATGCCTTCAGATTTCAGTGCCAGTGTAGTTTTAAAGGGGAGAGGAGAGTGCCAGTGCCTTAAGATCTGAGTGCCACAAGTTTCACGGGACAAATGACAGTGCAAATGTCTCTGGATTTTAGTGCCACGTAATTTAAGGGGCAAAGTGCTAAAAGCCTTAAAAACTGAGTGCCACAATCGATTTTACAGGACAAAGGTGGTAACAGTGCCTTAAAATGTGAGTACCACAAATTTTACATGACAAAGGATAGTGCCAATGTCTCTGGATTTTAGTGCCACATGATTCAAAGGACAAACGAGTGCCAAAACACTTAAGACTCGATTGCCACACGTAATCTTAAAGGACAAAGGTTAGTGCCAAGAAGATTAAAACTTGAGTGCCACAAATTTATAGGGCAAAGGATTCTCACATTGTCCTTGGATTTCAGTGCCACGTGAATGGGATAGGAGTGCCAAAACCCTTAAAATCTGAGTGCCAAATGTAATTTCAGAGGACAAAGGTAAGTGCCAAGAGGCTTAAAATTTGAGTGGCACAAGTACTTTTAAAGGAGATAGAGTAGTGCCAAAACCTCAAGATTCCAGTGCCACACGTAGTTTTAAAGTGGAGGGGGCAGCGTCAAAAGACTTATAATTGAGTGCCACGTGTAGCCTAAGGGAAAAACGGTAGTGCCTTAAGATTTCAGTGCCACGCGTAGAGTTAAAGGAGAGAGGGTGGTGCCAATAGCGGAAGGTTGGCAGGTGACTGGAATGGAGGCAGCTATCAGGTTAGAGCAATTAGGAGCAAGATATTGGCTCGGAAATAGAACAGTAGATGAGTGAAATGGACTATCAGGCTAGTTACGAGGTTGTTAGTGCAGTTATTAGGCAGTTTTAACTATTTCACTACCAGGCAAGTCTTCCTATTATCAACTACGGTGTTTTAGAAGACAGTTATAACTATCGAGGTCTTTTATTAATTATCTACAAGGTTTTAGGAAATTATTGTGACCAGGGAAGTATTTTCATAATCACAACTTTCTAGAGTTTTATTAAATTCGGTGCGCTTTTTTTTTTTTTTTACATGCATATCAGTGAATCTTTTTTTTTTTTTTAATGTCAAAGGGTCTTTTCTTTTTTTTTTCTTGCTCGAGGCCAAACAAAGCACGTGGTTGGGGGGTTTTAAATCTATGTAAAGAAAAACACGTGGTTGGGAGATTTAAAGGTGTGATGACAACATAATAGCAACGCAGCCTAGCAAACAAAAATACAGTCAGTCATTCCTTCTCTCTCTCTAAGTCCACGCAGGCAGTGTCTCTCTTTAATCTCTGGTGCTGACGAAGGAAGACTTAAGGGATTGGACAGTTCATGCACAGATTAGCGACAGGGATAATTAATGGTTTAAATTTCTTCAAGATGGCTAAAAATCAACTTCTTATTCCCCCTTCTCTCTCTCTCTCTCTCTCTCTCTCTCTCTCTCTCTCTCTCTCTCTCTCTTGATGGTGACGAAAGAAAAAGGTGGCAGTGAAAAAATGGAATGGTTAAAAGATTAGACAGTTTAATGACAGTTTGTGGAAAGGGAAGATTGATGGTCTATTTTTCTTCAAGCTAACTATAGGAAAGAAAAAAATGGTTACGAAATGAGACAGTTGAGAGAAATTACAAAAAAAGTGATGATGGATGCTGGAAATTCCAACCTAACTACGAAACAAACAAACAAACAAACAAACCAAACAAACAAGTCCACCACCACCACCACCACACACTCCCTCACTCTTGTATCCTCAAAAAATAATAATAAAAAAATAAATAAATAAAAGCAACAGACACAGAAAGAAAACACAATTCCACATCTGACAAACGAGACTGCCACAAGTTCCAGACAAGTGTTACAGACATCTGGAAAAGCTGGAAAGCCTGGAAAGCCTGGAAAACTGGTACACATGCCTAAAATAATAAAAAGAACCATCACGAGGCGTACGAAGGTCATAAGAAAAGCTAGAAAATAAATAAAACGAGAGACAGAAAAAGATAGAAGGGAGACGAAAGAAGAGTTGGCCAGTTAGGGAGAATAGAATAGACGAGAGACTGAAAGGGAGACGAAGCGTAAAGGGAGATTTAAAAACACGTGCACAGGAGGAAAAATAGAAGTGAAGGTTTGGTTAGGTTAGGTTTGGTTACGTTAGGTTAGGTTAAGTGAGGAATGGAAAATAAATACAGTGAGGTTGGAAAAAAAAGAATAAAAGAAATAGAAAAAAAACAGGTACAGAAGTGAAAATAAAACACAAGATTCCAGGAAGAGAGAGAGAGAGAGAGAGAGAGAGAGAGAGAGAGAGAGAGAGAGAGAGAGAGAGAGAGAGAGAGAGAGAGAGAGAGAGAGAGAGAGAGAGAGAGAGAGAGAGAGAGAGAGGTGATTGAACGACTTCCAGTTAGAATGTTTCGCTTTGGTCGTGAACTGAGGGGGGAGGGATGAAGAGAGGGGGTCGTGAACGAGTGGGGGGACGTGCGGGGATAGGGGGGTACTGTAATGGTCGTGGCAATGGTGATGTGCCCTAGAGAGAGAGAGAGAGAGAGAGAGAGAGAGAGAGAGAGAGAGAGAGAGAGAGAGAGAGAGAGAGAGAGAGAGAGAGAGAGAGAGAGAGAGAGAGAGAGAGAGAGAGAGAATTTGTTTTAATGACTCAACAGAAATAGATTTTTTTTCTTCTGGCATGTTTTGGAAAGTTTTCTGGTACATCTCTCTCTCTCTCTCTCTCTCTCTCTCTCTCTCTCTCTCTCTCTCTCTCTCTCTCTCTCTCTCTCTCTCTCTCTCTCTCTCCATACCTTCCCTTATACTTTCTCCATTATTTCTTCGCGTCAACATCTTCCTCTTCCTCCTCCTCCTCCTCCTCCTCCTCCTCCTCCTCCTCCTCCTCCTCCTCCTCCTCCTCCTCCTCCACCTCAACCCTCCTCCAACTCCTCCTCCTCCTCTTCTTTCTAGGCACGCGACGCTTACGAAAACATTTATC
>NC_087186.1:14196907-14201907 GCF_035594125.1 Scylla paramamosain | reverse complement strand
ACACACACACACACACACACACACACACACACACACACACACACACACACACACACACACACACACTAAACAAAGACGAAGAACAGGAGAGACAAAAAAAAAAGACGAGATAAATGAAGTGTGACTGATAATAGAAAATAATGAGAAGAAGAGGGAAAAGGAGAAATAAATAATGATAAATAAAGAAAAATCAATAATGAGAGGGAGGGAGGGAGGAAGAAGAAAGGAAGAAGAACAATGAGTAAAGGAGAGAAAAGGGAGATAAGTGTGAGGAAAAGAAAGGGAAGGTCGGAGGAAAGGAGGGAAAGAGAGAGAGAGAGATAAAGAAAGTAAAGGAGATGGATGAGTGTGTGTTATGAGAGAGAGAGAGAGAGAGAGAGAGAGAGAGAGAGAGAGAGAGAGAGAGAGAGAGAGAGAGAGAGAGAGAGAGAGAGAGAGAGAGAGAGAGAGAGAGAGAGAGAGAGAGAGAGAGAGAGAGATTCACCCACACACTCATACAACAAAGAAACTAAAAGCAACTTCGAACAATGGGAAAAATAAAATAAAATGAAGGAAGAGGAAGAAGAAGAAGACGAGGAGGAGGAGGAGAAGGAGGAAGATGAAGAGGAGGAGAAGGAAGAATGGAGGTCTCGTGACAAAGTGAAGGCGAGAAGGTGACATTATCTTTTCAGGTAAACTCTCATTTTCACGACCTTTCTTGGTAATTTAGGAAGAGGAGGAGGAGGAGGAGGAGGAGGAGGAGGAGGAGGAGGAGGAGGAGGAGGAGGAGGAGGAGGAGGAGGAGGAGAAAGAAGATGAGATAATGGAGGAGGAAAAAGGAGAAGAAAATGTAGAATGTAAGTATTTGAGATAGTTAAACGAACGAGACATGAAGAAGAAAGAAAAATGAGGACAAAGAGAAGAAAAGAAGAAGAGAAAATGAAAATACGAAGAATAAGAAAAAAAAAGAAGAGAGAAAAATGGAGACAAAGAGAAATAGGTGCTTCAGAGAGAGAGAGAGAGAGAGAGAGAGAGAGAGAGAGAGAGAGAGAGAGAGAGAGAGAGAGAGAGAGAGAGAGAGAGAGAGAGAGAGATCGCACCCCACATCCCTCACTCCATATTCTGTGCACGTGAAAGCGATTCCCATTTTCTGTTGTGGCTTCTCTTAAGGGGGGTCTTTAGAAAACAGTCTGGGGTTAAGAGGAAGAGGAAGAAAGAGGAGAGAGGGTTGTTGGAAGAGCAAGTGGTTCCCGAGAGGCAGGGCAGCACTTGGTGGAATGAGAGAGAGAGAGAGAGAGAGAGAGAGAGAGAGAGAGAGAGAGAGAGAGAGAGAGAGAGAGAGAGAGAGAGAGAGAGAGAGAGAGAGAGAGAGAGAGAGAGAGAGAGAGAGAGAGAGAAAGAGAGAGAATTATTTATGCTTTATTTACATTTCATATCACTACTACCACTACTACTACTACTACTACTACTATTACTTCTACCACTACCACTGCTACTACTAACTAATTAACTAGCTTACTAACAACAAGAACAAGAAAACCAAGGAAAAAAAAAAACACATAAACACGAGAGAGAGAGAGAGAGAGAGAGAGAGAGAGAGAGAGAGAGAGAGAGAGAGAGAGAGAGAGAGAGAGAGAGAGAGAGAGAGAGTATTTACTTCATATTCTTTTCCTGCGTTTGCTAAAAGTTGCTTAAAAATAAAAAAAAATAAAAAAAGATAAAATATGCATGAGGTTGTGCCCGAGCCTCCTCCTCTTCTTCCTCCTCCTCCTCCTCCTCCTCCTCCTCCTCCTCCTCCTCCTCCTCCTCCTCTTTGTACAGGAGAGCAGAATGGAATAGTATTATGTTTATCCAATTAATGAAAGTGAATCGTAAAAAAAACTTAAGATGGAAAAAAGTAAATAAAGAAAGTAGAATAAAAAGAAGGAAATGGAATGTAATGTTTATTTAATGAAGGTAAATCAAGTTAATATTAAGCGTGAATTGATAACAACAGTAAATTTATAAGGAAATGAATAATAAAGATGGGAAATTAGTATAAAAATGAATAAAATCAATAAAAATCAATAACAATCCATAAATATTAATAACAAAATGAATAACCAGGAAATTAATAACAAAAATGCGTGAACATGTAAAATAATTGAATGAAAAATTACATGTAAATAAGAAAATGAATAATAGTTAGTGAAAAGTGTCCGAGAATTAAGAAAAAATGAAGAATCCATGAATTAATGAGAAAGAATAAGAAAAATAGGCGAAATAATAATAAAAAAAACAATGAACTTGAAAGAAAAAAAACCATTCGCAAAATAACAAGAATACACAAAAAAATCTCTCTCTCTCTCTCTCTCTCTCTCTCTCTCTCTCTCTCTCTCTCTCTCTCTCTCTCTCTCTCTCTCTCTCTCTCTCTCTCTCTTCGTTCTTCCCCTCAAAAAATGTCCCTAAAAATTAAACTTTCCCAAAAATTTTCTCCTCGAAGCTGCAAATGAAACACTCAACTGAATCTCCGAACTTGAACGAAACACCGAACCTGCTCTCGAACTTTGAACTTTTCCAGGCACTTCCCGCACTCGACGCCTCCCTCTCCCTCTCACTCTCTCACTCTCTTTTTCTTTCTTTTTCTTTTCTTTCGTTTCTCTCTCTCTCTCTCTCTCTCTCTCTCTCTCTCTCTCTCTCTCTCTCTCTCTCTCTCTCTCTCTCTCTCTCTGTTTTTTTTCTTCCTATTTTTCTTCTTTCCTTTTTTCAAATTAACTTCCTCCTTTGTCTTTTAATTCTCGGTTATTTTGTGTGTTTATGTGGTTATTGCGTCTGTCTGTCTATCTGTCTGTCTGTCTGTCTGTCTGTCTCGTTTGTCTGTCTGTCTGTCTGTCTGTCTCATATTTTTTTTCAGTATTTTAACAGCATCCCCATCACCACAGCATACCTACAATATCATTGCAGCATATCACAGCATTTTACGACATCTTCACTACAGCACTTCCACCATCATATCATATTCACACTATTCTCACAGCATATCTACACTATTTTCGCAGCAGACTTACACTATTTTCACAGCATATTTACAGTATCGTCACTATAGCACTGAATTACCAAAGCACCTCACTACGCTACCCAATCCTCTATAACTGTACTTGATTCCCTTTATTGAGAAGACGAGGGGATTGTGACTCTCCTAATGACGTAACTTCCATAACGTTATTTCTCTCTCCTTCTTGTATTAGTTTCGTTAAAAGTTTCCACGCGTCTTGCATAACAATGGAACTTCGCTGAGGAAACACTGCGCTATCTTGTCTGAGTGGGGGAGGGAAAGTTCCATTGGGTGCGATGATAGGGAAAGTTTATGTGTGTGTGTGTGTCGGTGGGGGAGGGGTGATGGAAAGGAAGAAAGAAAAGATCGATTGCCTGTTTATAATGAAAGTTTGATTGTGTGAGATGGAAAGACGGAAAGTTCAATTCTGTGATCATAGGAAGGAAAGTTCTTTTTTTTTGTGTTGATTAGGGATGAAAAAAGTTAAGATCTGTCTAATAATAAAAGAAGAAAGGAAAATTAAAAGATCAATCGTGTCTGATGGTGAGAAAATGTAAGTTCGAATTTGCATGAAAGTTAAAAGAAAAAGAAAAAAAGTTCAAATCTCTCTGACAGTAAGGAAGAAAATAAAGGTTGTTTTGTCTGTTGATAGAAAAGGAAAATTAGATTCCTTGTGAGAAAAAAAAAGAGGTGAGGATCAATTCTGTCTGAGGATAAAAAAAAAAAAAAGAAAGTTTGATTCAGCACAACGATAAAAAAAAGAAGTTAAATTCAGTCCAACGATAAAATTAAAAAAATGTTAAATTCAACCTAATGATAAAAAAGAAAGTTAAATTCAGTCCAACGAGAAAAAGAAGAAAGTTAAATTCAGCCCAACGATAAAAAAAGAAAGTTAAATTCAGCCCAACGATAAAAAAAACTTAATTCAGTCAACGAAAAAAAAAATAATAATAAGAAAGTCAAATTCAACTCAACGATAAAAAAAAAAAAAAAAGTTAA
The DNA here is from genome assembly GCF_035594125.1 of Scylla paramamosain. Lineage (NCBI taxonomy): Eukaryota > Metazoa > Arthropoda > Malacostraca > Decapoda > Portunidae > Scylla > Scylla paramamosain. Next base: position 14,197,895 of record NC_087186.1, on the reverse strand, counting down.
ATTCAGTCCAACGGTACAGAAGAAAAGTTGATTTCCTTGTGACAAAGAAAAGGAAAAATAAATAAACAAATAAATAAATCGATTCGGCAAGACAATGAAAAACAAAATTATTATACACTAGTTATAAAAAAAAATTCCAAATAAAAAAAAACAAGAGGAAATTCAAATCTGTGAAACTAAAAAAAAAGAAATTTCGACAACAACAATAAAAGAAAATAAAAAAAATAAAACAAAAACCAGCGAAACGAGGCATAAACAGATGAGCAAACAAAAACTACAACATAAACACAATAAAACAAAGAAAACTGAAATAAAAATAGACAAATGAATACATAAAAAGTACAAAATTAATACAGAACCAAAAATACCTTCTCTTGAACCTAAAAATAACCCCAATACTCAGCTCTTTAAAAATATCTTCGGCTCAGGTAGGACACGTAAAAATACCCACAGTAATTAAGGAGCATGCAGGTATTTTCAGGTGAGATTTACCTTTTATTACTTGGGGAGGGGAAGAAAAGAACGAACGTTAGTGATAAGAAATGAAATAACTGGTGCTTCTCTTGTGTTTTTGCCTGAAAATTTCGTACGTATACGTTTGTGTTTGTGTGTAAAACAGGTGGCTTTAATTAACACACACACACACACACACACACACACACACACACACACACACACACACACACACACACACACACATACCCCCTATCACACACACACACACACACACACACACACACACACACACACACCAATTAAATCTAAAATCCTGAAAACAAACCCAAACGAAAAAAATGAACAAAAAAAAAATGAACGAAGCAATCTAATTAAGCGTTCCACAGGTAAGCGGCTCAGGAGGGGTGCAGGTTAATTGAACAATATTAACACAGGTGGGAAAATATGAGTTAAGGTGTGAATAATGTGAGGAAGACTGGAAGAAATGAAGGAACTGATTAAGGAGGGGAAAACAGGGAGGAGGAGGAGGAGG
>NC_087186.1:14179407-14191907 GCF_035594125.1 Scylla paramamosain | reverse complement strand
ATACTTCGAAACGTAAGAGAAAAGAAGTCAGAATGAAGTTGGGATAATAATAATAAGAGGAGGAGGAGGAGGAGGAGGAGGAGGACAAGGACAAGGAGGAGGAGGAGGAGGAGGAGGAGGAGGAGGAGGAAGAGGAGGAGGAAGAGGAGGAGGAGGAGGAGGAGGAGAAGGTGCGGTGGTGCCCTCTCAACCACACACAGCAAAGGTCACTTCTCTTCTTCTTCTTCTTCTCCTCCTTCTTCCTCCTCCTCCTCCTCCTCCTTCTCCTCCTCCTTTTCATTTTTCTATCTGCTTGTCTCGTTTTCTTTACAACCTCGAGTTCAGTGTCTCTAAAGAAAGGGAATGAGTGAATGAGTGAATGAAGGAAGGAATGAAAAGAGAAAAAAACAATGAAAACGGAAAACTCTTTAAACTTGATAATGAAAAGACCATATTCCTACGTATTTGGTTGATTTTTTCCTCCTTTCCTCCTTTATTTCATTCATTTTCCTCCTCTTCCTTCTCTTCATTCTCCTCCATCCTTTTCTAAGCCTCTTATAATTCAGATCTTTCAAATGTTTCTTTCCTGGCTCTTCTCTTCCACCTACTCCTCATCTTCCTCCTCCTCCTCCTCCTCCTCCTCCTCCTCCTCCTCCTCCTCCTCCTGCTTACCCTCATCTTGATCCTCTCTTCTTCCTGCAGTCACCACCATCACCATCTCTTCCTTCCCTTCCTCCTCCTCTTCCTTCTATTTCTGTCTCCCTCCTCTAAATGTCTTCCCTTCCTCCTTCAACTCCTCCTCCTCCTTCTCCTCTTCTTCTCTTCCTCCCACTCCTTCTCCTCTTCCTCCTCCTGCACCTCCCTCCTCTTTAACCTCCTTCTGTTCCTCCTGACTTCCCTCACTTTAAACCCTTCCTCCTCCTCCTCCTCCTCCTCCTCCTCCTCCTCCTCCTCCTCCTCCTCCTGAAGAGTATCGCTTTATCCAGCATGTGAAGCAAAGTTTTAATTATGATGAGTTTTAATAACAATCTCCTTCCTCTCTTTCATCTCCTCCTCACACGGATTAATTCTCATCTTTATTCTCATTCCTCTCCCTCCCTTTCTACTTTTGTCATCCCTTCCTTTTATTTATTTTTTTTTTTTTCAGCGTATTTTTAATTATTATTTTCTTGTTGTTTTCTGGATCGATTTTAATTTTTGTTCTTATTTCCACCCAATCTCTCTCTCTCTCTCTCTCTCTCTCTCTCTCTCTCTCTCTCTCTCTCTCTCTCTCTCTCTCTCTCTCTCTCTCTCTCATTTTTTCAGCATATTTGTAGTTTTTTTTTAATCTTGTTTCTTTTTTTTTTGCTACATTTTGATTAATTTTATCACCGTTCTCTTACTTTTCCATTTTCTCCTATTATTCTTTCATTTCTTTGTACTTTTAGCTTATTTTTAATTTTGGTTAGGTTAGGTTAGGTTGTCAGGTAAAGTTAAGTTAGGTTAAGTTAGGTAGAATTAAGGTAGGTCAAGTTAGGTTAAGAAAGGAAAAAGAGGGCGGCGCGGGTTGGAGGGCGAGTCAGGTCAGACTGGGTCACAGAGGGCGCGGGGTCACGGTGGTCGGTGGGGCGTGAGGAGTTCGTTTCACGGTGGAGGGCTGCGTCACGGCGGCGCGGAGTGAGGGGGAGGCGAGGCGGGAGGCGAGGCGGCTGGAATACGTGTAGCGGGAACTGAAAACCACGGAGCGCGATGGAGCCTTGAGCTGTACACGAATTGAAGGGGAAAGCTGGTGGAAATTAAAAAGAATACTCTGCTCTTTCCCTTTTCCTTTTTTTTTTATGTACGTGAGGAAAAAAATAAGAAAGTAAAATGTTATGGAGTTTTATATTACACACGAGTTGAAGGGAGAAGCTTCTAGAAATTGAAAAGAATACACCTCTATCTCTGTCTTCCTTGTTTTTCTTTTTTTAAGTATACGAAGGAAAAAAATAGGAAAGTAAAAAGTACGGGAATACGACGGAGTTTTAAATTTTATACGAATTGAAGGGGAAACTAGTGAAAATTAAAAAGAATACACAGCAGTTTCCATTTTTTTTTTCTTTTGTTGTCTTTTAAGTAGAATGAAATAGAAAAAAAGTTAAATTTAATAATACTCCTCTTTTTTTCCCCTAAGTATAAGAGGGAAAATGGAAAAAATACGATGAATCTTTTTATCTATACACGAATTCCAAGGAAACTCTAGTGGAAATAAAAAAAAAGGAGTTACTTAGATAATATTGTAAGTATCATTAGAAGTTAAAAAATAAATGATTTTTTTCTGTTTGTATTTACAGAAAAGTATAAAAAAAAGTGGAAACGATGGCGGGAAAAAGGGGCTGCTTAGTTTAGTATCCAAAATTAATTAGATGAAATTATGAATTAAAAGATAAATTACTTTTCCTGTTTGTATTAGAGGAAAAAATGAAAAATAAGTGGAAACGACAAAAAAAAAAAAAAAAAGATGGCCTGCTTAGTTAAATGTCCACAGTTACTTAAATAAAATGATAAGGAAAATATTAATTACTACAAACCAACCCCATAAAAAAGTTTACTAAAAAGACACCACGAATATTCTTGCCTGGTCTCATTGCCAAGTACAAAATAAATTACATGAAAAAAAATAATAATAATAAAAATAAAAACCTCTAAGAAAAACTAGGAATTTCACACGAACATTATAAAAAAAAGAAGAAAAAGAAAAAGAAAAACAGCTCTAGAGAAAGTTTACTAAAAGATTACCACGAATATTCCTTCCTGATTTTCTTGTCAAGACCAAAACAAATTACTAGAAAAAAAAAAAGAAAAAAAAACTCAGAGCAAAAAACTAAGAATCTCATACGAATGTAAAAAAAGAAAAAAAAAAAGGAAAGAAGACGAAACTGAGTAATGAGGAACAAACAAACATTGGGAAGTAGATGAAAACAAAAGCCAAAGAGATGTTAATTGAATTCCTGGAAGGGAAGAGGAAGCGTTTTAGAATGATCAAACACGCCAAGAGAGAGAGAGAGAGAGAGAGAGAGAGAGAGAGAGAGAGAGAGAGAGAGAGAGAGAGAGAGAGAGAGAGAGAGAGAGAGAGAGAGAGAGAGAGAGAGAGAGAGAGAGAGAGAGAGAAAATGAGCCAACAAACTGGAGAGAAGGAAAATGACAAGGAAAAGAGAATTTCTAATTAAACAAACAAGCAAAGGAGATACTGGTGACAAAAGAAGAGTACGGAGGAAAAAAATTAAAAAGAAAGAAAAAAATAGTGCAAAACTTAACGTAATTTAAAATACTGTGCTTAAAAAAAAAATTCCTAATTGGACAAAGAAACAAAGGAGACAATGGTAAGAAAAAAAAAGGAATAAAGAAAAAAAGAGTAGAGGAGAAAATGAAGAGTAAGAAGAAAATAGTGCAGAACTTAGCATAATTTCAAAAACTGTTTAAAAATAAAGAAAACGAAAAAAAACGAGACAGTGGTGAAAAAAAGAGTAAAGAGAAAAAAAGAAAAAAGAAAAGAGGGAATGCAAAAAGAACGCAAAAGAAGAAAAAAAAAAACTAAGAATAGAGAGAATGCAAAAAAAGAAGACACAATACAAAAATGAAATCAAAGAAGAAAAAGAGAAAAAAAAAGAAAATCCAAAAAAACAAAATATAAAAGAGGAAAGAAGAGAAGAAATAAGAAGAAAAGACCCAAATCTCGTGGCTTACCGCTTTAAATTCTCCCCTAAAATAAATATACGAAAAAAAGAGGGGCGAAAAATAAACTGGCTTGGATAGACTGATCCTTCCCTCGCCTCGCTCGGGGGAAGAAAGTGCCGAAGCTTTTATGAAGTGTGAAATATGTGAAAATCTTGATCACTTCCTTAATAGAGTCTTGCTTCTTTCTGATATCTTGCCGCGAACTGTGAGGCCTGGTGGTGGTGGTGGTGGTGGTGGTGGTGGTGGTGGTGGTGGTGGAAGACAAAGACGAAGACGAAGAAGAAGAAGAAGAAGAAGAAGAAGAAGAAGAAGAAGAAGAAGAAGAAGAAGAAGAAGGAACAACAACAACAACAACAACAACAACAACAAGAGAAGTAGTGTAGTAGTAGTATTGGTAGTGATAGTAGTGGTGATGGAGATACTGATGGTGGTAGTAGTAGTAGTAGTAGTAGTAGTAGTAGTAGTAGTAGTAGTAGTAGTAGTAGTAGTAGTAGTAGTAGTAGTAGTAGCAGCAGCAGAAAGAGAAACGTAACTAGCACCAACAGCACACACACACACACACACACACACACACACACACACACACACACATTTTCCCCATCACATACACACTCATTCCCTTCTTTCCCTCACACACACACACACACACACACACACACACACACACACACACACACACACACACACACACACAGGATCCCATCAGAGACTCGCTCCATCATGTTCACCCTAATCACTCTCACACAGGGAAGATGAGCCAGGCGAGGCCACTTTAATCCTCTTCTTTTTGCCGCCCCTCCTCTCAAGTGGATCAGCGGCGACCCTGTGCAAGCTTTCTGGCGAGGCTTGAAGCTTGGGTGGTGGTGGTGGTGGTGGTGGTGGTGGTGGTGGTGGTGATGGTAATGGGGATGGTGGTATTTAAAGGTCTTAGGCTTTTAGGGATAAGGGAGTTTCTGCTGGTTTGGTGCTAGTAGTAGTAGTAGTAGTAGTAGTAGTAGTAGTAGTAGTAGTAGTAGTAGTAGTAGTAGTAGTAGTAGTAGTAATAGTAGTAGTAGTAGTAGTAGTAGTGGTGGTGTTGGTGGTGATGTTGAACAGTAAGAGATGAAGGAAAGAAAGAAAATGTAATAAGAAAAGATTATTATTTTTTTATGCATTTTGTTTATGAGATTTTAAGACGTCCTTTTATTTATTCATTTATTCATTTATTTATTTTTTTTATGGAAGGGGTTCAGGAAGCTACAATAGTTTACCTGGCGGAGGCTCACCTGTCAGCCCCAATTAGCAGATCGTGTCCTTACTATCATGTTTCCTGTTAGTTTTTGTATTATTATTATTTATTTATTATTTTTTTAAGGACTAACGAAGCGGCTTGTTATCTCGTGTGTGTGTGTGTGTGTGTGTGTGTGTGTGTGTGTGTGTGTGTGTGTGTGTGTGTGTGTGTGTGTGTGTGTGTGTGTAAAATACCTACAAAAACCAGAAACCAATAAAATGCATACACTCATACACACACACACACACACACACACACACACACACACACACACACACACACACACACACACACACACACACACACACACACACACACACACACACACACGCACGCACGCACGCACAAACGACTATCCTAGAACTTAAAGAAGAAGGAGGAGGAGGAGGAGGAGGAGGAGGAGGAGGAGGAGGAGGAGGAGGAACAGCAAGAAAGAATGCACAGTAATACAAGAAAGAGGAAGAGGAAGAAAAACAAAAGAAGAAGAAGAAGAAGAAGAAGAAGAAGAAGAAGAAGAAGAAGAAGAAGAAGAAGAAGAAGAAGAAGAAGAAGAAGAAAGAAAGAAAGACCTTCGCATTTAAAGACAAATACTAGAAGAAGAAGAAGGAGGAAGAACAGATAAAGAAGAGAAGAAGAAGAAGAAGAAGAAGAAGAAGAAGAAGAAGAAGAAGAAGAAGAAGAAGAAGAAGAAGAAGAAGAGAATAACATCAGTACTACAACCCAAGACTCACTTCACTAACAAGCTCTCAGATTGATCAAGTTAACATAATCAAACTGACATCACCAAGTCCACACAGAGTTACCATCACTAATCCTCAGAGTTTGACACAAGACTCAGGCACAGTAACTTATAATATGTACTTCAATATGGAACCAGCAGAACCACCCTTTACTCTCTCTCCCTCCCTCTCTCTCTCTCTCTCTCTCTCTCTCTCTCTCTCTCTCTCTCTCTCTCTCTCTCTCTCTCTCTCTCTCTCTCTCTCTCTCTCTCTCTCTCTCTCTCTCTCTCTCTCTTCGCTTTCCAAAGTAGGGTACAATTTTCTTTTCTTTTTTTTTCTTTCCTTCTTTTTTTTTTTTTTTTGGTGGGGAAACTGACCAAGGGCAATAAAAGAGGGAGGGAAGGCCCACTGAGACTTCCAGCCCTAAGATTGTATAGGAAGGGATATTTATCAAAGCACATATATTGGAGGACACTAGAGGTCTTAACATTCAGACACAGATACGCAGCTATAAGGGTGTGGTTATAGGAACTAGTACTGTCTATATATTCTGCCTGTCTTTGCTATGTCCCTATGTCTGTCTGTCTGTATGTATGTAATGAAATTCAACCTGTTTCATTTTTTTCTTTATTTGTTTTCAGGTCTATAATATTTTGTCTGTCTGTTTGTCTGTCTGTCTTTTCGTCTCTAATGTAACTACAGCTGTTGTCTAAGCGAAATTCTATCGATTTGTTTTTTCTTTATACTCTTTTCTCTCTTTGCTTGTCTCTCTGTATTACGTCTGTCTGTCTGTCTGTCTGTCTGTCTGTCCGTCTGTCTGTCTTCTCCAATGTAACTACAACTGTTCTCTGAAATGCAATTCTATCCATCTATTTCTTTCTTCTCACGCTTTGCTTGTCTTTCAGTTTGTATTCTGTCTGTCCGTCTGTCTGTATGTCAATCTCCACACGTCACCACCACCACTCCATCACCACCACCACCACCACCACCACACCTGGACCTCCACTTCCCCAGGGTCTCTTCCGAAACCTAATTAACACAGGTGTGGCTTGGGAACGTACACACACACACACACACACACACACACACACACACACACACACACTGAGAGAGAGAGAGAGAGAGAGAGAGAGAGAGAGAGAGAGAGAGAGAGAGAGAGAGAGAGAGAGAGAGAGAGAGAGAGAGAGAGAGCGCCATACCAAATGTGCAATAAAAGAAGGGCATTATGGGATCGAACCGCGTCCCTCGTATTGGTGGGATAGCGTCTCACCAGCGAGCCAGTAAAGCCACGCGCGGTGATGGAAATAAAATGAAATACGCGAACCATATCAAATGTCCCAAAAAACTACGGCGTCTTGGGGCTCGAACATGTCTCGCTGTGTTTGGTGAGATAGCTCTGTACCAATGAGCCAATTAATCTACATAACAGAAAAACAAAAATAATAGTAATAAAAAGAAAAACACAGACCTTATTTTGGGGTTCGAACGCGTGGGCCTGGTGTTGATGGGATAGCACTGTACCACTGAGCCAAAGAATCTACATGGAATTACGGAGAAAAAGTGAAAATAATAGAAACAAGATAAAGGAAAAGAAAAAAAGAAAAGCAGACTGGATTTTGGGGTTCGAACGCGTGTGCCTGCTTATGGTGGGATAGCACTGTACTACTTAGCCAATAGATCTACATAAAGGAAAAAATAGATAAAGGAAAGGAAAAAAAAGTTAAATAAGAGCAAAAATCTATGGGAATTTAATGCAGATGGACATTGTATCGTATAATTAATGTATGATATTTAGATCCTAATATAAAAACCTGGATTTTATTTCTTTATTTACATAGAAGTGTTTTTATTTTAATCTTTTTTATTACTTGCCTAAAGAGCTTAAACCTGTGCTTTTTCTAATTTCTGGAGTGTATTTTTGATAGGAATGTTGTGTTTTATGGCAGGAAAAGTAAGTTAGCTGTATCTCTCTCTCTCTCTCTCTCTCTCTCTCTCTCTCTCTCTCTCTCTCTCTCTCTCTCTCTCTCTCTCTCTCTCTCTCTGTGTGTGTGTGTGTGTGTGTGTGTGTGTGTGTGTGTGTGTGTGTGTGTGTGTGTGTGTGTGTGTGTGTGTGTGTGTGTGTGTGTGTCACTTTTTCCTTCCCTCCTCGCTCCTTCACTTAAGTTACCTAAAAGAAACTCAACTTCACATGCACACACAAACAAACACACGCACTCACACACACACACACACACACACACACACACACACACACACACACACACACACACACACACACACACACACACACTCAAGGGCACACAAAATGACCAATAACTTTTTAGTGACCCGCAATGGAGGTGACCTGCTCTTAAAGTTGACCTGACCTTCGACATGACTTTAATTCAACCCCGCCGTGGCTCCGGAAGGGAAATGACCTCTCCTTCGGGGTCATCTGTCTTTAAGTGTGACCTGGTTTTGGGCATGACCTGACTCTAAGATGACCCGGCTGTGTGACTGGCTCTGACCTGGCTGTGACCTGGCTGTGTGACCTGGTTATGTGTGACCTGACTGTGACCTGAATGTGTTTTCTGGCTATGTGACCTGGTTGTGTGACTTGGCTGTGCGACCTGGTTGTGACCTGTGTGTGTGACCTGGCTGTGTGACCCGTCTCTATGACCTGCCTCTGTGACCTGGCTGTATGACCTGACTGTGTGACCTGGCTGTGACTTAGCTGTGTGACCTGTGCGTGTGACCTGGCTGTGTGACCTTGCTGTGTAACCTGGCTCTGTGACCTGGCTCTGTGACCTGGTTGTGACCTGGATCTCACCTGGATCTAAAGTTATTTGTCTCTAAGGTGACTTACTATAAATCTAATGTGACCTGACTCTGTAAACTTACTGTGAGCTGTCTGTGACCTGATTGTGACCTGTCTGTGACCTGGCTAGTAGTTATTTAAGCCATCAGTGTGTTAACAACTGAGGAAATTGTTAATGAATGGCATTTTTTGGCTTTTTGTCTCCGAAATTTCGTTTTTTTTTTTTTTTTTGCGTTTTCCTGTTTTTTCTGGATTTAAAATTTTCAACTCCTTCGTAATTTCCGGTTTTTTTTTTAATACTTTTTTGTACTTTTATATTTTGTGGCTTTTAAGATTTTTTTTTCGCATTCTTTTGCATTTTCTATTTCTCGTTACTTTTTTTTTGGAAAATTTTCGTAATTGCTTGGAATTTCTGAAAAAAAAAATCGGAATGTGTCTGGATAAAAAATTCAATTTGGCTCCGATAGAGATTGGCAAAGAAAATCCCGACCTACTGAGAGAGAGAGAGAGAGAGAGAGAGAGAGAGAGAGAGAGAGAGAGAGAGAGAGAGAGAGAGAGAGAGAGAGAGAGAGAGAGAGAGAGAGAGAGAGAGAGAGAGAGAGAGAGAGAGACGCCAAGCGATATTGATTTTGACGTCTGGCTGAGCGAGAGAAAGTCCAATTGTATGTATGTATGTATGTAGGTACAGTTCTGCATGGCTTAGAGAGAGAGAGAGAGAGAGAGAGAGAGAGAGAGAGAGAGAGAGAGAGAGAGAGAGAGAGAGAGAGAGAGAGAGAGAGAGAGAGAGAGAGAGAGAGAGAGAGAGAGAGAGAGAGAGAGAGAGAGAGAGAGAGAGAAACAAGCACTTGCCTCAGGACATGCAAGCAACCCTCCTTCTCTTCCTGTTACTCCTCCTCCTCCTCCTCCTCCTCCTCCTCCTCCTCCTCCTCCTCCTCCTCCTCCTCCTCCTCCTCCTGCCGCAGCGGATATCAAGTCCAGATCCAGAGGGGCACATGGGGTCTCTCTCTCTCTCTCTCTCTCTCTCTCTCTCTCTCTCTCTCTCTCTCTCTCTCTCTCTCTCTCTCTCTCTCTCTCTCTCTCTCTCTTGGGAAAAAAATGCAATAATAATCTCCATATAAATCTTTCCCAATAGTTTCTCTTTTTTTTTTCCTCCTCCGTAAATGAGAAAGGAAAAAAAGAAATATGTAACTCATTTTTTTCCTTCCTTTTGACTTTTTTCCCTCATTGTCTTGAAAGGAGGAGGAGGAGGAGGAGGAAGAGGAGAAGGAGGAGAAGGAAAGAGAGGAGAGAAAAGAGGTGTATGGCGATCTGAGGTATTGAAAGAAAGGAATGAAGGAGAAAAGAAAGAAGGAAGGAAAAAAGGAAAAAGAAAAAAGAAAGAAAGGAGGAAGGAAGGGAGAAAGGAAAGAAGGAAAGAAGGAAGGAAGAGGAAAGAATAATGAAAGAATAAGCTAGTTCGTGGAAGATAAATTTTTAAGTACACTGTGTAGAGAGAAAGAGGAGGAGGAGGAGGAGGAGGAGGAGGAGGAGGAGGAGGAGGAGGAGGAGGAGGAGGAGGAGGAGGAGGAGGAGGAGGAGGAGGAGGAGGAGGAAGAGAAGGAGGAAAACAAACAAGAGAAGAAAAAGAGGAAGAGGAAGTATAAAAAATGGTAATGATGAAAATGATGATAATGAGAAGGAGGAGGAGGAGGAGAAAAAGGAGGAGGAATAAGAGGAGGAGAGGAGGAACAGGAGAGGGAACAAAAGGAGGAGGAAGAAAAAATAGTTACAAAATATAAACGACTTAAAACGATTCTCTCTCTCTCTCTCTCTCTCTCTCTCTCTCTCTCTCTCTCTCTCTCTCTCTCTCTCTCTCTCTCTCTCTCTCTCTCTCTCTCTTACTGCCTTATCCCTCCATCTCTCTCCTGCCTCTCCTGTTACCTCCTTTCCTCTCTCCTCTTCCTCCTCTTCCTTCCTCTTAACCTACTTCTCTTCCTCTTTAACATTGATCCTCTTATTACTCATTTATTCACTCTTCTTCTTCATATTCATCACTTTCCATTTGTGTTCACTTCCCTCCTTCACTATTCAGATTATTCACACTCATATCATTACCATTATCATCGTCATTATCAGTATTTACTTTAATGCGGAACGTAATGGAGTGTTTGCCTCTCTCTCTCTCTCTCTCTCTCTCTCTCTCTCTCTCTCTCTCTCTCTCTCTCTCTCTCTCTCTCTGGTAAAGCATTTAAGGAGAGAGAAAAGAGATAAAAAAAGATAATTCCGTTAAATTTCACACACAAAAACCAGAGAGAGAGAGAGAGAGAGAGAGAGAGAGAGAGAGAGAGAGAGAGAGAGAGAGAGAGAGAGAGAGAGAGAGAGAGAGAGAGAGAGAGAGAATGCGGTTGCTCTCTCAGAAATGAAAGAATTGTTTACATTTTGATAGAATTTTGGACGAGGGGAGAATACCTGGAAGAGAGAGAGAGAGAGAGAGAGAGAGAGAGAGAGAGAGAGAGAGAGAGAGAGAGAGAGAGAGAGAGAGAGAGAGAGAGAGAGAGAGAGAGAGAATTTTCCAGGAAGTGAAGGAATGCATACAAAATGGAAGAGGGAGGAGGAACTTAAAAATATAAATAAATAAAAGGCGAGGGAGGAGGAGGAGGAGGAGGAGGAGGAGGAATGATTATAAGAATGTAGTTGAAGTTACTGTGTCCTCACTGCTTCCTCCTCCTCCTCCTCCTTCTCCTCCTCCTCCTCCTCCTCCTCCTCCTCCTCTTCCATCACAGGGTAGCAACAACTAATGATAATATAAAATACACTTGTTTACACACCGCCTAGCAACTCTCTCTCTCTCTCTCTCTCTCTCTCTCTCTCTCTCTCTCTCTCTCTCTCTCTCTCTCTCTCTCTCTCTCTCTCTGGAACGCAGGAAACGTAGGCTTGAGGAAAGAGGGGTCAGAAGGGGAAATGGAGAGAGGGAGAGGGAGAGGGAGAGGGAGAGGGAGAGGGAGAGGGAGAGGGAAGGGGGAAGGTAAAGGGGGAGGTGGGAGAGATTGAATCCTTAGTAAATGTGATTCAGCGTCTGGGAGAAGAGGAGGAGGAGGAGGAGGACGAGGAGGAGGAGGAGGAGAAGGAGGGCAGAGAGAGGACAGGACATAGGGAGGAGGAGAAAGAAGAAGGAAGGTAACAGAAGGAGAAGTGAAGGAACAGGAGGACGAGGAAAGATCGAAGAAGAAGAAGAAGAAGAAGAAGAAGAAGAAGAAGAAGAAGAAGAAGAAGAAGAAGAAGAAGAAGAAGAAATGTAAAGGATGAAGAGGAAGAGTAAAAAGTAAAAAAAAAAGAAAGCGAGGTAGGTGAAGGTGAAGAAGGAGGAAGAGGAAGAGGAGGAGGAGGAGGAGGAGGAGGAGGAGGAGGAGGAGGCGGAAAAGGAAGAGAGGAGAACAAAGAAATAGTAAAGGAGGAAGAGGAGATAAAAGAAGACAGAAGACAAATAAAGACTAATGGAAGGAAGGCGAAAACAGAAAGGGGAGGAAAAAGGAAGAGGAAGAAGAGGGAAGGGAGAGGAAAAGGAAAAAGGGAAAAAGGGAGAGAAAAGGGAGGAGTTTCCGATCCTAATTGTTGCCAGTATTAAAGCCGTGTTGTTTCTCCTCCTCCTCCTCCTCCTCCTCCTCCTCCTCCTCCTCCTCCTCCTCCTCCTCCTCCTCCTCCTCCTCCTCCTCCTCTTGGATATCCGTTCCCTGTCTTCCCTTCCTCTTTTCCACCTTCCTCTCCTCAACGCCCTCTCTCTCTCTCTCTCTCTCTCTCTCTCTCTCTCTCTCTCTCTCTCTCTCTCTCTCTCTCTCTCTCTCTCTCTCTCAGCGTACCATTCACTTTAATTATTCTTATTAACTTACTTTTATTATTATTATTATTATTATTATTATTATTATTATTATTAATTCGAGTTCTCTTCCTATCATTCTCTTTTATCAATTATGGTCCTCTCCTCTTTCATAGCTATTATCTTTATTTATCAATTATTCTGTTCTTCCATTTCGTTTATATTATCACTTGTTTTTATCCATGT
>NC_087186.1:14151907-14156907 GCF_035594125.1 Scylla paramamosain | reverse complement strand
AATAGGAAAATATCATTAAAACACAATTCATTATTAAGAAACAAATATTGAACGCACTGAAAAAAAAGAAAAATTGAGGAATAAATAAATAGAGAAAAAATAAATAAATAAATAAAATAGCAAAATATATTAGAAGAAAAAATATGCAAATGAATGACTGAGATAATAAAATAAAAATATAGGCAGAGAGAAAGAATGACTGAAAGAATGAGTGAATAAAATAATGAGTGGATGAGTGAAAGAAACAGGAGAAAGAAAGGAAAAAGAAAAGATAAAAATAATTCATGAAAATGTAATCTAAACTCACCGGAAGCAACACGAATAACACCATAATAATAATAATAATAATAATAATAATAATAATAATAATAATAATAATAATAATAGTAATAATAATAATAATAACAAACAAATCAAATCGCTGGAAAAAAAAGTAATAATCAACACACAAACACAATAATATAGAAAGAAAAACAGGCACAAGAAACACACACACACACACACACACACACACACACACACACACACACACACACACACACACACACACACACACACACACACACACACACACACACACAATAATAAACAAAATAAATAAACAAAAACAGGTAAACAAGAACACTAATTAACAAACAAAAAAAACAAATAAACAAATAGAATAAACAAATAAAAACACATACACACACAAACACACACACAAGAACAGGTAAACCCAACACTAATGAACTGTACTCACCTGCTCAAGCTCTGGCGTGAACCTGACGGGGCGTAGATAGTAGCAGATGATGACCACGTGCACCAGGTTGATCAACACGAAGATAGCGTTCCAGAGAAAGGTGTCAAAGGCGCAGAGAATTACCCACCCCCACAGACTGAAGAACATGCAGCCAATTGTGAGGGTAATGCGCAGGTAGAGGATACCGTATATCCCATTGGGCGCCAGGTACGACAAGAAGAGGAAGATATTAGCGAGTTGGAAGTATATATGGTTGATAGGAAGCCAGCCACTGCATTCCATCCCTTGTCCGTTCTCCATCCCACGCATTCTGATCACATCCCTAATCCCGTAATTGCTAGGGAACGCCGGCTCGGTCCCACAAGGCGCCGGGGACATGGAAGTGTGCTCCGGAGAGGCTGTGACGGCCAAAGGAGTGCTGCTACTGTTGGAGGACCACAAGGTAGGGGCAGAGGACTGGTTCAAGGCTGCCCCCCGTCCTCCTCCGTCAGGTTGAGGAGGAGCATTGAGGCCATGGTGGTGACGATGGGCTCAAGCACAAGTGTGGCGTTTGGGCCCATGGTGGTGGTGAGTGTGGTGACGTGTGGTGAAGGTGTGGTGAGGGTATGTATCGCTTGGTGGAATGGGTTTTAAAAGGGTTTCGAAGGGCTTTGGAGTGGAAGGTTGGGTTTAGGGGTTTAAAAGGGAGGTATTGGTGTGTGGTGACTGGTGGTGAAGGTTGTGGTGAGGGTGTGTGTCACTTAATTAGGTTTTGGAGTGGTGAGTAAAGTACTAGGAGGTAAAAAGTGAAGTAGTGATGGGTGGTGACTGGTGGTGACAAGTGGTGATGAAGGTAGTGGTGAGGTTATATCACTTGGAATGAGTTTAGAAATGGAAGAAGATTGATTATGCTTCAGTTGTCACTATTACATGAAAAAGTGGTGATGACTGGTGATGACCGTGGTGATGGAGTGGTGAGGAAGTTGCTTCAGTTGGAATGAGTTTAAGAGAAGGAGAAGATGAGAATAAGGGGATAATCTTATACAGGAGGTTGAGGGGAGTGATGAAAGTGATGATGTGATGAATGGTGGTGATGATAGTGATGAAATGATGTAGCTAAAATTGACTTAGGAATGGAATTGGATTGAACACGTGGGACAAAACTCACCACTGATAGAGGAGGACGTGGTAATGACGAATAGTGATGAATAATGATGAGATTATTCAACTACAAATAAAACAAGCCGAAAAAATTTAAGCAAGAACGAAAAAAAAAACGAATTAAAAACTCCAATTCCACACAGAAAGAAAACGGTGATGACGAAGGTACCTGGTGGTGATGAAGAACTGGTGATGATGAACTGGTGATGAAGGAATGTGTAGAGGAGAGCGTGGTGGATTAATGGATCAAACTGCCACTACCAAAGGGGGGATGAATCACAGGTGGGGGTGGCGGCGGCGGTGGTGGTGGTGGTTGGTGGTGGTGGTGGTGGTGGTGGTGGTGAGCGGTGGTGACAAAGGAGAAAGGAAGATTACCATGGTTACTAAAAGACGAAGGAAAAGAGGAGGAATAGCGAAGGGAAAAAATAAGACGGTGAGGAAAATTGATGCGAAAGAGAGAGAGAGAGAGAGAGAGAGAGAGAGAGAGAGAGAGAGAGAGAGAGAGAGAGAGAGAGAGAGAGAGAGAGAGAGAGAGAGAGAAAGAGAAGGATGAGGGAAAGAGAGAGAGGGAACGAAGTGGGTAAGAGATTAAGGAGGAAAAAATGGAAAGAAATGCAGTGATGAGAAGAGGAGAAGGGAAAAAAATAAGGGTAAATATGAACAGGGAGAGAGAGAGAGAGAGAGAGAGAGAGAGAGAGAGAGAGAGAGAGAGAGAGAGAGAGAGAGAGAGAGAGAGAGAGAGAGAGAGAGAGAGAGAGAGAGAGAGAGAGAGAGAGAGAGAGAGAGAGAGAAGAGGAAGAGGAGAAAACTAGCTGAGGGGAGGAAGGAGGGATGGAGAGAGAAATAAACAAGAAAATGAAGAGAAACAAGGGAAAAGCCGGAAGAAAGGAAGGAAAGGAGTGAAGGAAACAAATATGGAATAAAATGAAAGAAAAGAAAGAAAAATAGTTAAAGGAAAGAAGGAAGGAGGGAAAATTTAAGGGTAAATAAAAAAAAATGGGAATGAAGGGGAAAGGAAGGGGAAACTGCTACTTCACCACAACCCTTCACTCGAGCCTCCCCTCACCATACTGCCCTGGTCACCACACACGCACACGCACACACGCAAAACCACTATAACGTAAAGCGCCAAGCAATACTCCTTTTTCTACATTGTCAGCTTGATTGGCGGTTATAAGTCTTCTTCACTTCTATATCGTGTTACCTCAAAGGCCTCCAGTGATCCAGGGACATGATCCAGTTTTCCAGTCCCATTTAATTTAAGCCTCTACCTACGCCATTGGTTTGGATTCTGGCTAGGAGTTTTCATTTCCTTCATCCCAGCTAGCATTCCGTCATTCCTTCCTCGTTCTCGTCTTGTCCCTTTCCAGAGTTCAAGGTGTCTAAAACTATCTTCCGGTTTCAAGTTCTTTTTTTTTTTTGTTCCAGGTCCAAATGTTTTCACTTCCAGTCGTTTCCCTTCCTTTCCCTTTTTTTTCAGCCTCAAACTTTACTTTTCTTTTTTATCTTTTTTTCTTATTTTTTTAGTCCCAAATGTTTTCCACTGAGAGTAGTTCCCTCAAGATTCGAGTGATTTCCAAACTTTCCAATATTTTCTCCCCGTGTTTCAAGACTTTTTCTCTCTTTTGCAGACCGTCGAAAGTTTTTTTTTTCTTTTGTTTTCGACGACTGTAAACGTTTTCTGCAGGTCTAAGTGTTTTCCAGCACCCTCAATGTCTTCACCACTATTCAACGTTTTTCCAGGACTCGTCTGTTTTCCAGGATCCTTAATGATTTTCCAGAACCTTCAACGCTTTTTTTCTCCAAGATTACAAACGTTTTTCCAGGATTTTCAAAGTCTTTATTTCCAGAATTTGACGTTTTCCAAGAGCCAGCAACGTTTTCCAGAGCATTCAACGTTATTTTCGAAGAGTTTCCAGTACTAAACGTTTCCTAGAGCCTCTAAAGAACGTTTTTCACAGAGCTCCAGAATTCCAGAGTTACTATTAGCACCAGTATAGCATAAAGCACAGCAAGGAACAGCACTTCCTTCCCCGCACCGCCACTCTTTTCCGTAGAGAGAATGAGACAGACTGGAAGAGCTATGACCTTTCTCTCCCTCTGGCGGAGGAAAAGATCCCAGTGGTCAGAAGGATGGAGGAAGGAGGGAAAACTCGAGCCTGGAGGAGGGAGGGAGGGAGGGACCAGGCAAGGCTGTCTACTGGCTTCTATGACAGTAACATCTTCGGCAGCAGTGAGGTCCTGGTGGAGAGAGAAAGGGAAAGTGTTAGTGTGTGGTGGTGGTGGTGGTGGTGGTGGTCGTGGTGGTGGTGGTGGTGGTTGTGCGTGTGTGGAAATTTGGATGCATTATCATTATTATCGTAAATTATAAGGAATGATAATAATAACAAAAGGAGGAGGACAAAGAGGAGGAGGAGGAGGAGGAGGAGGAGGAGGAGGAGGAGGAGGAGGAGGAGGAGGAGGAGGAGGAGGAATGAAAAAGACAAAAATCAAAACAACAGAAGAAAAAATAGAAGAAGAAGACGTAGGAAGAGGAGGAGGAGGAGGAGAAGTGAAGAACAAGAACAAGAAGAACAAGAACAAGAACAAGAGAAGCAGAAGAAGAGGAAGAAGAAGAATGACACCTTACACACACACACACACACACACACACACACACACACACACACACGAACTTCATTATCTCCTCTGTACCGTACAATAACAACAAAAAGTGTCATTCCGTTTTCTTTCATGGCAAACTAAAAGAAAACACGCGCTATCAGACATTCGCTTTCCCCATCACCCCCTCTCACCCCCCTCTCCCTCTCCCTCTCCCTCTCTCTTATCAACACCAGGGAAAAGTCAAGGGAAAACAGGGCTATTATTATTATTATTTTTTGCATATTAATAAATTCTTAGCATGATAGAAAGTAAAAGAGGAAAAATTTAAATACAAACAAGATGAGAGAGAGAGAGAGAGAGAGAGAGAGAGAGAGAGAGAGAGAGAGAGAGAGAGAGAGAGAGAGAGAGAGTTCAGCACACACACACACACACACACACACACACACACACACACACACACACACACACACGTAAGAAAAAACTTGTCTACCTTGACGGACATAATTGCGTGTGTGTG
>NC_087186.1:14111907-14146907 GCF_035594125.1 Scylla paramamosain | reverse complement strand
GTGATAATAATAATAACAATAATAATAATAATAATAATGATAATAATAATAATAATGGGCATCATATATTCATCAAAGCGTTTTCACAGTTGACGAATAAAAAATAATATAAGTTCACATTAGTCAGTTAATCGTAGTAGTTAATGCCATTTTTGTCGTTATTATCATCAAGGTGTGATGTGCTGTACTCAAATGTTCTGACCAGTTTTGCAGGTCGCCATCACGTTCTGTTCATTATTTCTTCGTTGCTGTAATAACTTTAATCAGTATGCGATACAATCTCCACTAATTGCTTCTTGTAACACTCAATGTCTCCGAGTGAAATACAGTTGTCATTATTGGTGTTGCTAGAGAAACGTACTTTATCAATAGCGATGTTGTTCCTATGAAAAAAAAAAAAAAAAAAAAGTTTGGGGCCTCCATACCCGCATCATAAGTTGTCATACTACATTCCGCCCCCACCCCCCCTCCCCGCAAAAAAAAAAAAAAACTTCGTACTCGCATCGGAAGTTGTCGTACATTCAATAATAAATAAATAAATAAATAAATAAATAAATAAATAAATAAAATAAATAATAATCATCCGCTATCACTTCGTAAACTGTCGTCTATTCTCATAAGTAAATAAATAAATAAATAAAGCCCTCATACTGTCATCGTAAATTGTACTCGTATTACACTCCGGAAAAAAAAGCCTTCGTACTCGTTTGGTAAATTGTCGTGCACTCTCCTCATACTGTCCTCGTAAAGTGCCGTACGCTGTCGTACTGTCCCGCAAGGCGCCGTACACGTCCAGGTCGGCCCCGGCTGAGGTGAGGTGCGGGCAAGACGCAAACGTTGGTCCACCACAGTAACGTTGGTGTGATGTCACGCAACAATAAACGTGCAAGAATAAACGATGCGACGCATGGTATTGAAAGAATGCACTGGCGTCAATGGGGAGATTAGTTCGCGGGGCGTGGGGATCACGGAGAGACAGTGCCATCTCCCCCACATGGTACAGACAGTGCGGGGGGGTTGAGGGGAAGGAAGGGGGAAGGAGGGGAGAGGGGCGGCCATAGTGGCACCCTGCTCACGGCCGCCGCGACCCTCCTGCTCCACTTTAAGTGCCACATTTGGCGCCGTGGCGACAAGGCTCTCCCCGCGGGGCACGCACGCAGCCCCGCGGCCCCTGGCAGGGCGTAGGGGCGGCCAGCACTCACCGTCCGCGGCTGTGGGATCAGCTAGCGACGGAGGAAGAGGCGGCGGGGGACGGCAGCGACGCGGGGGCCGACACCCTATGCTGCACACGTCTCAGAGGGAACTGGTGCCGTGCGTCCCGCTGCAGGCCGGCCGCCGCTCAGCTGCTGCACCGGCCCGAGTTCCGCACATGGCCTGGCGCTCCTCTCCACCACGTCCTGGCGCCTGCTAGCCCCATGCCTCGGCCGCAGGAAGCAGGCAGGGGGCATCACTAGCCCGCGGCGTGCCCTGTAGCCCTCCTAGGCGTGTGGTGGAAGCCTCCAGATCCTCAGCAGAGCCTTTAATTCTTCCCCCCCCAGCAGGCGCACACGAGCCAGGACTGCCGCGCACGTCCACCGAATGTCTGCTGAATACCGCATCATGAAACTTGCTCACCGAGACGAGGAGGCCGCCACGCCACGCCGGGGACACACACTCACACCCACCGGGGAAAATGACACCAAACATTCCCACATGATTTGTAAAGCCAGTGCGAAGGAGACGAGGAAACGAGAGCTCCATTTTTTTTTTCCCCCAGACTAAACCACTGCACCGCGGAGTTGCCACACGCACGCATATCCACACTCCGCACATCCACACGTCAACATAACGCTGTGACGGGCTGTGGGGCCTCCAGAACAACGAACTGTGACGAGGGACGAGAATGTGACGGTGACGCTTGAGGGTTCAGACGTACGAGTAGAGGAACAAAAATGACGGAGGGAGAGGACAGGGAGAGGAAAGGACGGCAACTCCCTCCCTCACCTGACACCTGTCGCTCGAAGGAACAGGTGGACGGGCGCTGGCGGTGGTGGTGGTGGTGACGGAAGTGATGGGACAGGTAGAATGGTGGTGGTGGTGGTGGTGGATGTATGGAAGGTTGGTGATGAGTTTGTGATGGTAATGATGATAAACTGTGATGGTTGATAGACTCGTTACTTTATGGTGGTGGTGGTGGTGTTGGTGGTGATGATTGTGGTGGTGATGGTGATGATGGTGGTGATTGTAGTGGTGATGGTGATGATTGTGGTGGTGATGGTGGTGATGGTGATGATGGTGGTGATTGTGGTGGTGATGGTGAGGATTGTGGTGGTGATGGTGGTGATGGTGATGATTGTGGTGGTGATGGTGGTGATGGTGATGATGGTGATGATTGTGGTGGTGATGGTGATGATGGTGGTGATTGTAGTGGTGATGGTGATGATTGTGGTGGTGATGGTGATGATGGTGGTGATTGTGGTGGTGATGGTGATGACTGTGGTGGTGATGGTGGTGATGGTGATGATGGTGTTGATTGTGGTGGTGATGGTGATGACTGTGGTGGTGATGGTGGTGATGGTGATGATGGTGTTGATTGTGGTGGTGATGGTGATGACTGTGGTGGTGATGGTGATGATTGTGGTGGTGATGGTGATGGTATAAGGGTTATAACAAGGGGGACGTAAGCGAAATTCTTAGGATCAGTAACCAGGATAGAACAAGAAATAACGGGTTCAAGCTTGAAAAATTTACGTTTAAAAAAGAGAAAGGAATTGATTCTCAGATAGAGTGGTAGATGAATGGAACGGACTCAGTAATCAAGTAGTTAGTGGTGAGTCATTAGGGAGCTATAAGAAAAGATTAGACAGATTTATGGATGGGGATGATAGGTGGAAATAGGCAGGTATGATTCATGCAGGGACTGCCACGTGTAGGCCTAATGGCTTCTTGCAGCTTCCATTATTTCTGATGTTCTTATGTTATGCTCTTATGATTGTGGTGGTGATAGGATGAATTGCTTGTTAGCTTGTGGTGATGACGGTGATGATTGTGGTGATGATAGTGATAGTGAGGCTGTTGTTTGTTAATGGTGATGACTGAAGAAAGAATACAAAATGAAATCAGATAATATATATATATATATAGAGAGAGAGAGAGAGAGAGAGAGAGAGAGAGAGAGAGAGAGAGAGAGAGAGAGAGAGAGAGAGAGAGAGAGAGAGAGAGAGAGAGAGAGAGAGAGAGAGAGAGAGAGAGAGAGAGAGAGAGAGAGAGAGAGAGAGTCATGAACACATAAACGAAACAAATAATAGACAAAAAAAATCATAAAAATAATTTCAAAATGCATATAGGAAATGTAAGAAAAACGAAGAGAAAACAAAAATCCTTTAAAAAAAATATGAAAGAAAAAAGCAAACGTACATTTAACAAAAGAATGATAAAAAAAAATAATAAAAATGGATAAAAGATCCAAAAAATAAATAAAAACACAAAAACACACAAAATATAACAAAGAATAAAACACACGCAAGAAAAAAAAGAATAAATAAAAAAGTTGAGAAAAACTACAAGAAAGAAAAATGCGCCACGGCAAAAAAAAAAAAATAAATAAATTCCTTTAAAAGAATAAGAAGAAAAACGTACATATGATTAAAA
This sequence comes from Scylla paramamosain, assembly GCF_035594125.1. Taxonomy (NCBI): domain Eukaryota; kingdom Metazoa; phylum Arthropoda; class Malacostraca; order Decapoda; family Portunidae; genus Scylla; species Scylla paramamosain. Next base: position 14,143,277 of record NC_087186.1, on the reverse strand, counting down.
ATAAACAAATAAAAAGTCGAGGGAAGTAACACCAACGCATGCAAAAATAAAATCGAAGAAAAAAGTCAAAATATATAAAAAAATAAAAAAAAGTAAATAAAAAAAACATACAATAAAAAAATAAACAAACAAAAAGCCGATGGAAAATAAAAATACATATAGAAATAGGAAAAAGGAAAAAAAAGAAAAAAAGAAAAAGGGAAAAGACGCGCGTCAGGACAAGGCATTCCTTTAAGCTCCTGGAGAAAAGGCATTCCGCCACTCCTTTGTAAATGTGAATAAAGGATTATGTATGCAGCGAGCGCCTGCCCACGCTCACAGTAATTGCACGAGTGTTCTTACCGGAGGAAAGGAAAACTATTATACTACCTATCTATTACAGTTATTTACTATCAGTCTATCTGCTTGCTGGCCTTATTTTTCTGTGCTACGGGTTTCTTTATTAATAAACTATTGATTATTAGTTTTATTTATCTATCTATTCGCTCACGATTATTATTATTATTATTATCACTACTACTACTACTACTACTACTACTACTACTACTACTACTACTACTACTACTACTAGTACTACTACTACTACTACTACGACTATCATTTCTATTATTACTTATTACAGCACATCTTTCTCGTAAATAAACCATCGATTACTACTACTACTACTACTACTACTACTACTACTACTACTTTACCTAGTATTTTCCCTACGAGAGTCACAGGACCTGAAGGAAAGAAAGAATGAAGGATGTGGGAGAAGGAGAGACGGTAGCTGCTTCCTTCATGTTCTTTGTTCAACACCCACACACACACACACACACACACACACACACACACACACACACACACACACACAATGACCTTTAACTTAACCACAATTCTTATCAATTTTGACTTAAGTGTGGAAAGTGATGCACCCTCACGTGGGGAAGGACTGGTGGTGGTGGTGATGGTGATAGTGGTGGTGGTGGTGGTGGTGGTCACATGACTACGTCGTATTCAAGAGAGGATTAAATGACACACTCGTCTCTTGTGTTTTAAAAGTCTGAACATCTGTGTGTGTGTGTGTGTGTGTGTGTGTGTGTGTGTGTGTGTGTGTGTGTGTGTGTGTGTGTGTGTGTGTGTGTGTGTGATTACATTAAGTTAGATTTTAAAAAGTCTGAACATGTGTGTGTATGTGTGTGTGTGAGTGTGTGTGTGTAGGTGGGTGGGTGGGTGGGTGTGTGTATGCGTGCTCAGTTTACCCACAGCCTTCTTCCTAGAATCTATTACTAATCACAATAAATGGAGGAGAAAACAGTATATGAATAATTCCATATTGATTTTTAACTGTGTGTGTGTGTGTGTGTGTGTGTGTGTGTGTGTGTGTGTGTGTGTGTGTGTGTGTATGCAAAATTCACCCATTCTTCTCCTTTCTAAACTCTATTATTAGTCAGAACGCACCAAAATCCTCTTATTATTAATTAGAATAGACAAAACAACAAACAAGACACAAAGACATCCAGATTATCTTGAAATAAATACGAAAATAACCTAAACTTAATAAGATTCTAATGGCGTCTCGAATACAATGGAACTGACGTCGTGGCAGTGAAAGGGTTAAGAGTCACATGTTCTCCTAATCACAACCTTCAGAGGAGCGTGTCCACAGTCATTTGGATGTGATTATGTGCTAAAAATATGCTCTTTGTTTTCACAGGGTTTCCTTTATTTTCTTTTTGTTCTTTGTTTTTTGTTTTCTTTTTAATTCATGTTCTGATCGTGGCTGTAGAGAGAGACATTTCAAATCGGACCTCTCTCTCTCTCTTTCTCTCTTTCTCTAACCAACCAAATAGATAAATAAAATAAATAAATAAAACGAAGAAACTAACTAACAGACCTTGCGTTGTACTCATCATCAAAACAAACACAAACAGACACACAAACAAACAGACAGACAGGCAGATAGGCAGGCAGGCAGACAGACAGACAGACAGGCAGAGAAACAGACAGATAGACAGGCAGGCAGACAGGCAGACAGACAGACAAGCAGGCAAGCATGCAGACAGACAAACAGACAGACAGACGCTCTCAGGATCTATCGGGTGGCGGCAGAAGTCACGCCCTCGGGAACATCCGCTACACACACACACACACACACACACACGCACACGACCGGTCTTTGTTTTTGTGGCAGCGGATGGACGACACACACACACACACACACACACACACACACAGCTCTTCCTCTCTCTCTCTGTCTCTGTCTCTCACGTTCATTCACTTCCTCATTCGTTCTTTTATTATATCTATCTTTCAATTTACTCTTCCTCTTCTTTGTTACTCATTCTCTTACTTGCTTTTCTATCTATTCGTTTCGTTTGTTAGTCCGTTACTTGGTTACTTTTGTTGTTTTGTTCTTTTCACTAGTTTTATTTGTTTCTGGCTTTCATTTTTTTTTTTTTTGTTTCATTCGTATATTAATTTGTCTATCCTACACTGAATCATTCCTTTTTCTCATTGGCTTATTCTGTTATTCAGCCATTTTTCATTCTTTCTCATTATCGTGTTCTTTCTATCTCGTTCATTCTAGCCATTTGTCTAATATTATCTTTTTCATTCATCTTTCTTTTCACTAACTCTCATTTCACATATTTTCTGTCAATCTGTTGTTTCATTTCACTTATTCATTCTAGCCATTTGTCTAATATTATCTTTTTCATTCATCTTTCTTTTCACTAACTCTCATTTCACATATTTTCTGTCAATCTGTTATGTTTCATTTCACTTATTCCTCCTTTCAGATACTTCCAAACTCTGCCCTTTCGTTCTGGAGGCGATAACGATAACACCATCCATATTATCATCTACAAGTTCTGATATTAGTACTGTGGCGTGACTATTACTGGTATCTTATCACCACATAATAGCAACACTGATATCTTTGTTGCTATTGTACTGTGGTGTATGGGGGAGTGCTTTCTTTATCTGGCAACACTCGGCTTTTGTAATATTTTTTTTGTTACATGGGCAGCCTTCAGTGATTTATCTCTCTCTCTCTCTCTCTCTCTCTCTCTCTCTCTCTCTCTCTCTCTCTCTCTCTCTCTCTCTCTCTCTCTCTCTCTCTCAAGATCCGTATTTTAGAAGGGTCTGTTCTATATAATCGTATCTTCAAAGGCCACTGGGATCATTAAGCAGATTTTCACTCGTTTTCCCGACTGGTGATGCAGAATCTTTGGTAAACTATCACTAGAAATATTCACACATTCCTACAGACACTAATAACTTCCGCTAGAGCAGGTTGAAAATAGAGCCAAGATAAGATAGACGTGTTTGAGAATGGAATCATAGAAATATCTATTTATTTATTTATTTACTTATTTTTATTTTTTATTTATTTTTTTTTTTTACTTTTCCTCGCCCTATTATGTCCATCTCCCTTCCCTCCTCCCCCCCCCCCCTCTCTCTCTCTCTCTCTCTCTCTCTCTCTCTCTCTCTCAACACAGATCACTTTCCTCCCTGCCTGAATTCCTCCCTCTTTCTGTACCACAAGGGTCCCTCACTGCACAGAAAGGAGTGTGTGTTTTTCAATAATTCATTACTGTAGCGAGGGCGGATGTGAGGGACGGGTTAAAAGCATCTCTCTTGTGTGGCCTAACAAGGGTCGGGGCAAAAGCTATGAACCTGCTTTAAACCTGCCACCTTGCATCACATAGACAGGCAGACAGACAGACAGACACACACACACACACACACACACACACACACACACAACACACACAACACACACACACATACAACACACAACACACACACACACACACACACACACACACACACACCTTCACTTTCAACGCCAACGCGACCTCAATATCATCACTACAGCGATCATCACCAACACAACACCACACTTTCCGTAATATTCATTATTTCACACATGCGTTCACCACACACACACACAAAACCACACTTTCACAACTGCTAACCTGCCATCTGTTACACACATACACACACACACACACACACATACACACACACGCTGAGTGACCTCGAAAGAAAACGAAAGTTGTCTACCTACCTACCTACCGACCTACACACACACACACACACACACACACACACACCCTTAATATAGTGCATCTTAATTCACATTTACCAAAACTCAACAAAATAGTACAAATAAAGAAAAAAGAAAAAAAAAAACAGCGAGGGCTACTCACAGACACGCGATGCCCTGCGGTACGCCTCGGCCTTGTGAGCTAGATGCGTATTATAGGTCGTCCATCTACCTCCAGTCCTCATCCCCTCCTTTCTCCCAGTCTACTACCGCACCTCGTTCCTCTCAGTGCGTCAGCCAGTCCCTCTTAAGGCAGCCTGGTTCCCTGAGTATCTAAACCCTCTCTCAGTGCACAACAGAAGCTTGGTGTGTTCTTCAAGTGTGTATTGACGTTTCGTGATGTGTTTCTCTACTGTTCGTTGGGTCCGCATTTTGAAACACTCCGGCCTCTCGCAAGGTTCATTTTTAAAGGCTATTTAGATGATTTATCCGGGTTTGCATGGGTGTTTTTCTCATTCATGGTGCGGGTCTATTGTTATACTATCACGGAGGGTTGTCAAAACACTCTTGTGGAGTTTAATAAAGCGTTTGGGCAAAGCTGTTCTCTTTTTCCACTAAGGACTGGTGCTAAATTAAGTTATGTGCATGTATCAGTGAAATGAAACGTGTATCAGTGAAATATCAATCCCCGACTTGTAGCATGAATCGATAACGCGAGAGTAATACATTCATTACATTATCTGCAGTGTGTTAAGAGTTATGCGCATGTATAATTCAATCAGACAATATAGAACTGAAACGCAAGTGTGTGACTCGTAGTATGAACTGAAAACGTGAGGATAATACATTCTTTACATTCTCTGTGGTGTGTGACGTCTGGTTAACGCTCAATTATACGGCAGTGACCTTGGGAGGGTCACACCGCCACCGCCACCGCCTGCAGCACCCGCCGGTCGTCACAGTTATGAATACGGTGAGAGACTGAGGGAAGATTACAAGGTGACGCCAAGAGAATACACCAGTGAAAATATATGACTAATGTATACTGATTCATTGTATTACTGTGTGGTAAAGTAAGATTCATTATTATCCATGCCGGGAATCTGATGTTCCAAATAAAACTATACTCAAATATGGCTTGGAGAAAACACACTATGCATGCAAAAACAAGAAAACAAGGAGATTGCACGCTGCATTAGCAGATCAACTGGCATTTTGTTATCTTGTATTGCATATTCTTAGGTTCATTCAACGAACACTGACAAAAAAAAAAAAAAAATATATATATATATATATATACATATATATATATATATATATATATATATATATATATATATATATATATATATATATATATATATATATATATATATATATATATATATATATATATATATATCACACACACACACACAAAAATGAAATAATACAATCAATAAGCAAAAATTCCACTGACTTGAAGGATGTGGGAACAGCATCAACATCTTTCTTGATTGTTTCGAGGTCTGTACAACCCTTTCAGCTCTGGGTCTTGGTCTTGATGGTGTTGCTGGCGTGCCTGGCCGCAGCAGACCCGGAGGCAGCCAGGGGCGGGGTCCACTTCAAAAACAGACCCTCGCAGCTCAACAGACGCAAGTCCCGAGCCAAGAAAACCCCCCCCAACCCTGTCTTCAGGAGGCAGCACTACCAGCCTTACTACATGTCCTACCAGGCGCCTTATGACCCTACTGGCCACGGGGACCCCCACTTCTCCTACTTCCAGGGTAGGTGGGTGACTGAAGTGCCAGATTGGGAGTATATGCCAGACCATAGAGGTCATGTGATATTATTTGTAAGGGGAAAATGATGAAATAAATAAATGAAACAGGAAAATACATATGGAGAAAGAATGCCTAAGATTAGTTTATCTCTTCCATTTAAATCCAGAAGAGTTGGGGTACCTTGTACTGGGATATTGTACGTGATGCTAAACTATGTATAATCTAGAATGCTTGGACACTATGCAGAAATGATGAAGATTTGCTATTGTCATCCAAAATGCACCTGTCATACAAAATGGACAGGAAGAAAGGCCACCATTAATTTGTTCACCTGTAAAGGTATCTTGTATAACCTGAACCACCTCAACAGAACAAATGGCATCAACAGAATAACGTGTAAAAAAAAAATATGGAGAGAGAGAGAGAGAGAGAGAGAGAGAGAGAGAGAGAGAGAGAGAGAGAGAGAGAGAGAGAGATTAAATTTCAGTGCCTTAACACCTTCCACATCTCATCTCCAGGTAGGTGAGTGATGCTGGAATCCTGTGTCACTACCACATCATCATCTAGAAAGACGAGGGAAACTACACCACTCCTACATCTCTAGAAAAATGACAGAATGCAGCAGTACCACATCTTCATCTTGAAAAATAAGGGATGCTGCATCATTTCTACAGCATCTCCATCTTCTAGAAAAATAAGGGATGCTGCATTACCACATCATCTAGATAAATGAGGGAAGCTGCACTGCCACCCTTGTAATCTACTGAGACCTCTTAATACCTCACTTTTAACCAATCACATGTAACTTTTCTATAAACCTCAGCTTCTAGTCTGGTGTAGAATGCATTGGTCCACTGGTTTGCTGCATCACTACTACCAAACCTACATCTTGTCTCCAGAAAGATGAAGGAAGCTGCACCACCACCCTAGTAATAAGACTTCTAGATACCTCACACTAACCAGTCACATATAACCTTTCTGTTTAGCTTCTAGTCCTGTGTCGAGTGCATTGGTCCATGTCACATACTGCTATCCTTGAGCCTCATAGTTGAATATATAAGGGTGATATGTCTTTAATTGAAGACTGCTTGAGGATTTATATCTAACTACAACACTTGGTTCTTGAGTCGGCCAGAGCTCTCATAGAACTCTGAAATAGAGATTGGGATGAGCCTTGAACCTGCAGCTCTGGCACTGATGATATGACCCTCCTCCCTTCTGGTACTGTACGCATGTTTAGGAAAGGTGGAAGGGCTGTATACTAAGGTGTCATAGTTGGCAGAAGTTAAGGGAGTGATGAGGACCTGGAGATGGTGTATGGGGGAAGACGTGAGAGATGAGTCAGGGAAGGTGTTGGGAGGACCTGGAGATGGTGTATGGGAGAAAACATTGGGGAGATGAGTGTCAGGGAAGGTATTAGGAGGACCTGAAGAGGGTGTATGAAGACAAGAAAAGAATGAACATGAAGGAAAATATTGTCTGTGACCACAAAAAGTTCTTCATAAGTTGTCTGACTGTGTAAGGGAAAATATGAGTGTTGAATGGAGTGCCGGTGATGATGATTCCTTAAAATAGCAGGTGGTGGAAGAAATGGAGTTTGTATAATAATAAGTTTACTGACTCTTTTTGAATAGACATAACATTCACCTGTACACACTTGACCTCCTTATCTTGTAAGAAAGTGATCCTGTTTACACAATATTGGTTCCTACTTAGTTCCATGTGGATTGATTTTATTTTATTATCAAACTACACTTGACACTGTGTAAAAAATATAAATACAAATTCTGCTTCTCTAAATATCACAAAGTTAAATTAACTTCTTCATGCATGGCTGGGAGAACAAGAGTCAGGAATGCCAAATGATCTGAAACCTGGACACCTCAGATAACCGATCAACACGTAGCACACACTAAAAGATTCCACTTGTATTACTGGACACCGACAGCAAGAATGGAAAACTTACTGGCAAAAACAAAGATAGTACCGAAAGAGGACCAAAGATGACTCCAAAACACATGAACAAAAACACCCTCCTGCTGGTGACGTGGCAAGACCTCCAGCAACACCACGATGGACTGGCTGGAGTAACACCGAGTAACACCTCCGCTGCTGTCACCTTCACGTGACGCACTAGATAAGCTCAGTCCTAATGTAGTACAGTACACCAGAATAAAATAATCAAGCATTCATCAATTATCAGTCTTTCTTTATGCATTATGGAAACCCAACCTTGCAAACAAATCATCTCAATGCCCGTTAAATCATCAAGCAAAAATTGTAGTAATACATGGAAGAAAATTAGAAATAGTTAAATATATATATATTTATATATGTATAGGTATGTCCCATGTTATTCTTTTTTTTTGCGACTATTAATGAACAAAACCCAGCGAGGGACTCACAACACCCATTACGACGGTCCACCTCCTCGGCATTCATCACAAGCATTGCAAAGTCCTGTTCTGAGCAGCACACAATCCCCACTCACATAAGAAAATCATTCACTTTATCCAATTAACAGTAATAATAATAAATACATAATGACTGGACCATTACATTAAAAGCTGCTCACTTCATTCATCTTTCCCTAGAATGTGAGTCTCCATCAGTATCAATAGTTTTAAACAGTGAATGTGGTGCCTCGTGCAACCAATTCCAGAAAGCACCCTGCCTTTGCTTATCCATTACAACATGTGATATGCAATGCACGTAGGAGGCATAAACTTTAGACTTGGTAACAGTGCAATAGACGCTTTAACACTTCTCTTCCTTCCCCCTTAGAGTCACCGCACCAGTACAGTACACACGCTTCTGAAGACACTCCACATATGCATCATCTCCACGAAGACTGAAAGACAAACCTCACACACAAGGCTGAGTGGATATACAATATACTATACTTCAGAAAGCTAAATATTTGGCCAAGTACAGCTATATTGGGTAGGTATGAAAATAACTCTGCATCAGCATTTCAGAGGCAACTAAAAATTACGTCAGACAGCAGTGCTTCATAAGGCTAAGGTTACGATTTGAGGCCAAGTTACCTACGCAAGTCCTTCCAACCAGACATGGCCAACTCTCCCCTCTATGTTCCCTCTAGGCAGTCACACATCCACTCTCTCTCTCTCTCTCTCTCTCTCTCTCTCTCTAGCTACTGTTCCCATTCACTAAACTTTCATTTTTTGGTTCTCACTCTTATAGCATTTTTAGATAAGGCAGTTAGTTCTTCACTGGTATAGCCCTGCCTACAAACTTAATCTTTCATGCTTTTACACAAGTTCACACACCTGACACACTCACACACACACACACACACACACACACGTGTGTACCGAGCCACTATTGAAAACTTAGCCAAGTATTATGATAAAGGAAAGAAAATGAAAGACAGCTTTATGCTACTACTCAACTAAGCCTACAAACTTATATCATTAAAAATAGTTCAAACTACAATTAATTGTTCATGGCTTTAAATTACCAGCTGGCATGTTATTATTACAAACAATTGCCAAACTCAGTCACTCATTATCATCAAAGAAACTACAGTAGTATTAATTTTACCTAGCAAGAAATTAGGAGCTTCACACGAAAGCTTTTATTATATATCAAATAAAAAAACCTAACCTGAACATCCATCCCTCATGATAAAAAAACAGAAAGAGAGACAGTGAAAAAAATATTACATGGTTGTCACTTTGAACTCAAAACATCACACTTTCCAGGCTTCCAATGTACAGTTGTAATTAGAAGTCCAGCAACCTCCACTCACTACCATCATGTTCAGTGCTTTCCTTTCATCTTAAGCCCTCTGACCTGCTGTCACTCTCCTTACAAAATCTGGCAATGGTGAACTCTCAGCAGATCAGAGGACTTAAAACTTGGGGAACTCACAAAACACAGGTTAGTACAGCAGGTTATCTAACTCCCAACCACCACCACCCACATCCTTCACCACACACAACCTAACGTAAGACAACACCTGTGAAGCTAATAATAACGGCTGTCTCGGTGCTCTACAGTAACGGAAGAGGGGGATGGATGGAGACAAACTACGCAAACCTTACCTAAGTGTGTCATGCTTCCGTTTCCGTCTGACACCCTCGAACCCCCCGTCACAAAGCTGCTTCCCATCTTGGCAGGCACCGGTTGACCTTAATCTACAACTCCTTCAGCCTTATAATAAACACAGCTATGCCTAATATTCCCTTCTTGAACCTCTTAGCCCCCAAACACGCATCATATGGAAGAGATCTGCCAGACAGTCCAAAAGTAACACCAGGGTTCCTTAGTAGATCTCATAAAAAAATAAATAAATAATAAATAAATAAAAAAAAAAAAGTTCCTGATTTACTTAGATTTTTTTGTCCTTTTTTTTTTTAATCAGTGACTTTTCTGAATAGTATTTGATCTGAATTGTTTCCTTTATTAGTTACAAAAAAGTGAGATCAAAGCTGTAAAAGGTTATGAATCACACTTCCCCTTTTTTTTTGTTGCTTTTTTTTGTGTGTGTTTAATCTTTGGGAGTTGCAATCCTGATCTTGAGTTTGTATTGATCCAAGGTATCAATTATTCGTGCCTTGTGTGCCAATCACATTCTAGCTGAGATAATGATTGCATAGTATTACTTCCTCATTTCAAAGGTTACAAAAGAGAAAACTGTAACAAACTTTGGGAGTCTGGCGAGAACCTTGATATTTTCATAAAAATTATCTTTTTTTTATTTTTTTTTTATTTTTTGTTTTTACCAGAAAAGATATTATTATTATAATTATTTTTTTTTACTCATCCTTTTTCGCTTTGGTGTCTTTGGCGTCTTTGGCTTCCTCCTCGTCTGAGTACTCGGTGGCCTCCTCTCCAGGCTTTAACAACTTGCCAATGTACTCATATTTTTCTGAGGGCAAGACACGATCTGATTAGTCACCCATCTGTGTGTGGTGGTGTTCAGGCAGCAGCACATCTGACCACACCACTTACAGGCCAACAATTGCCAATAACCTAACTTATATGAAATCTAAACTTGGAGCTGTTTGGCTACATACACTGAGAAACATTTACTACTACTACTACTACTACTACTACAAAGCAAGTCTGGAATGTGGTGGATGGGGAGAATTGCTGTACTGAGTGGATAATTCTTGTCTGAAATATATTGTACACTATGACATGACCTCTAAAGTAACTGTACTACAATATACAGGCCATCTGATACAGGTCTTGAGAGTGGAAAGCACAGTTTCAGAATGAAGATCAAGACTAGGGTTGGAATATACATCTTTAATGTGACATTTCACAATCGACACATTCCATTGTTAGGCCTAAATGATCCTATCTGTTTTTAGGCCTCATGGTGTAATGTGTGGATTCTAAAATGTTGTGTCAAAGATGTACATTCTAACCCTGGTCTTGATCACTATGTAATGTACAAATCATTTAGTGAGGCAAGGCAGGGAAACAGAGAGAGAGAGAGAGAGAGAGAGAGAGAGAGAGAGAGAGAGAGAGAGAGAGAGAGAGAGAGAGAGAGAGAGAGAGAGAGAGAGAGAGAGAGAGAGAGAGAGAGAGAGAGAGAGAGAGAGAGAGAGAGAGAGAGAGGCAGGTGACACAAATAAGTAGTGTGGGTCTAAATACTGACCAGTGAACTGAATCTCCCACTCGCGCACGGAGTCCATCTGCATAGAGGAGAGGTCACTGAGGTCATCGTAGTCCTCCTTGACGTCGTCGACACTGAAGGTGGCCAGCGCCCGGGTGGCATCTCGGCCACCAAAGGCTGCATACGGCCCACCTGTCAGGGAGCAGAGGGGTGATATCTTGTTGGAAGTAGTAATTTCTCATGTCCTTAAAAAAAAACTATTTTCACCATTTTCAAGATTACTTACTTTTACTGTCCTAGTTTTAGAAGTACATATCTTGCTGTATTTTCATCTGAGAAGACAATTGTATCATCACCGTCTTACAATACACACAGCCATATTCTCCCTATCTGTCATTTTCATGTAAGAAAGGAAGGAAAGAAGACCTACAGTGACAAGAGGGAGTAAAAAGACCCACTGAAATGCCAGTCCCTAAAGAAAAGACCCACAATGATAATCCAAAATAAAAAAAAGTTGATTTCCAAAATAAAAAAGTTGAAGATTAAGACAAAAAAATATCTATGAGCAAAAAAAGTCAAAATCTACACCACCACCACCACCACCACGTACCAGGGCCGTAGAATTTCTTGCCACGTGTCACATCAAAGATCTTTCCGTTGACACCAACACAGACCCTGCCGTACTCCCCCTTGCCGTCATACTGCCTCAGCTGCTCCAGGGTCATGTCTTGCCGTTTCATTTTGGGAATGGGCGGCTCCTGTGGTCCTGTGGCTATGGGGCGGAATGGTGAGGTGTGAGTGAGCATGGTGATGGGGAATGTATAGGTGTCTATGGTATTAAGTGAAGAAATGGGATGAGATATATGGTTGTGAATGATGGGTGTTTTTTTGTTAATGGGCTGATGTATGGTTGTGTAATAGGTGAATGAATGTGGTGTTTATGTAATCAATGGGTGAATGAGTGGGTTATTAAATGTATGGTTCTGTATGGTGAGGGAAAGGGAATGAGTGGATTAGTGTATGGTTGTGTACAGTGAAGGATGAATGAGTGAATAAGTGTACAGTTTATAGCTGTGCACATCAATGTCAAAATCTCATTCTAATTTTACATAACACCTTGTCTTTATGCTTTAATGAGCTGGAGTACTAAGAAAATTATTATTGCTATTATTTTTTTTTTACTGGCGAGACTGGCCAAGAAATTAATGATAAAGTGTCTGCTCATGACGACAGTTCCTAAGTCAAGCAACAAAACAATACAAAACAAATACACAACTTAATACAAATGCAGGATTTTTTTTTTTCTGAGATTTAAGAAAATATACCAATTGCAGGAGAAATTTTATAGTAAGTGGTAAATAATAAAGTATGGTGCTCACACTCTGCAAGGAAGTAAATATTAATATGATTAGTATGGACAACGCTCCCTTGCCAACTAATTAATAAAAATATTAATGAAAAAATGCAGGAAAATTTATAAGTTTATAGTTTATAAAATTTATAAGTTTATAGAGAGTAATAAATGACCATGTGATATTCTCGCAATAAAAAATAAATAAAGTAAATATTAATATGATTAGTATGAACAAAATTCCCTTGCCAACAAATTAATAAAAATATGAATAAAAAAATTAAGGAAAATAAGTTTACAATGAGCAATAAATGACCAAATGATATTTACAAAACAAAGAAAAGTAAATATTAATATGATTAGTATGGACAACACTCCAATGCCAACAAATTATTAAAAATATAAACAGAAAAATGTAAGAAAATAAGTTTATAGCGAGCAATAAATGAGCATATGATATTTACACAACAACAACAACAACAACAAAACTAAATATTAGTATGATTAGTATGAGCAACCCTCCCTTGCCAATAAATTAATAAAAATATATAAATGCATAATAAAACCTCAAAGAATCACACAACAAAATACATCAGTTAGAAAAATTTATCCAACATCATAAATTCCATAAAAAAAAATATATATGAATCAGCAGAAAATTTATCGAACGTCATAAACTTTGCAAAACACTTCAAAACCAGACCAGAAAATTTATAACATCGTGAATTTTGTAAAAACTTAATAAACAAGCAAAATATGGCAATCAAATAAGAAAAAAAAAAGCGTGCATACTAATTAAGACAAGAGAAGAGAGGCACTTTTTCATTCATCCCCTGTAAAAATAAACAACGTAAATATATTGTACTTAAAATTTGTTGGCACTTTCCATGGATGACAAGTAGCAACAACAGTAACGATGAAATAATGATAATAGTTCAGTAATAATAATAATGAAGAGGAGGAGGAGGAGGTAGAACACGCAGAGGAGGAAGAAAATGACGGCGAAGATAAACGTAAGGAAAACAAGAATTAAAACAATGACAAGAAAACACAAATTCAACACAAAAAGACGCACACAGACAAAACACACAACACAAAATAAAACAAAACACTACAGATGGAAAAAAAAATACCGACATATTATATAATGTTTACAAACCGAAGTGACTGGCAGAAAACATGCCCCAACCAGACCCCACGCCCTTAGCACCCACACTCACCAACCCAAAGGAAAATGGAGACAAAAAAGGTCAATCTAAGCGCACACGGGGCCATGAATTAATATCAAGAGAAGATTAGAAGGGATAAGATGATCTGGTTGGGAGGGAGAGAATAAAAGACCTTTATTTTCCTCACCTGCCCCACTGCCATCTGACGGCCGTAGTATTTTGTAAATGAGGACCGCACATACTCCCAAAAGGAATATGTTCAGGGGTGATGTGAAGATTTCATAGGCAAGGGAGGCCAAATAGGACTCCTGGCTTGGGGAGACGGCCTCTTCCTCCGCCATGTTGTGCAGGGGACTGACACTCTTTGGGTTTTGCTATTTTTCTTACTTGTATCCTTTTAGTCCCACTATGTTCTATGTTTTATAGCATAGAATGTCGCGTAAAAGTTTATTAGATGTTGATTTATCTATAAAAGTTAAAATAGAATAATTATCATGTACTTGTCATTTTTAAGTTTCGTGTTTTCTTACTTATATCCCTTGTATCCCACTATTTCCTGTCTTTAAGGCTTAGAATATCACTTAAAAAGTGCTAGACGTTAATTATTCTATAAATGTTAAAATAAAATAGCCTTTGGGCATAAATCCTCTGTCAGATTTGTGTCTTCTCTTATCAGGAATTCATATTTCAGCTACTAAGTATATATATATTTTTTCCAGGTTATGCTCTTATTATCTGGTCACATGATAAAATAGGGGTATGCATGAATGCGCATGAAGCCTCGTCATGTGAGAATAAATTAAACATGACGAGCGTCTAAGTGTCGTAACCCTGTAATGTTGCACTCGGCGTCATCCTAATTTTTGGAACGCTTTTTAAAATCCCACCTCTTCCTGCCGTCGTACACTTTCACACACCCTGACTTCATGTACCCTAAATAAAGCCACAAATCCAAATATACCTTAAAAAAATTACAAGAGTAAATGATAACAAAAATTCATTTAACTATTTACGAGATGAGGTTCCCCACACCCCCTCCACAAGTTTTTATCTGGCCCCGGCATTTATCTGCATTATCTTTACTGCCAGACTATTCCCTTATCTCATGTTACTAAGAGTCTCAACCTTTATACATGAGAAGCAATGGGCATGATGAAATACGCAGCGATACTTGTAACTCGTTGATAGGCTTAAATAGAAAGACCGTTTTTTTTTTTTTTTTTCGTGTGTGTGTGTGTGTGTGTGTGTGTGTGTGTGTGTGTGTGTGTGTGTGTGTGTTAGGTCCAAACTCTTCCTTCTCTCCTTTGGTAATCATTTTTATTTATTTATTTTTTTTTTGGCATTGCCTTTTGTTCACATTGATTACTGTAATAAACTGCATGCATGGACACTGAGAAAGAAATACACAATAATAATAATAATAATAAGTAGAAAAGATAACGCGAGGCTAATCTTATCTTTGGTAAGCTACAAAAGTATGCATTTTAAGTAACAATACTACAAAAATAACTTAAACGTTGTAGGTGGATGATGAGTGGAAGGTTTGGCAAGCAGTGAAAGAATTCATGACTCACGTGAATTAGCAGCTTCCTGGTTGCTGTGTTGTTAATGCTGTGTTTGCTTTAGTGAGTGATGTGGCTTATCATTGTTCTAACTTGTCGCAATGTTGGGTTATCTATCACTGGTCCATGATAACTGTACTTCACTTGCTTGACAGATGTACTCAGTTAACTCAAGACCATTATTATCATCATCATTATTATTATTATTATTATTATTATTATTATTATTATTAGTAGTAGTAGTAGTAGTAGTAGTAGTATTTGTAGTAATAGTAGTAGTAGTAATTTTTTTTTAATATCAGACTCGCCAAGGCAAATGGATAAATATAATCAATAAAACTTCAATTTCCTGCTCTTAAACTGTCAAGTAATAATAATAATAATAATAATAATAATAATAATAATAATAATAATAATAATAAAACAATCAAATAATTTATCAATATTCTTAATTTTTTAAGTATTATTTTCTTTTTTACATGATTCCTACTTGAAACCTCCACAGGATGATAAAAAATAATGTAGATTATTTAGTTTTCTATATAAATTTTATTAGTTTACCATCTGGGGCTGTTTGTCCTTTGAGTTCCTGGTTAATCACAACAGGTAACCAGGACAGCCCAGCCTTACAAACTGCAGCAGAGGTGGGGGAATGAAAATTGATAAAAATGCAACTAAATGGAATGAAATTAGAAAGCTGGGACCCTCGCTTGTATTTTTATTCTCTAGGGTTTATATTCTGAAACATTTGGGCAGCTAATCTCAACTTTCAAGACCAGTGGAAATTATTTGAGTCTGTAAATGTTTGTACGACTCCTATGATTGCTGAACATGGTCTGTCTGAGCTGGCAACCCTCAACTGTATTTTTATCCTCTAGGGTCCATTTTCAGAAGTATTTGGGCACTTAACCTCAACTTTCAACAGACTAGTGGAAGTTATTGTAGTCTTTAAGTATTTGTTTGACTCCTGTGATGGCTTAGCAGGGTATCTTTCTCTGGCTGTTAATGCAGAGTCAACAGGAAGCTTTGGAACAACAAGGGAAGCTACAAGGAGCTGTTATGCCTACATGTGGCAGTCCCTGTATAAAATATGTATATTTTGTATCATTCCTATGTACAAATTTGCTTAATATTATATAGCTCACCACTGACTGCATTAACACACACACACACACACACACACACACACACACACACACACACACACACACACACACACACATACATAAGTTAACAAGTTGAATTCAATAGATAAAAGTTATTGGTGAATTTAAGATTAATGAGAGAATGATCAACAGATATATATGTGAAATTTATATATATATATATATTTACAATTTTAATTTTATACATCCCCTGTGCTGGACTCAACAAGAGGACTAATAAATAAAGACTGTTGTAGATGATTATAATGATGAAAACTTGAAATGGAAACTAGATAATGTACAAATGATAATGAAAGCTTGATATAGAAGCTAAGTGATAAATGATGAAAAAAAAAAGATTATAATAATGAGAAAAGAAAAAAAAAGATAAATAGGTAAAGGAAAATATGAAAAGGAAAGTAAATGATGATGAAAACTGGAAAAATATAAACCAAACAATGACAATAATAATGAAAACTTGAAAAAAAAATGACACTAAACTAAAATGACAAATAAAAAATACACACTAAACTAAAATGACAAATAAAAAATAAAAATAAATAAATAAACTAAACAACACATACAAAACAACACACACACACACACACACACACACACACACACACACACACACACACACACACACACACAGACAAACCCACCAAACACACCACCACCACCACCACCACTACCACCTACTTCACATCACTAGCTCCTGTTCATCTCAGTGACAAGGATGTGGAGGAGGTGGAGGTGGTCTGGGCCAAGGAGGGGTGTTAGGTGCTGGCTGAGGGAGGATAGCGCCTCGGTATCCCCACCCTGACATGCCAGGACCAGCGACTGCAGCAGCACCACCAGCTCTGCATCATCATAGGGTACTGAGGGAGAGAAAAGAAAAGAAAACGGAACTGTAGGGTATTGAGACGATGAAAATCAAATGGAAACAAAAGAAAATGGGCAGTAAAAGTACATACAGGAAGAAATGGAAGTTGGATAGAGTTTATTGACACTGTAGAGTGGTGAGGCAAGGAAAAACATAAGAAAATACACATTAGAAATACATACAAGTAGAAATAGGAGGGAAATGCAAAAGAGAACAGAAGATAACAAGTATTAGAGGAACATACAGGTTGAGTTGGAAGTAAGACAGTATTTATTGACGTTGTAAAGTGCTGGGGCTGAGAAAACAAAATAAAACAGACATTAGAGGTATGACACAGAGAGAAATGGAAGAAATACAAAGAAAATCAAAGAGAGAAACAACACTAACAGGAAAATATCACACATACAGGAGAAAAGAAGGAACAAATAGGAAAAAAGGAAAAAAATAAGATAAAAAACAAAAAAAACAAAGACCAAACAGCAAATTAGGTAAAACAACAACAACAACAACAACAACAACAACAACAACACCTTACCATCTGGCTTCTGCATGTCAGGTGTGGCCCAGGAATACTTCTCCAGCAGGCGGGCATGTGCTGGGTTGGTCTGCTGTGGGAGGGGCTGCAGGGTCAACAGAATTAGCAGGGAGGAAATCTCACATCTGCAGAAACCAGAAAAATAAAAATAAATAAATAAATGAAGTAACAGTAATAGTGTGTATGTATGTATGAAAAGAGAGAGAGAGTGAGAGAGAGAGAGAGAGAGAGAGAGAGAGAGAGAGAGAGAGAGAGAGAGAGAGAGAGAGAGAGAGAGAGAGAGAGAGAGAGAGAGAGAGAGAGAGAGAGAGAGAGAGAGAGAGAGAGAGAGAGAGAGAGAGAGAGAGAGAGTAACTCACTTTGCCAAGATGTCCTTATGGGCGTGAGTGAGAGGCTTCCCTGCTGTCTCAGTGATCAGTTTGGTGATCTGGGTAAACATCATCAGTGCTCCATGGAGGTCCCCTGAAACAAAGCACAGAAAAAAAAAGAGAGAGAGAGAGAGAGAGAGAGAGAGAGAGAGAGAGAGAGAGAGAGAGAGAGAGAGAGAGAGAGAGAGAGAGAGAGAGAGAGAGAGAGAGAGAGAGAGAGAGAGAGAGAGAGAGAGAGAGAGAGACTAATATAACAATGATTTCACCACACACACACACACACACACACACACACACACACACACACACACACACACACACACACACACACACACACACACATTCCACCACAAAAAAACACAACACACAAACAACTTTACCAAACAAAAACACCACTGACAATTATAAACAAAAGACTGAAAACAAACAACAGCAAAAAAAAAAAAAAGAAAAAAAAAAGAAAACAAGCCACAAAAATAAAGATGAAAAAAGAACTTAAAAAAAAAAAAAATATCCAACACTCTTTTCTCTTTATAAATAAAAAAAAAAAACGAACTTTGAGAGACACTGAGAAAATTTGACACAGTATAACACTCACCTAGTTCAACCTTACAGGAGGCGATGTAGCTGAGGCAAGTGAGGTGGTGGAAGGGCGAAGCGGTGTGGAAGTCTGCCGCCATGCACAGCCACGTCAGGGCCTCGGATGGCTTGCCCAGTGAACGCAGGGCCTGTCCGGGCGACCAAAACAAGGTGCAGTAAATTGAGGAAGGGAATAAAATGTAAAATCATAAAGGAATGGTGAGGAAAGAGGAAAAATGTAAACAACTGTAAAAAAAATGTAAAAGAGAAAATATGTGAAAAACACTAAAAAAATATATATAAGATAAAAAGTAAGAAAATTGTAAAAGAATACTGTAAAAAGAGAGAATAATAGAGAGAGAGAGAGAGAGAGAGAGAGAGAGAGAGAGAGAGAGAGAGAGAGAGAGAGAGAGAGAGAGAGAGAGAGAGAGAGAGAGAGAACCATCCAAGACTGACCTGGCCTAACTCAACGGCCAAGGATGCTGCCAGTGCCGGCTTGCCCTGCTCCATGTACAGCTGGATGGCGTGTTGGAAGCAGCTGATGGCCGTCATGAGGTGCTCGTTGAAGCTTGGGCAGTGCAGCTGGTGGTTCACGGTCTCTGCCTGAAGGAACCGAACCAACAGGAAATTAGTAGTGGTACTCTGGTTGGTTTATTATTTATTATTATTATTTTTTGGCTATTTCACTGATTATTTGTTTGTTTTTGGTTAGGTTACATTTTTTTTCTTTTTTTGTTAGTTTCTGTTTTTTTTTTTATTGTTCACTGTTTTTTTTTTTTTTTTTTTTTTGTCAGTAAATGGCTGTTGTTCTCTGATCAGTTTACAGTTTTTTTGGGATGCAAGTCTGAGGCTAAATTAACCATCGCTCACAGAAAATGGTCGCTCTCTGGTCACTCTACTGTCTTCCTCTTAAGGTCGTGGTGAAGGTACGAAGAATAGTTATGATGGAACTCACCTCTTATTCTCTCATTAATTTTTTTAGGCATGGAAGTGTGAGTGTAAACCATCATTAATAGAAAATCGCTGTTCTTTGGTTATTTTGCTGTTTTTAGCCTGTGTGCATCTCAGTGGGGTTTTTTATTTATTTTTTTTTTTGTATTGGATTTTTGTTGCCCTTAGCTGGTGTCCCTCCTACAAATCTTCCATCTTCCAGTTTATGAAGCATTGACAGTAGTTATGGCAGAAAATACCTCTTGTTCTTAGATTAATTTACTGTTTTTGTTACGAGATGTGAAGGTTTGAGGCTCAGTCTTACGTCTTTCTGTTCAGGTCTCAGTGGAATGTGAAAAAATAGGCGAGTTTGTACAGCAGTAAAAATTGGGAACAGTTCCATATTTAGAGAGATGAACAGAAAAAAAAAAAGAACATAAAATAACAGTAGCTTCAGACATAGAGAGAAAAACTGAGTATGAAAAACAAAATAAAGGAAATAAGAAAGAAAGAATATTAGCACATAAACATCAAAACAAAACACTACACAATACAACACAAGTCTCAATCACTGTCGCACACACAAGCATACAAACACCCACCTTGAGGAAGTACCGTGCCGCCTGCGTCACTGCCGACACTTCTGTTGACGCATTGAGCAGAGTTTGTTCACACTTCGCCACTGCCACACAGCAGAGGCCAGCCTGTGCCCATGCCTCGCCCTCACTCAGTTCCCGTGCAAGCTGGCCTGAGGGGGGAATCATTAATTACCCCTTTGAATAATATTTGGTACATCTTCATTGAATTACTAACCACTATGAGTCATATTTTATTGTTCTTTAGTCACTTTCAAATATTATACTGATTAGAAAAGTGCAAAATTAATTAATTTCTATCCTTTTCTTTCTTGTACATGCTTATGAAGTTTTGTACATTATTTATGGTGCTGCTGTTCTTGCATATTGCAGTGAGAGGGTTAAGGTGCTAATAAGAATGTAAGAAAATATGAAAATAATGGAAGATGCAAGCCACAGATGCCCCTTTAGCACTTATACCCCCAAAAAACTTCTTTCTCTCATACACCAGAAAAAAACACTGAAAAACACTAAAAAGAAAAATAAATCTTTCACTTTCACCTAAAATAAAGAAAAAAACTATATTTCTAATCTCACCACTACAAAACAATACTTCAGAACTCAAATCCTCTCGTGACAGTCTTGCGAATATGATAACTAAACCCACCATTACAAAGCTGAAGTGTCTGTCTGTCTGTCTGTACTCACCAAATTCATCGCTAGCCTCGGCAACATTAGGTTTGCGCAGGAAGCGTCTGGAAGAGTGAAGAATTGATTAGGTCTCTCTTTTAGTGTATGTGTGATTACAAATTGTGGTAATGGTGATACTTGTAGTAGTAGTAGTAGTAGTAGTAGTAGTAGTAGTAGTAGTAGTAGTAGTAGTAGTAGTAGTAGTGGTGGTGGTGGTGGTGGTGGTGGTAGTAAAGTATTAGTATTGGTAGTAGGAGGCGGTGGTGATGGTGGTTATGGTAACACTAGTAGGCGAGGTAGTAACAATTGTAGTTGTATAACAGTACTGGCGATAGTAACAGCAGTAGCATAGGTAGCAACAATATCAATTCAAACAAATACATTTATACATACATAACTAAATCTAACTAGACGATCAAGGTGGTTACTAACACAACACTAAACAAACCCAGCAGTCCTTACTTCTTTAACTTGGAGGAAATACCGCGATATTGCACCAAAAACCCTCCTGTCCCTGCACCAGCCTCCATTGTTCCAGTAATATTGGTCTATTTAAATATATAGCAACCTTCAACTATTATTATCGAAAGATTTCTATTAATCATTATGTAAATCTTAAGAATCGATGGTCATGCTTGATAATTTTAGTGAAATTGTAAAGTTTTCATGTTATTATTGTGTTTTTAGGAGAGTTTATGATGTGATATTTGGTTTTTGATGTAAATAAACTTCTTTTCTTTTTATTTTACCAGCTTTCCCAATTAAAAGGAAGAAGATAGTTGGAATTAGAATTTAAGGTGGATATTTTATAATCAATCATATCATGGAGATATTATGACACAATAAATCACATTAATCATAATATAAAAACCAAGATTAAGATGTAAACAGAGCCACAGTGTAGCCAACTAAAACAAATAACTCACTAACACTTCACAAAAATATAACACTTCACTATAGAAAAATATCTATACAAAACTATTCTATAATTAAATTGAACTTAAAAAATAAAATAAACACTACTAACAACGCATTATTATAAGTCTCATTCATCACAATGAGAAGCGAGAAGTTGGCAGTACTGCAGAGGAGAACCACGAGAGGAGTGAGAAAGACGTGCACATGTAAGTGCGTGTGTTAAGGCCTCCAGTGGTATTAGAAAAAGAGGAAACATGTCTAGTGCCTTGAAATCATACGTGGAGAAGTACCTGTTGAATCCTGGAGCGTCATTTAATGTAGATGATGACGGGAATGAAGGTGAGTGTTTATTTACCTATGCATGTTTACCCGCTCTGTTTACTTGTTTGTGTCTTTCTACGATACTCTTTGATTCTAGTCTGAATGTTTGTGTTTAATTGTTTGTTTTTATCTAATCGTATTTCTACAGGATTGAATCAAGTTCGTAATATCGCGTCTTTTTTAAATTAATTTGCCCTATTTACAAAGCTTTGGGTGCTCCTTTCACACACAGCTTCGTCAGTCACTGAATTCCTGTGGCTGTTTGCTCTTACAGGAAAACACATCTTACGTCACTTGTCTTCGCTTATTCTATATTTTTTTTTATTTATTATTTATTTTTGGTATAATTTCGTACATATTCCTCTTAGTGTTGAGTGTTGTGTTTACCTGCCCTTGTTTTTGTTATGTTGCTACTTTTCTCTGCTTAGCTAAAACTTATGCACTGTTCTCTTCTCTCCCTCATCATATTTTATTTTCAAGCTGGTAAATGCTAATGATGTCTTCAGCTACAATGCACCTTGATCTTCGCCAAAGTTGAGAACCGATTTTTGTGTTTGCATGTTTTTGTTTAGCTGTTTGTGTTTGTCCATTTCCATTTTTCCTGTTTGCATTGTACCCTTCCTTTTTTTTTCTCTCTCTTATTTTGTTTACTGTTCTTATTGTCATTGCATTCACCTGTTCTTGTCTATCTGCTTATATTTTTGTTGGATTGAGCTAAGTTTGTCTATATATTTTCCTGCATGTTTTGTTTTAAATGGTGTATATTGTTGTTTTTACCACAGTTTATTTATAAGCTTTTAGAACCGTCTTATTTTATATCTATCTTATTATTGCTATTTAATTTCATGTTCCCTACAAAAACAGGTGGTCACATTTTATAATTATATCAGTGACCAGCATCCTTCAGGTACTCATTATGGTGTAAGTTTGTTTGTTTTTTATTTATTTATCTTATTTATACATTTTATTTTACATACGGTGGCTATTATTCCTCTGGTGTTGGGAGTAATAGAATTTATTAGCTTATCTTCCTTGCATGTTTTTGTGTCAGTATTCTCTACGGCACAGTCATCTCTGGAAATCGATAGAATTTTGCGTATTTATAATAACAGTTGCATCTATAGTCTTCAGTGCATGGAGACACACCCTTCTTGTTCCTGCCGATGTTTATCACTGAGGCGGTGTAGAGATTAACATGAGAGACACTGCAAATCTCAGTCTGTGCACATGCGGCGACAGTTTACTGCAGAACGATCCTTTTATTTCCGATGAGACGTGTTTTGATTAGTTTGGCTGAATATTACTTGAATTCGCTTTCATCTCTCACTCAAACATCGCGGCGGTCAGAGACAAAACCACGTGAATTTTCCACCATCAAAGGTTACAAAGAAAAGGATGAAGCCGTGTTGGCAACATTTGTCTCTCCATTTCTGTTTACGCGTGATCAAAGGACATGTGGAAACTGATCGAGAAATGAAGCTGTGAGCAAGTTGGCAGCATGGACTGAGAGACACTTCAATTATGCATGGCAGCACTTGACTGGAATAGTTACTGTAAGTTTTATTAATACTACAACCATTACTATTACTATTACTACTACTGCTAATTACTGAACCCAATGATCTCGGCCTTCCAGAAACTAAAGCCCAGGTTGTGGACTCGCTGTTGGATGAGGAGAGGGTGGATGTTAGACAGCAACCCCTCAGTAAGCTAAGGGCCAGGCGGGCTGCTCTTGAGGCTGAAAAGGATCCACGCTACAAGGGCAAGAAAGTTCTGAGGAAGGACTTGAAGAAGGATAATGAGGTTGACTTTGATCCAGAACTTGCTAAATTTTGCATCATGGAAGGAAGTGAAGATGATGATGAGGAAGGAGAAGAGGAGGAAGATGGTGATGAAGAAGAAGAGGAGGAAGAGGAGGAGGAACAGAGTGATGATGAAAATAATGATAAACTGTCAAGGAAAATGAAAAAGCTTGGAACGAATGAATTTGAGGAAGAGGAAGATGGGGAGGATGAGGATGATGAGGGAAGCAGTGAGGAAAATGAAGAGGTGAAGAAGCTTTATCAGGATCTTCAGAGGAAACAGGAAGGTGTCACGTAAGTGTCCTTGTTGTTACTTCATTCATTCCTCACTAAGTTTCCTCATTCCTCACACAAGTTTTCACATCATTACCACATTGATTTGTCACTTAAGTTTTCTCATTCCTCACAAAGTTTCCTCACACATAAATTTTCTCATGGTTAACACATTCATTCCTCACATTCATTCACCTACTACCACAACTACTACTATTTACAGTCACCACTACTGTCCATAGGCTCATTTTACACTAATCTTTGAAAACACAAGACTGTCGTGTATATAAGAACATGGACAGAACAAAGATATGTGCATAATTCAAAACTTCTTTCTCACATTCCACAGATTTATTGACGATGGCGACTTTAGCAAATTTGCCGATGATGTGGATGAGGAGGAAGATGATGATGATGAGGAGGAGGAGGAGGAGGAAGAGGATGAGGGTGTACAGGAAGATATGGATATGGAAGACACACAGCAGAAGGAAGGACCACTGAGGAAGTTCCGACAAGAGGACTCATCGGAGGAGGTGAAGAGAGGACAGGCCGTGAAGAACCAGCTAGGTAATGTGGTGGGAATGGCATGACTTTTCAGAATAATGTGCTCAGTCTGGTTAGTTTGTGTGCACTATTGAGAGAACTCCAATCTGGTATGAGAAATGGAGAAAAGCTGAAAGTGGGTGAAATATTTTGACAGCATGGCAAATGAAACTTATACGAGTACATCCTCAGTTTTGCATTTTCTTCGCTCAAGGTTATACCAGGTTGAAGTTTTTTGAGTAGTACATTAACTTATGGATTTGAATGAGTTTAACTTGTTGGTTGTTTTCTTGATTTGTTACTGTTTTATTATTTATGCTGGAAATGACATGACCTTTAAAAATATCACATCTAGTTCAATTAATTTGCATGTACATTAATTTACTTTGAATCAGTCTAACTTTTTGTTGTTTTTCTTTGTTCATTACTTGTTTGATATCCTTATTTTTTATTGTGTCAGGTTTGATATGAATGAATCTCTCCCATTCTTTGCAATCATAGACAATCTCTTCACTGTTGTTCATTATTCTCATGTTTTCCTCCACACACTGTCTCTAGTCCTTCTTTAATCTTGTACTGGTATTTCAACTACTTTCCAACTCCCACAGTCTCGTCTCTCCTGACATGTCCATACCACCTCAGCCTACACCTTCTCACCACATTCACTAGCTGTTAATCACACCAGTGCTTCCTTGAGTGTAGGAAACCTTTACAAGTTATGGGTTATTCAATATAACTTCACACAGCACACCACTCACTAACCTGTACCTCCACCTATGTCTCCAGGAATATACGACTCCCTGTTTGAGGGACGTATTTGTATGCAGAAGGTGGTGGTGGCATCCAATCAGCTACCTCAGCATGACACGTACAAACTTTTTTTGAGGGAACAAGACCCAAATTACCTGAAAAACTTGACTGCAGCGAGAGTGGCCAGCAAAAAACTCCTTGATTCACTGCTTCAGATACAGGTGAGGAGGTGACCTGTGTGTGTTGGGCTTTACTGGTCTGGTTGAGATGTGTATAAGGGTTTGGGTCTAGTACTGAATAATGTAATGAAAGATAGGAAGGAGGAAGAGAAGGAGGGTATTCATTTGATGTGGGTTGCCGGAAACTCCTTGATTCTCAGTTTTTATGATCCTAGTGAAAGTAATGTGAGTTTTGGGCAAGTACTATGTAATATAATGATAAATAAATGGGCAATAGAGAACATTCATTTTATCATAGTAGTAACAGGTGTTTCAATATACACTTACGATTCGTGTTTAATAAGTAACAATAGATGTCTCGTAACTGACTCAGGATTTTGTGACTAATTTTTCTTGTCACTCAGTCATCATGTAATATTAATCCTAGTCAGCATTTCCAGGAGGTTTTTAATTTTTTTTTGTCTCTCAGTTATCATTAATCCCAGTCACTACCTGCAGGAGCTTCTGTTGCGGCAATACCCGGAGACCAACCACATTGTTACCGGCAAGGCAGCCAAGGACACGGGCACTGAGAGGTAGGTGTGGTCCTGCATTCCTTCTCTCCTTTATCCTGCATTTCCATCTCCACCACTTTGCTTGTCTAGAAAGAAAGGAAGGATCAACTCTATCACCCTTATATAGAAAGAAAGAAGAGACAAAAACTCATCTCTATTTCCATTTGAATCTCCATCAGAACACCTTGAAAGAAAAATCAAACCATATCTTTCATCTCACTTATAAACAAAAACATTGACTCTAACTCTGCCTCTCCCAGTAATGAAGAGATAACCAGCAGTGAGGAGGAGGAGCAGCAACAGCAGAGTGTGGCAGCAGCAGGGGAAGGTTTCAAGGGAGTGAAGCGTAAAATGAAAGTAGAGGAGTATGAGGAAGTGCTGAGCAAGAGACATGCAGCAGTGTTGCCATTCCGGGACCAAACCATCAACAAGTAAGGGAGTAGGAATTGATTGGACTTGAATTACTGAAATATTAAAGCTGTTATGTGTTTAGTTTAGTGGCCACAAGATTATGCCTTTCCTCCAGGGGCTGATGGGGCTGAGAGTGTGAATGATGTGTGTGTGTGTGTGTGTGTGTGTGTGTGTGGTACTTTGTCTGGGCTACCCTGTGTAGGATTGCCAGCTTGGTATATAGATAGATTGATAGATACACAACTTTTGCCCCCAAAAGAGAAGAGAAAGTACTCCTGCCCTCATTTTATGGGAATCAGCCACACAGCTTGGAAATAAGATATGCTTGATAGCAAAATAAAACTATTATTATTGCTATTATTATTATTATTGTTGAGACATTTTGGACAAGTGGAGGAAGGTGTAAGGAAAAATGGGAGTGACAAGGAAAGTTTGCTAAAGATAAGCTTAACTTGTCACTCCTGTTTTTCCTTACACCTTCCTCCATTATCATTATTACTATATAGATGATAATTATTCCCACAGATGGTACGAGAAGACAAGGTTACTCTCCAGCCACAGTGCACGAGGCAACAGGTTCAGCGGCTTTGAGACCTCGGCCCTGCAGCAGCTCCACAACATCCTGGCCAACAGAGAGCCGCTGGTCCGTCGCACCCAGATGACCGGTACCACCCGCGGCGCCACCTACCATGTGTTGGGCCGCCACAGGGAGTCCACCAAGGTTTGTGTTCTGCCTTGTGTGCTGCTTGTGAACTCTGACCTAACTAACTTAATCTAATCTACCCCAACTAATGTAACTTAATCTAAACTAACCTAATTTTACTGTACTGTACTTTTCATCTTACTATATCTTGCCTTATTTTGTCTTGCCTAACTTCACCATATCTCACTTTATCTTATCTTAATCTAACCAAACTTCACTGTACTGTACCTTAATTTACCTTACTGAATATGGATACAGTAGCAAGGTTTGTCCATCCACATCCCATAGGTGGAGGACGTGGAGTATGATTCAGAGATATTCGATGACACTGACTTTTACACGCGGTCGCTGGAGGAGGTGCTGAAGGCCAAGGTGTCTCTGTCGGATAACATGACGGATGTGTCCCGCAAGTGGATTGAGATACAGAACCTGCGGCGGAAGGCAAAGAAGAAGGTGGACAAGAAGGCAAGCAAAGGAAGGAAGCTTAGATATGAAGTAAGTCTTTTGTTTCATGTCTTTGTTTTGTTTTGTTTTGTACATCTTATTCATTAGTATCAGTTTTACCATGCTGTCTCTTGGCCTGTACTTTTAAATATAGGTTTATAATATATGTCTTTTAGAATCAGTACAAAGGAGAATGACTAAAAGGATACAGGGGATGAGGGGTCTTCCTCACTAAAGGATACTGGAGCTTTTAGATTTACACTCCTCAGAGAGGCATAGGTTAAGAGAGGATCTGATAGAGGCCTTTAAGTGGTATAGGGGATGTGATAAGGATGATGTAAGCAAAATTCTCAGGATCAGTAATCAAGAACAAGATTTAAAAAAAAGAGATAGGAAGGAATTTGTTCTCAGATAGAGTGGTATATGAATGCAGTGTACTCAGTAATCAAGTTGTTACTGCTGTGTTATTAGGGAGCTTCAAAAAAAGGTTAGACAAATGTATGGATGGTGGTGATAGTGGAAATAGGTACGTATCTTTGATATAATGACTGCCATTTGTAGGCCTGATGGCTTCTTGCAGCTTCACTTATTTTCTTATGTCTTTATGTTCTTTAATGCTTTGTAATCTTGCAAGGGTGTAAGGCAAAGAAAGTTGGCAAGAAGACAAGCAAGGTTAGGAAGATTAGAAGTAAGTCTGCCTCAGAAACTTTGATACAAACACAGATACAAATATTGACGGTAACCATTAAGAGCGAGTTCTTAAGAGGACATGAACCTGTGGACTTACATATGTTGGTCTCCCCCAGGTGATGAGTAAGCTGCAGCAGTACATGGCACCCTCACACTCTCCTCAGATGGACGACAGTGCCATCAACACCCTCTTCGCCTCACTATTTGGCAAGTCATTACAGAAGCAGAGGTTGCCCAAGACTCAGTGATAGGGTTAGCAGTCTGTATCTTATCATTATATTGTTGTGTACTTCTTGTATTATTCTTGTTTTATTCCTCTCTGGTGTTGTGTTTGGTAGTTGTAAGTGGTTGTAGTGTGGTGGTGATGGTGGTGGTGGTGATGTAAGAAAGTTAGTGGTTTGTAGTGTGGTATTGGTGGTGCTGGTGGTGTGAGGAAGTTGGTGTATTGTCTTCCACTTATGTTTTGGGTGGTAATTCATTAGTATTCAACAGTCTTTACTTTCAATATGTTCCTTCAGACTACTAGTAGATTTACACACACACACACACACACACACAATAGCAAAGTTACAAAAATAATTAAGTGATAAAGAAGCAAATAAATAAATAGATTAATATATAAAGTTACATAGCATCCAATAGTTGTCCCATTAATGTCTTGAGAGAGAGAGAGAGAGAGAGAGTCCACTGTTCACCAAAAATTTTATTTCCCTTGTGAGTAAAAATTAATAATTCATTGCTTGATTTACTCAGTTTTGGAGTGTAATCAATACCGAATTACTCGATTTGCACAAAGTACGCCATGTTAACAATCTTGTCACCTTATGTAAGTTATGATTATTATTATTGACTAGAAACTTTAAAAAAAAATCATAAATCTGATATAGTATAGCTAGATAGGACATGGCAGTTATGAAAAGACAAATATATCGATTTCACACAAGTTATGATAATGATTATTTGCTAGAAACTGTACAAATTCATAAATAAAAAGAGAATCATGATATAGTATTGGTAGACAGGGCGTGGTAATTATGAAATGTTACTTTGTGGTCCATGAAAAAAAGAAAAGAAAAATGTTGCTGACCCAAATAGATTTTTATAACACGAGAGATAAGATTACACAGAGGTGTAAAGGAGCAAGGGAAGGGTGTTATATCTATTTTATTTATTCATTTATTAATTATATTTCATTACCTCTGGTTCCATTCAGTCATTTATCATATATTGCACATGGATATTTTCTTTCTACATGATTACGTACAATATTTCTCTCTCTCTCTCTCTCTCTCTCTCTCTCTCTCTCTCTCTCTCTCTCTCTCTCTCTCTCTCTCTCTCCACACACACATGAGCAAGTGTGCATCAGTATGGGTAGGATGGAGGTGGCGGTAACCAGCTGATAGTTAAGTAAGAGGTAATAACTAAATAAGTAAATGAACTAACTTATTAATTTATATGTCCAAGCAAATATTTTTTTAAATGAACTAACTTATTAATTTCTATGTCCAAGCAATTTTTTTTTTTCTATCGTATGCCCTGAAAGTTAACAAATAACGGCCACACCAGTAAAAGATTTGAAACAAAAATCATATAAGTGAGGAGTGGGTGGAATCATACAAGGCAAGAATACATCATCATGTATGCGTTGCTCTCTTACCCAAGGCTACAGAGATGATTAGCCCGGGTTATCAAGAGTTTCTCCTGACAGTAATGTTGATATTTTGTTAGGGTTAACACTAGAACCGTAAAAAGAAAAAAAAGAAATAACAAAAATAAATAAATAAAATAAAATAAAATAAAATATCCGTGTAGCTTTAATTAGAGCATTTGAAAGTAGTGGAGGTGCGGCGCGGGAGTATTGCAGGATGTCTGAAATCGTGCCGTAAAAAAAATAAATACATTTCTTTGTGTGTCCGAGGCTTCCTTTGAATGTTAACAAAGGACGATGACGTCAGTAAAGGGATTAATACATGAATCATATAAGGACTGATTGCAATACTGAAGCAATAATAATAAAGAAAGAGTACAATGCGCCCCGTCAGTTAGCGCGGCCAGTCGGTGATCTGTTGTGGCGATCAGCTGATGGCGGCACAGGCACTGTAGGCCTGGAAGTGCCGCCTGTAGCTCACATTGGCACTCTGTCTTAACGGTGGCTGCCTCAGTGCATCTTGTATCCCCACAGGCCGCCACCGTCACCGTCACTGCTACCGTGACCGGCTGATGGGCTCTATAAGGCTCATCAAGGGGCAGGCTGTCATCCAATGGTGAAGGCTGTGTGTGTGTTTGTGTGTGTGTGTCCTTACCTACTTGTTCTTAGCTTATTGTTCATACCTAATTCGGTTAATCATACCAATAACTGCACCTCACTGATCTGCATTTTTTTTTTTGTATATATATGAATAGGATTTATACCCTATTTAACATCGTGGCGATTTGAGTGGACTGGCGGCTTCTGGCCAGGTTTGGTTTGGTTTGGATTGTTTGGTTAGATTTGATTATTAGGTTAATTTTGGTTAAGTTAAGTTTGGTTAGGTTAAGTTATTAAGTTATTAATTTATTTGTTGAGGCTAGGAAAAAAAAGTTGTGAAAAGGATGGGGACAGTGCC
>NC_087186.1:14091907-14109407 GCF_035594125.1 Scylla paramamosain | reverse complement strand
TAATTGTCTTTTCTTTTCATACCATATTATCATATTTTTGTCAGAATATATATAGCAATACTGTGCATGTGTTTGTATGTGTGTTGTGAAAATGGTGTAGCATGAGAGATATTGATAAAATACTTTTTAACAGGGTTTTGAGCAACACTTGGTGTGGAAGGTAAAATGGCAGAAGCAAGTAATACTATTATCAGGATTCCACTTGCCCGGATGGCAGTGGTGACAGTGCTAATGCCGTTAGGAGCATTCCTGACCTGCATTTATCTGTCTCTGCGTTACAACTTTGATTTATCAACAGCTACTCACTGTGGAGTAAGTGTACATGTTTCATTCAATTATAATAACCATCATGATCATTATCA
Organism: Scylla paramamosain; assembly: GCF_035594125.1. Classification (NCBI taxonomy): domain Eukaryota; kingdom Metazoa; phylum Arthropoda; class Malacostraca; order Decapoda; family Portunidae; genus Scylla; species Scylla paramamosain. Next base: position 14,109,045 of record NC_087186.1, on the reverse strand, counting down.
CCACCTTTAAGCCTCATTTAACTGTGCCACTGATAGAGGTGGCTGTGGTAGACACACTCCAGAAACTCTAAACTACTCTGACTAAAGTATCCCTGGGATCTTCTTTCCACTGTACTACAACTCTGCACTGTAAGCACCTTCTTTACTTTTCATCCATACACACCATAACTGTATTTTGAGGTGTCTGTCTTAACACATTGTTTGTCCCTCTGCCTGTTATTCTGGTCTGGACGTATGTAGTGAGTGGATGGTGACAACAAAGACAACATATCAATACTACTTTCCTTAGTGAGGTTGTCTAATTTAAATTTACCTGAGGATCATTCCCGTCTGTTTACCCGGCTTCATTTCGGTGCGGTCTGCCAGGTACCAAACTACCTGCCGTCAATCTCGTCAGCCATTGGGGAGTTTGTGCCGCAGCGGTACATCTGGAGGTTTGCCATTGCTATCCACTCCGCCCCGCGCTTCCTGCTGGCCTTCATGTACTACAGCTTCATGAACAGAATACTTCCAAATATCACATTCTATAAAGTAAGCAGATTGTTATTTTGTGGTTTTCTTATTTTTCTTGTTTTTTATGCACTAAGAGGGGGTACTGGCCAGTCACTGAGTCATTGTGCTTTCAGTTGTGTGCCACTCACTTGTTTGAGAGACTGCCTGATATGTTAAAAGTAATAAAGTCAAGGGTTTCCTTTATGCAAGACTACTATAAGTATTATGTTCCCTGTTGTGAGGCAACATACGAACATAATACTTCAGTGATTTCTTTTATATATTGCTGTTTTATAAGTATTTTCCAAAACACCATCCCATGTGTGACTTTTCTGTTTGGATTATTATTATTATTATTATTATTATTATTATTATTATTATTATTATTATTATTATTATTATTATTATTATTATATATATATTTTTTTACAGAATGCTGTTAAGATCACCACTTGTCTGAATGTCATTGAGAATATTGCCCTCATCTTCCTTTCTTTTGTGTCCTCCAAAGAAAATTATGGTAAGTATTTAGGTGTCTCTTGTGGTGATGAAAGGGTTGGTGCACTGGGGTCAAATCTGAGAGGTACAGGATTTGGAGTCTTAGCTGGGTGGAGACAGATTGGGTGTGTCTTTTATGGTGTGGCAGGAGGTATCAAGAGCGAGAGAAAGAGAGGGATCATGGCATGTATCAATCCTATGGCATTCCTGTTGTTGGAGGAGGAATGCCTGGTCATGTATGGAAGGGGATGAGTGAGGGAAGGAAGGGAATGGAGTGAGTCAGGTAAATATGACTTTAAGGGAAAATTGAGTAGGAAAAAATTATAATACTACCATCTTTAGCAATACTGCATTATATATTGACTCTGTGACAGTGAGGTGTGCTGCAGTGCCCTGAAGCAGCACCATGTTGTCAGTGCTGTGTGTGAGTGGTATCCTCCAGGTTGCTGTGTGTGTTCTGATCTCATGTTCTTTGAGCAAGTGGTTCCCCAAGCACATGACAGCATCTTTGTTCCCGTTACAGACATCCACAAGGTTTCTTTCATCCTGTTCATGGTGTGCAGTGAACTCTACATGGTCCTGACTTGTCTTCTGTTGAAAGAAAACAAAAGTAAACTAACAAACAGTCTTGAGCGCTTGGCATACTTAAAGAAGGTAAGAGATCACGGAAATTTTATAGCCATGTGTAATAAATCACTTTAATATTATAAGGAGCATTACTTAGGAGTGTATTCTGTCTATACACCAAGCTGGCAATCTCTCACAGGATGGCTTAGACAAGGCACCACACACACACACACACACAAATCATACACACACAAATCATTCACACTCTTAGCCCTGTTGGTCACTAGTGGAAAGAGACAGTCTCACAGACCATCCTTCTACACCCCATCTTAGGCATAACACAGCTGGCCACATACCTAGGAATGACAAGCATGATGTACTTTAATATAAGCCTGAGATTGTTGCACTTGGAATGGGGTGACAGTAGAGTTTGTTTCAGAAGCTCACTAAGTCACTGATCAAGAGGAACGGAATGGAGGGAATAGTGACTGGGAGAAAGGTGCGGATTTGAATTGTATGGGTGGAATGTTTGAAGAGTGGCAGATAGCTGTTGTTGAGTCGTTGGGAATGCTTGTCTGTAGAGTTAAGAGTGTAAGTGATGTGTGTATGAGTGTCTGTTGCTTTGTCTGGACCTGTCCATGTGGGATTGCCAGCCTGGTATATGGATAGATAGATAAATATATAGTAAGGTTGTGAAACTTATAGATATATAGATAGATAATAAGATTATTAGATAGTAAGATAAATAGATAGTAAGATTGCTAGATAGTAAGATTGCCAAACCTGTAGTTCATGGGTCTTCTGTAGTCTTACATTTTAGTTTCTTTCATGTGGAAGATAGATGTGTGAGAATGGTCCTTTATCCACCTTTGTGTTTTCCTTTAACTGCAGAAACAACTTATGGCAGCTAATTTGACGAGCTTCTTCGTGGCACTGTACTTCTTCTACCGACACAACAAGTACTGTGAACCAGGCAGTGAGTATGACCTTTGGTGATTTCCAGGTGTAAAATTCTGTATTACTTGAAAATGATTTGTTCAGAAACTTATTGAAACACATAAGAAAGTACTTCAAACTTGCTGTATTTTCTAACACACACACACACACACACACACACACACACACACACACACACACACACACACACACACACACACACACACACACACACACACACACACACACACACACACACACACACACACACTTGTCTTTTCTTTGCAGTGTACTCTGTGTTTGCCTTCATGGAATACTTGGTCGTTCTCACCAACATGGGTTTCCACATGACTGCCTACTATGATTTCCACCACCATGAACTCGTGGTTGCTGAGTGGAAGACAGCAAGCAGTTGACAATCAGTGTGAGGAGCAAGATAACATAACAGTTTATATCCACATCTGATTGGTACTCTGTGGGACACACTGCCAGGCTATGGTCAGGAATGCTGGTGTTTTATCTTTACTGCTAAACTCTCAGATTGTACAGTCCCCTCCACTAATACCTTTGTCACGCAGCATTGCCAGTGTGTGAATTGCGACCTGGGAACTGTCCGTCTCAGCTTGATCCGAAGCAGGTCCCACCAATCCCTCCATCGCCCTCCTTACTTGTACTGACTGGGACGTGTCTCGGATAGGAGATGAATTACACACACTGGTAATACTAAGTGGTGAATGTGTAGGTGGAGGGGACTGTACTCACACTTACGATCCGGTTAAGATGCACGAACCATCTGGAGCTTTGAATTGACTAGGAATATTTCATTAGAGATTATTTGGAGTTGCAGTCGTTTATCATTTCTTTTCATCAGTAACGAGTAAAAAAAGATTGATGCAGGAGAGTTCAATGATATGCTAAAGTAAATGCCCACACTAATGTAATGCCCAGTAGAAACACGTGCTAATCACATACTGCTCTCTAAAAAAAAATAAAAAAAATGCAATGCAGATTTTGTTTTAAGCTGTTTATTGTAGTGAACATAGACGACACATTGCAAAGTATGTACAATGGCTAAGTAGATGATTTCCCTTCACTGTGTGGGAAATTGCTACATCCTCGCTGATGAGGCAGACAACTTCCTTAGGGTCAGATGGCATTTAATTAGAAAAGTAAGTAGTAGAATTTCAAGTACATGTAATAGTGGAAAGTAATGTTTGAGCTCAGCATCCAGTAGGTGTTCACCTCGTGTGTCAGAACCCTTCCTTGTATTCCCATAGTCTGTTAGCACCAGACCCACCTCAACACCCCACCACTCCCCTAGCCTCTCCCCTGGTGTCCTGTAGAGACCGTCAGATAAACATACAGGAAGAAGTCTTTTCTGAAGTTAAATTTGGCACTCTAATAATTAAAAAAATATCACTAAACTTTTTATTTTTATTTATGTTTGAATGAAAAGACTATTTTCCTGTATGTGTGTGGTCTGTGCACCTTATTGCTCAATTACCAGAATTTTGATTTTGCTTTTATTAGCAGCATACGTTGTTTGCCTCTTGGTTCAGTTTAATACCTTGCTTATGCAATGATACTGTATTAAGTTGTAATATTAATTCAATAACTGCTCTACACGTTGGATTTGTTTGTGTTCTGAAGCAGAGCAAAATACATTCCTCAGCTGATTTTATTTCATCAGTCTGAATACATGACACTCCAGTGCTCAGAGTTCTATGTTGTGTTGACATGCCCTCATTCCCCAGCAGTGTGTTATGCTGTGCCTTGCCAACTGTTCCCATCTGTTCCCCTTCCTGTAGACTGTGAGAGAAAGTGGCTGTTAAATTAATACCCCAGTGAACTGTTTTTTGCTGTTAGATACTGGCTGTACCCACAAGCCTGCACTGGGATGTGGCAGGATAGTGGCAAACTTTATGTATTCATGTAAAGCTTTGCCTTACATAGTTTTGCCTTGCCCTTTCTCTGTCATTGTGGTGCTTTTTTAAGCCTGATGAAGCAAGAAACTTAACAAATTACACACAAGAAATGTGACAATTTAGATAATTCCCAAATTCCCTTTTATCTTGTTTCCAGTAAGTAATTTTCAAATTGTTAATCATGTAATAATATAATTTTTTATCAGAAATCTGTCACCTGAAGATCTCTAAAGTGGATTAAGCCACAAAGCAATGTGGTACACTGAGTAGGAAGGCAGCAAATGAGCAGAATGAATTAGTCTTACCACTTAATGATTCAAGTGTTGTTCCTCCATCAGAGAAACAGCTGCTATGCTGAAAAGCTTATTATTGCTTTTTTTTTTTTTTTGTCTTGCATACATTGATATTAATGCTGGAAGACGTTTGCATCAAGAATATTTGGTATTGAGGCAGAGGTGCACCCTGTTATGTTATGTTGTTCCTCACGAGACCGTTCCTTAGATTACTTAAGGCAGAAAGCTTTACGTTAGATTGTAATTTATTACCATTGTAGATATGATGATATTAAGTTATACCTGTGAGTTATGTTGGATGACTGTTGATATTAGGTAATGTTTATTATTAGAAAGTGTATGCTCTAAATATACTGTTGTTGACTGAGAATGAAACACTCTTTTAACTCCATCCAATGAGTCTGCCTGCCATCCTACCATCCTGCCACCCTGCACACCTTAGTATGTATGGCACTGGGGACACAGGAGCAACACTGGCTGATGAGTGATGGTTCAGCTGTGAGTATCCTGTCTTGGGAGAGCCACCAGGGAGAGTGTAACATGAAGTCTGCACAGTGAGAGGTATGGCAGTGTGAAGTGACTGAACCACAGGAAGTGAATGAAGGATATTAAAGAACATATGTATTAAGGTGTGAGTATCCTGTCTTACTAAAGTGATCAGGGAGAGTGGTCTTACTTTTTTACTTACTTAATTACCAGACATTCAGCTTGCTTGCTAGAGTGATCAGGGAGAGTGGTCTTTATGCTGAGAGGCATAGCAGAGGTAGACAACCAGTGATTATGCCTTGAAGGGAGTAATGATTTTTTTTTTTATGTAATAGGGTCACTGGCTAAGGGCAACAAAATTAAAAGGATAAAAAAAAAAAAGGCCCTCTTAATTGCCAGTTCCCAGAAGACTGCAGAATAGAAAAGCCAGACGATGGAGGATAAGTGTCTTGAAACCTCCCTCTTGAAACAGTGAATAATAATAATAAGGAACATAAATTATTCAGCAGTGGTTATCCTGTGTAGTGACCAGACACAGTGATCACCTCTTAATACGAAAACCTCACTAGAACCATGGTAATGTTAAGTGAGCAAACCACAGGAAGGGAGTGAAAGGCAATAAGAAAAACCAGCTTATGTGGTGGTATACATATATTTACACACTGAAGTAACAAGAGAAATAATGAATCAGTGCAGATATACTATAAAAAAATAACTCTCAAAATAGTTATTGATATATTGTAATAGACTGGTGGTGTGAGTGTGAGAGTATGGGGAGGTCATGACAAGTGTGTGTGTGTGTAGGGAGGTAAGTGTGTGTGGAGGTCATGATAAGTGTGTGTGTGGGGAGGTCATGACAAGTGTGGTAATCTTAGGTCATAGAAATAATAACAATAATAATGCAATCAAATTGACTTGGAAATAGAAAATAAATTGTAATCTTAGCAATGAAAATATCAAATAACAATAACAATAATGATAATAATAATAATAATGATAATAATAATAATAATAATAATAATAATAATAATAATAATAATAATAATAATAATAATAATAACAATAGTAATAATAATGCAATCTGAACAACTGAAAAAAAAAATTAAATGTAGTATAGATGATTTATTTCACTAGTCATTGCTTTTTGTTATGGATGTTTTTAATATCAGAACAAGAGAGAGAGAGAGAGAGAGAGAGAGAGAGACTTTTCAGACTGACTTGGAGAACAAACTGTACTCTTCAGACTGACTCAGAGAGAACTAATGACATTTTACAGACTGACAGAGAACACCTGCCCACATCCCTCCTCTGAGCCTTGAGAGGTTGACAGCACAGCATTATGGTACCACACACTTGCTGTCTGCCTGTCACCGGGGTTCAAGGAACAAGAATGTTGAAAATATATGAGTAAATAAAAAAAAATATCTATGGTGATGTACTTTAGACAAATCAACATTCTGTCTCTCCCCGCAGTCCAACAAACATACATACACTGCAAGCATCCACATTTAATCACAAACTTCCACCTTTTATCTCATCACAGACTGCAGTGGTACCACCCATCACCACCCACTCACCCATCCAGCCATGGAACAGTGGGTGAGGCAGAGTGGGCAGGACACCCATCTGTACCCACTCATTCAGCCACCACCCATTAAACACAGTGGGTGAGGCAGAGTGAGACAGTGAGGCAGAGTGAGGCAGGGTGAGGCAGAACACTCACCAAGCTACTAACCAGAGAAAGGATCAGGGCAGGACATGAACTGAAGGTACATAAGTCACTCATTCACCAAGACAGGCAGCAGTGACAAGAGAGGACATGTTAGGAAGGCACCAGCACAAAGCACCAGTCTTCATGCCATTGGTGCAGGTTATGGAGTCACATATACCAGCTATGGACTCTTTAAGACACGTCTCACGCCTGCCACAGGGAGGTGCTGGACGTGGGGTGTCGGCCAGCGGAGGCGTCAGTCACAGCCCACGTTGTGTGTCTCCTGAGGGCGGTGGGTGAGTGCTTCCTCTGGTTCCTGTCGCACGGATGAAAGCCCGCCTGGATACATGGCACATCATATAAAACTACACGGATGGCTGCTGGAGGAACACATGCTGATCCATCCATGCTCACCCAGTTGTCAGCCATTTGGGGCGTTGGCATGACCGGCACTCACCAACGCCTCTCTAAGCCTTGTCTAGCAGTGTTCAGGTTTCAAGGGAACGCTCAAAAGCTTCATCTGGGAGACACGAGCTTCACTCATCAATAGAGAGCCCTTAGTGTTCCCAGGTCATGACAAGTGTGTGTGTGTGTAGGGAGGTAAGTGTGTGTGGAGGTCATGATAAGTGTGTGTGTGGGGAGGTCATGACAAGTGTGGTAATCTTAGGTCATAGAAATAATAACAATAATAATGCAATCAAATTGACTTGGAAATAGAAAATAAATTGTAATCTTAGCAATGAAAATATCAAATAACAATAACAATAATGATAATAATAATAATAATGAGACATCAGAGGTGTAGCATAAGTGGGAGGTCGTCACGTCAGGGTCACTTGTGGCCCGTGCGGCCGTCAATGAAATACCACTACTCTGATCGTTTCTTTACTTACTCGGTGAGACGGAATCGGAGCTTCCCCACGCGGGATTGTCTCCTGTTTGCTCTGATGTGTGATGCTTGCCTGAACTGCCTCTGGGGACACACACCCAGAGGCACTATCACAAAATGGCCAGCACAGACACACAAACATATGTACTTCACTGAGGTACACACACATGCACACACACACACACACACACAAACTCTTCAGGGTGAGGTATAAATGTTTTTCCTGCTAATTTCTGTTTTTTTTTTTTCAGTTTGTGTCTCTTTTTTTTTGAGTTCAAGCACACTTTTTTTTTCTCACTGGGACTTTGTGTTGTAAGATTTCCCTATCACTTCACTGAGGTTCAAGTCATGCATTATTGGTTTCCTGAGAGTATCTACATCATATCTTCTCACTCACCATTTGAAACACTATCAGTACACACTATTTAATCTCACAACCCTTCACTGCATTTCCTTAGCAGTTTCCTTACAGTTTTGCCAAATATCTTTCAAGCGGACGTAAAAAAAAGTCGTTTCCTGGAGTCACACGGGGGAAAATGTTAAAAAATAACCACTGGGAGGGCACTGAATGTCCTTTGGGTGTGGCTGTGTCCTGCTGGGTGGACTGATTTAAAAAAAGGCACCACACTTCACAGTCTTAGGGCGCTGTGTGTTCTAAGTGACGTTCTCAAGTATCCAAGGCACAAACATTGAGATCCTGGTACACACGCCTGGCAGGTTGGCCTCAGCACACCCGATGCCCCAGGAAATGATGCCTGCCAGGAAGTACCTCCCGTCTGCACCTCTCACCTGCAGCGGTCCACCCGAGTCACCCTGTATGGGGAAAAGAGTGTTATTTTTCACCCTTACAAGAAATTTGTTGCCCTAAAGAAGACTGACTAAATTTCATCACCCTTACAAGTCTGAGTCACTGTGTGTGGGGGAGAAACTTGTTTTTTACCCTTAGAAAGAAGAAACTTGTCATCCTGAAGAGGAATGACTAAATTTATAAGCCCAAGTCACCCTGTGTGGGGGGAAACTTATTCTTCACCCTTGGAAAACGGAAATTTGTGACCCTGAAGAGGAATGACTAAATTTCATCACCCTTACAAGTCTGAGTCACCCTGTGTGGGGAGAAACTTATTTTCGCCCTTGGAAAATGGAAATTTGTCACCCTGAAGAGGAATGACTAAATTTCATTCCCCTTGCAATGAACGAGCCTAAGTCACTCCGGGGAAGAAAAAGTGTCACCCTGTTTAGGGGAGAAAAAGGATAATTTTTCACCCTTAGCCTGAGTCACCATGTAGAGAAATTATTGTTTTATTCACCCTAAGGAAGAATACTTTTGAATCACCCTGTGTGAAGAAATAGTATAAAAAAGTAATAAAAAAATGACGAAAGGTGGAGAATGATGAAAGGAGGAGGAGGAGGAGGAGAAGGAGGAAGAATAGAAGAGGAGGAGGAGGAAGTGGGAAAAAAAGGATGATGATGAGGAAGGGTAAGCAGAAAATAAAGAGGAGGAAGAGAACTGAAAAATGAAGAGGAAGAGGAAAAGGAGGCGAAGAATAAAGAAAAAGAAGAGGAGAAAGATAATCATGAAGAGCAGAAGGAAGAGCATGAAGACAAAGGAAAAAGATGATAAAGAAGAAGAGGAAGAGGAGGAGGAGGTACCGTATAACACCTTAAGCTTTAGGATTACAGCATTGAAGGGTCATCAACCTCTTCTTCTTCTTCTTCCTCCACCCCCTCCTCCTCTTCCTTCCTTCTTTAAGCTCCTAAAGTTCAAAACAGCTCACAATACAAGTCTCTCTCTCTCTCTCTCTCTCTCTCTCTCTCTCTCAATAACGGGGAAAATCGAAGCAGAAAATGTGTGTGTCTGTGTGTGTGTTATTATTTTTGACCCACTTGTCGTGTGTGTGTGTGTGTGTGTGTGTGTAGACTTCATTTGTATTCTATCCTCGTCTCCTTTCGTTTTGCTGAATACTACTACTACTACTACTACTACTACTACTACTATTACGATTACTACTGCTGCTGCTGCTGCTACTCCTACTACTCTAAGCTATTACTATTATTATTAGTTACTATTATTTCTTCTATATTAATGAAATGAAGTTCATGGTTGACAGAATAGGGTATATAAAATATATATGATAAAATAATAAGATAAATGAGATATATAATAAGAAAAAAATAAAAAAATAAAATAAGAAAAATAATGAAACGTAAATATCAAGATAAAAAAAAAAGATTACGAAAATAATATATATCAAACGATGTCGACAGTTTGACATCTTGACACTTTCCCGGCAAAGGAGTGACAGGGAGCGAGAATGTTGAAAGATTCGCGTTAATTTTTGTGTCTTCACCCCACCATTGCTTCTCGGGACTGACAGTGAGTGCTAATGGTGCCTGGATGTCTGTTGGATGTGTGCAGTGATGGTGAGCGAGGGAGAGGATGGTCAGTATTGAAATGTTGAGAAGATATGAGAAGGAAGTGTCGTTATTATTATTATTATCATTATTATTATTATTATTATTATTATTATTATTATTATTATTGTTGTTGTTGTTGTTGTTGTTGTTCTCTCTCTCTCTCTCTCTCTCTCTCTCTCTCTCTCTCTCTCTCTCTCTCTCTCCCCCCACCACCACCACACAAAACCAGTCAATCAGTCAGTGTGCACGCGCGTGGCATCATGGGAGGGTGTGGCGCTGAAGACGGCATGCCTGTAGCGGTGGGAGAAAGCTGGCGAGGAGAGAAGTGAGAGTTTGGCGCCGCGGAGATGAAGGAGGAGGAGAGGAGGAATAGGGGGGGGGGTAGGAGGGGGAGGAATAGGAAGATGAGAAGGAGATAGGAAGAGAAGAGGATAGGAGAAGGGAATAGGAGATGAAGAGGATAGGAGGAGAAGGAGGAAAAGGGAGGAATTTTATGATAAGGAGATGGAGGAGGGCAAGGTGATAAAATAGGAGGAGGAGGAGGAGGAAGAGAAGATGAGTAGAAGGAAGAAAAAAAAAGTAGAAGCAGGAGGTGGAATAGGAGAGGAGAAGAGGAAGAGGAGGAAGAGGAGAGAGATGGAAATGAATGATGAAACTGTTTACTGATGATGATGACGATGAGGAGGAGGAGGAAGAGGAGGAGGAGGAGGAGGAGGAGGAAGGACAGTCACACCAACCCACCTACTCACCCACACAAACACACACACACACTCTCTCTCTCTCTCTCTCTCTCTCTCTCTCTCTCTCTCTCTCTCTCTCTCTCTCTCTCTCTCTCTCTCTCTCTCTCTCACCTGGCAGGAATCCACACCGCCCTTCTCGTAGCCAGCACAAAGGAATATTTCAGGTATGTGTTCCCTTCGGCCGCCCTTCAGAAACATGTCCTTGCACTTGCTGTTGCTCACGATGGGAACCGAACCCTGTGGGGGAGGAGGTGAGATGAGAGTGCGTTACCATGGAGCCGAGGGAGGAAAATGAGGAAGAGGAGGAGGGTGGGGTGGAAGAGGAGTAGCGAGTGACAGGAGGATAAGATGAAGAAGAAGAAGAGGAGAAGGAGGAGGAGGAGGAGGAGTAGCGAGTGACTGAAGAAGAAGAAAAAGAAGAGGAAGAAGGAAAAGAAAATGAAGAAGAGGAGGAGAAAGAGAAGAAGGATGAGTAGGAAGAGGAGGATTTCCAAGTAACAGAAGAAGAAAGAAAGAAAGAACGAAATAAAGCAAGAAAGGAAGAAAGAAAGAACGAATAAAAAAAATAAAGAAAGAAAAGAAAAAGACAGCTTGCCACGTACGAAATCATAAGAACCACTCAAACATCAACATCATTACCCAGCACACAACAGACTTACCCTTCCAACAGCCAAGACTCCAATGACAGAGCCCACAGACCCTGAAACACCCCCACGTACCTTCTGCAGGACGGAGGGTAGGCGGCCGTGCTCTGAGAGGCGCCCCCAGCCAGTCACCGTGGCCGTCTCTCCTATCAGCAAGTCGTCATTCCCCGGCAGACAAATCGGGGAGATGTGAGGGAGGAACTTCAGCGGCTCCTCCATCTGCACGAGAGCCAAGTCATGTTCGTAGGTGAAGAAGTTGTATTTGGGGTGCACGGCCTTGCGACGCACGCCCCTCTCTACGTACGGATACGGCTCCGATACCGAGGAGAAGTCGTATTCGCCCACTCGGATGCGGATTTGCGAGGTGAGGAGGCTGTGGAAACATTGCAAACATTGAAAACACTTATTATGTCAATGTTGAGTATTTGTGAGGGAGGAAAGAGGCGCATCACGAGTGTTTGTGACATGAGGCTGTGGAAACATTGCAGACACTGAAAACACTTATTATGTCAATGTTGAATGCTTGTGAGGGGGGAAAGAGGGCCTGATTTATACTGTCTTGCTCTGTTTAGTGGGGTTTTGTTGACTGTGAAGGAGGGAAGAGGATGTGAGTTGTGCTGTTTTGTTCTCAGTAGGATTTTGTGTGACGTGAGAAGGCTGTGAGGGAGGGAAGAGGGTGTGAGTTGCAGTGTTTGTTGTATACAGTGGGAGTATAGCTGTCACAGTCCGTATCAAATGATGTCTCTTGAAGTTACGCTCTCAACCAGTTAACACAATATTTTCGTTCGTTCATAACAGTCAGACGGTTACTGTGGCGTGGGACGTGGTAATCCTGGTCTCTTGTGCTTTGTTAATTACGTTCATATCAAATTGTCTTGAAATAATTCTTTAAACTCGCAACACAATATTTTCGTTCGTTCATAACAGTCAGAGGGTTACCGTGGCGTGGGACGTGGTAATCCTGGTCTCTTTGTTAATTACGTTCATATCAAATTGTCTTGAAATAATTCTTTAAACTCGCAATACAATATTTTCGTTCGTTCATAACAGTCAGAGGGTTACCGTGGCGTGGGACGTGGTAATCCTGGTCTCTTGTGCTTTGTTAATTACGTTCATATCAAACTGTGTCTTGAAATAATTCTTTAAACTCGCACTACAATATTTTCATTCGTTCGTTGCATCTCTTGGGCTTTGTTAAGTTCGTATCAAATTATGTCTCTTGAATTTATAATCTAGACTTGCATCACAACATTTTATTTAATTCCTAACAGTCAGAAGGTGTGGTGTGAGGCGTGGTATTCTTGATCTCTTGTGGCTTCTTCATTAAGTTCGTATCAGATTATGTCTGTTGAAATCATACTTTAATTTTGCAACACAACATTTCCATTGGCTCACAGCAGTCGGCGTGTGTGGCGTGAGGCGTGGTGTTCCTGATCCAGGCTTCGTTAAGTTGGTATTAGTTAAAGTAAAAAAGAAGGAAAAGTCGCGAGACCCGCAGCGTTAAGGAAAAAGCGAAAGCAAGCAAGAGAGAAAGAAAAAAATGAAAACAACTTTCGTTCGACTTTCTGTAATGAAGATGCAGCAACTCATCGGTGTTTTTGCTGCTATTTGCCTTCTTCCCTGGAAAATATCTTTACCTATAACGCCTTTCCCTTGAAGCAACCCACACATTGCAGCATAGACACCCTTAGGGACTTGCATAACACTGGCACATTGAGTCACAAAACTACACTGCTTGCACCAACACTACCTCTGTTTAGGCACCAATTACTGGCTCATATCACAGGTGCTTCATACTTTCTCCTCAATGGTACAGGTGTGGTGGGAGAGAGGGGAGGTTTACCTAGAAGGAACGTACCCACCAGCTTGAGTGAGAAAGCTGACGTGAGGCATATTATCTTGGCTTGCAAATGGACGAGTGACAAGAATAACGAGAAAGTCTGGCCGACACAAGCTGGGGGTCGTGTGAGCAGAGATGATGTGAAGGGAACTCGTGTCTTCGTCTATTCTGGCAACACTGAGGCTTTCTTGTTCTTGTCTCACCTGTTGTGCCCTAATCGCATTACCTGCCTCCTGTCCTGACCAACTGTTACATTCAATAAACATATAAATTTGTAACCTTATCCACTGATACGCAACAATATCCCACACTCACCTATATTTGAGAGACATTTTCATTCTACTTCAGTCTCTTCATTTATTCGTTAGCATGGAGGAGAAAATTAATCGCCTGTTCTCTGTCCTTTTACACTCATGCCCATTCAAACATTTTTTCGCCGTTAACTATAAGAAAAAATGGTTAAAAGAAAACTGTACGTATCAAAACAGGAAAGAGAAAGAGCAGGGTGGAAGCTCCTAGCACAACCTGATTTAAGTAGACTAATGCACGTGTTAGGACTTCACTTACTTGACTCAGGAGAGAGGAAGAACAGAAAGCCTGTTTGAGTACCTTAATTCAGATGTTCAGTTGCTCGTCGACACATGAGAGAGAACATAAAGCCAGCATTTGAGCAAACTAATTCACGTGTTCGCTTACTCGACACAGGAGAGAGAAAGCCATAAAACCTGCATTTCAGTAGACTACACAGGAAAAAAAAAAAAAAAAAAAACGACAGAAAACCTGCTTGACTGAACTAATATACGTGTCCATTCACACGACACAGGATAGAGAAAGAATAAAAAACATCTTGACCAAACCAACACAAGCATCCACTTACTCGACAAGGGATAGAGAAAGAAAGAAAGAAAGAAAAAAAAAATCCTCCTTGACTAAACTAATACAAGCATTCACTCACTCGACACAGGATAGAGAACGAACATAACACCTTCCTGACCAAACCAACACAAGCATTCACTCACTCGTCCACGCAATGGCCCGCGGTGGCTATCCAGAGTTCATTGAGCAGCGCGCCGCCACAGCGATGGGTGGAGGACAGGCCGAAGAAGCTGGTGCGCCTCACTGACACCTGCCACGGCCACTCCCCAAACTTAGCATTGGTTCCGTTCACGATGCGTCCCTCCGGCTGGGGTATCATGGAGGGCACGCCGCACTCTGGGGGAGGGAGAAGGGGGTTTATTATCCTGTCTGTTGTAGGGTTTATAAAAGAGATAGGAAGAAATTATCTGTTAATATTGTTAGTGCTGAGTTAATAGAGAGGTTTTAAAAGATGGTGTGTTGAAATACGTATACACACACACACACACACACACACACACACACACACACACACACACACACACACACACACACAGAGACAAGACCAGCCCAGCAGACAACCATGGGTGAATAACACACACACACACACACACACACACACACACACACACACACAGGGAAAGGAGAAGGTGGAGACACGGTATAAGAAACATCGGTGTCGTGGGGAAAGCGCCTAAGTTGCGACCACCACCGCCCATCACGCCCATCAGAGCCTCCTGTCACGCCCGCAGCACTCTCACCTGACTCGCCTGACTCACCCCGCCCTTCAGTAACCCCATGGCACCCTCCCGCTAATCCTACTCATCCTCATCATCATCATCATTATCATCACTTCTGTAGTCACCACCACCTCCGCCCCGCCGCCGCCGCCTCCGTCCCCGCCGCGGCACACCCCCGCCTCTGCCGCTTCGGACTCTTGAAACACTGGCCGCAGTTCTTAACGGTGCAAGACAAGCGTTGTGTTACGGTTGCAGTTTCCGAAAGTGTGTCGGAGGAATAACAGTTACACACACACACACACACACACACACACACACACACACACATATATACAGACAGGGGAGTGAGTAAGATTGTATGTTTGGATGAATCTATTATCGGAGAGAGAGAGAGAGAGAGAGAGAGAGAGAGAGAGAGAGAGAGAGAGAGAGAGAGAGAGAGAGAGAGAGAGAGAGAGAGAGAGAGAATGACATGGCACCATGCACTTCACGTCAAAGAAACCAATGCACCTCTTGAGATTTTGACAACTTTGACAGCCACACCCTCTCACTCACTCACTCACTCACTCCTCTCCCTTCTAACGGTACGAGAGCTAAAGCCTCACTCCCCCTCTCCCTCCCCCTCACTCTCACTTTCCCTCACGCAGCTGCCGGGCGTGTCACTGCGGGGGTGGCGTCCTCTAAGCGCCTCTCCTGGGACCCACGCTGTTTTCCTTTCGCATAGAGTGCATTAAAGATCTCAGCGGGAGAGATTCTTGAAGGTGCCTGTGTGGTGGTGGTGGTGGTGGTGGTGGTGGTGGTAATGGTGATGGTGGTGATGCATGATGAAGCGTGTATATATGCATGACTAAAGAGAGAGAGAGAGAGAGAGAGAGAGAGAGAGAGAGAGAGAGAGAGAGAGAGAGAGAGAGAGAGAGAGAGTTGACAAACAAGGGAAATCGTTATAAACAAACAAGCAAACAAATAGACATCATTAAGAGAGATTATTAATAAACAAATAAAAAAAAAAACGATGAAAAATTATTAAAACAAGGGTCGTAGTCATTTGTCTTTCCTTCACGACCGGGGAAGGGAGGGGGAGGAGCAGAGAGCACCGGTAACACACACACACACACACACACACACTTGGTGGTTCCTGCCGCCAGTAACGACCCGCCAACGACCCGCTAATTAAAGGTGGTTAACGAGGCGTAAAATTACTATATGAACGTGGACCCGCTCCCTGCCTGGCTTGCTGGCTTAGTGGCTGTCTGTGCCTGACCTACACTAATCCCTCTGTGGCTCCCTGGCTTGCTGGCTTAGTGGCTTGTTAGATTCGTGGCTTGTTTGCTTGCTGGCTTAGTGGCTTGTTAGATTCGTGGCTTGTTTGCTTGCTGGCTTAGTGGCTTGTTAGATTCGTGGCTTGTTTGCTTGCTGGCTTAGTGGCTTGTTAGATTCGTGGCTTGTTTGCTTGCTGGCTTAGTGGCTTGTTAGATTCGTGGCTTGTTTGCTTGCTGGCTTAGTGGCTTGTTGGGCTAGTGTTTGTTTGCTTGCTGGCTTAGTGGCTTGTTGGGCTAGTGTTTGTTGGCTTGTTGGCTTAGTGGCTTGCTGGCTTAGTGCTTTGTTGTGTTCGTGGCTAAGTGGCTTGCTGGCTGTCTTTGCCTGACCTACACTATTCTCTCCTGGCTTAATGGCTTGTCTCAGTGTGCCCATAAACCCTGCGTGGCTTACTACCGCCTCCTTCCCCTGGGTTATTGGCTTGGCGTCCACATACAGCGCCGCTTTCCTCCCCTCAAACGACACTGACGAGGAAATATGATGGTGATTCATTCTATCCTGGCCACCCTTCCCCTTGAATTACCCGTAGAAGACACTGACGAGGTAATACAGTGGTGCTTTTACCAATCCTAGCTGTCCCTGTCTTTGTAATGCTCGCAGGAGACGCTGACGAAGTAATATGCTGATCATTTAATCTGCCCATGGATATTTTTGCCTTTCCAGTACCCGTAGGCGACACTGACGGAGGAATATAACAGTGCCTTTATTAATCCTGGTCTTCCTTGCCTTTATATACCTGTAGGAGGCGCTGGCGATGTAATACTGTGGCTCTTTACATCTGGCTTAGACT
>NC_087186.1:14084407-14089407 GCF_035594125.1 Scylla paramamosain | reverse complement strand
CCACTACCACTACTACTACTACTACTACTACTGCTACTACTACTCTTACTACTACTACTACTGTTATTGCTACTACTATTACTACTATTACTGACATTATTTCTACTCTTCCTCCTCCTCTTCCTCCTCCTTCTACTACTACTACTACTACTACTACTACTACTACTACTTTTTCTTCTTCTTCCTTTACTATTATTATTATTATTATTATTATTATTATTATTATTATTATTATTATTATTATTATCATTATACTTACGGTGCTTGGTGTGGGCGTTGCTTACTACCGGACCTCCTCGATGGGTCGTAGCACTGACAGCACTCGTGGGCTGAGTGGTGGTCGTGGAAGGCGTAGTCGTAGTAGTAGTAGTAGTAGTAGTAGTAGTCGTCGTAGTGGTCGTAGTGGTGGTACTGGTGGTGGTGGGCTTGGTGCGGGTGGAGGGGGGTTGGTGGTGGTGGGGGGGCGGGTCGTGGTGGTACTGGAGGTGGTGGGTGTTCTCCGGGTAGTCGTCGCCCACCATGGGATTGTTGAGGGTCGTGTTGGTCTGGAAGAGGGAGGTTGGTGATGCACACACACACACACACACACACACACACACACACACTGATATGACTAGACACTTAACCTAAAAACCCCATTAAAAAAAAAAATGAACAGGAAAAATAAAACAGCAAAATCACTGAAAAAAATAACAATAGAAAGCAAAAAAAAAAAAAAAAAAAAGAAATAATGGGCCCTTTGGAAGAAAAATGAAAAAAGTATAACACCGAAAATGCAACAACAAATAAAAGAAAACGCGAAAAATAATCATAAATAAAAAAAAACGCAAAAAATCACTGAAAAAAAAAATTCTCAGAAAAAAAAAGATGAAAGTCACGAAGGAAAATTTGGAACGAGACTTTTATCACACGCCACTCACTTGGTGGGTTTGGGTGGGCGAGTGGGTCGTGTGGGCGGGCTGGGCGGGGTCACGGGGCGGAGGAGGGGCCTGGTGGGCGTGACAGAGGTCGTAGGTCGTGGTGGCACCCTCGTCCAAGGTGTGGTGGGTGGTCGTACCGCAATTGGTCGTGACGTAATGAAGGAGGGTGACGTATAGACGGAATCAGCGCCTTGTAGTGGGGAAGTGGTCGTGGTGGTCGTGGAGGGGTCGTGTGGCAGCAGCAGGGAGTCGTTCTTGGTTAGAATCCCTGGGGCGATCTGTTCTGGCTTGGCGAGGTCGTTGTGTTTGTCCTTGTGAATGCAACACGACCCGAACATGAAGCCGTCCATGCACATTCCCGCGTGCTTCCCGTCTGACTTGATGCACTCCCACACAAACATGCACACTCCCTGTCTTCCGTTGGCGCGACACTCCTTGTGCGCGAACTTGTTGTACGAGTCTGTGGGGAGGAGAGAGTGGTGAGGGAAGGAAGCACAAGAGATTAATTAGCCCGTGTACAGAAACACTTGGCTCTCTCACCACGACTATCTTTAAAGGCCACAGAGATCATTTGCCGTTAATAATGTAGAAATATCGTTAATTTGTCACAGGAACAGTAAAAACATCCTTAAAAACCCTTGCAACTTCAGGACCGTTTCCAAAGGCCACAGAGATGCTTAGAGTGTTTGTCCCGTTAATAATGTAGAAATATCGTTAATCTGTCACAGGAACCGCAAAAACATCCTTAAAAACCCAAGAGGCGTGGCATGAGTAAAGGATTGTTGAGTAAAAAAGGGGTGATGTTGTAAGGAAAAGGACTCATGAGGAAAACACGAGGAAAACACGAGGAAAATAACTTATACGAGAGTGTGCGGGAGAGAAACGAGGCGTGAGTGAAGGGAAACTTGAAGGAAAGGAATCGTATGTATCAGGGAAGGGAAAAACCGGGTGTAAGGAGGAGGAAACTTATTGTACGAGTCTGCGAGAGGAAAAACGGTGCGTGGGGGAAAGAAACATAGGAAAAGTAGTTTGTTTTTGTTGTGAGTAAAAGGAAACTTGTATGAATCTCTGAGTGGGGGGGAGAAAGGGGCGTGAGGAAAAGGAACATAAGGGAAAGAGTTTGTTGCTGTGAGGAAAAAAAAAGACTTGGGGAAAATACTCTGCTGTACAAATAAAAAGAGGAAAAACGGTGTGTGATGAGAGGGAAACTTGAGGAAAGGAATTTGTAGGAATATGCAAAGGAAGGGAAAGAAAACAAAGGAAAAAATATATAAAATAGAAGAAAGAGAGAGAGAGAGAGAGAGAGAGAGAGAGAGAGAGAGAGAGAGAGAGAGAGAGAGAGAGAGAGAGAGAGAGAGAGAGAGAGAGAGAGAGAGAGAAATTACAGGTAAACTCCTAAAAACTTGTGTCCAGCACGTGACCTCTGACCCGCACGTGACCTGCCCAGTAACGCGCGGCAGGTCATAACGGGTCACAGTGGCCTGCTTGACATGACCCCGATTGTCTGAGTATTTAAGGTCACCACTATTGACTGGGACGTGCCGTGAGAGGAAAGAGGAGGAGGAGGAGGAGGAGGAGGAGGAGGAGGAGGAGGAGGAGGAGGAGGAGGAGGAGGAGGAGGAGGTGTGGTCATATTGGGATTGTACAGTTTTCTTTACGTTCTTTTCATTCTTTTTTTCTGTAATTACATGTAGATTGTGTGTGTGTGTGTGTGTGTGTGTGTGTGTGTGTGTGTGTGTGTGTGTGTGTGTGTGTGTGTGTGTGTGTGTGTGTGTGTGCGTGTAGGTCATCGCCCCAGCCCACAAGTCACGGTACCTATATAATTTTTCAGCCTACGCCTATGGAAACAATTAAATATTACACGTAGTCTTTCAGTAAAAAAGTGAAATAAAATAGAAATGTAAAAAAAAAAAAAATAAATAAATAATGATAATAATAAACAAGAAAACAATCATAGTTGTCTTTAATGAATACAAGTAATTTATTATTATTTTTTTTACCTAACAGTTCATTAATTTATTTATATACATAGTCCCACAGTAAATAAACAAGATAAATAAACCAATAAAAAAACAAAGAAAAGTTCTATAATAAATACAATGAGTTTTTTTTTTTTTTTCATCATTTCATCTTTCATTTATCACTTTATTAATTCATTGCCACACCTGAATGACTACACACACACACACACACACACACACACACACACACACACACACACACACACACACACACACACACACACACACACACACACACACACACACCTGTACAGCACATCTACCACAACAGCTCTTCATAAGGACACACCTGACTTACCTAGCGGAAAAAATGCAGGGAAAACTCTTCCTAGTGTGCACATGTACTTAGTGTTTCCCATTCTTTTTGCACGTTACACGCACACACGCACGCACGCACGGAATATTAATGAGTCTCAGGAGTCTTGTCTTCCCCTCACTCGTTACTCACCTGCTCATCTCACCTGAGTCAATAGAGCTTCGTTACGCACACACACACACACACACACACACACACACACACACACACACACACACACACACACACACACACACACACACACACACACCTTCTAGTTAACACGCAGCCGCCCCTGAACTTACTCGTAAATGTGAAGTGAATGGCTTCATTTGACATGCCAGTTATGGGATTAAACTTTCATTTCATTCCACTCATCGCTCTTTCATACCCCCAGTTTTGTCATTCTTATTTTATTTATTTATTTTTTTTTTCATTTATCTTTTCTTTCTTTCCTCACTTTAATTTTTCACTTTATTTATATTTTTTTTTTGGTTCTTTCATTTTCCTGTTCTTTTGTTACTCAGTTCTTTCATTCCTTACTTCTTTCATTCTTCATTTTTTCATTCATTTCCTTCGTGTCTCAGTTCTTTCATTCCTCATTTCTTTCATTTATCTTTTCTTTCATTCCTCATTTCTCTCACTCCTCATTTCATTCATCCCTTAGCTCTTTAAATTCTTTCATTCCTCTTAATCCTTTCATTCCCCAGTCCTCTCATTCCTCGGTCCTGTCATTCCACAGTCATGCCACTCCCTCGCTCACTCCCTCATGCATTCATTCCTACGTACCTTTCATACCTTCATACCACAGTTACTAAATTCCTGGGCATTTCGTGTGAAGAAATAGTTTTTTCTTGTGTGTGTTTGTGTGTGTGTGTGTGTGTGTGTGTGTGTGTGTGTGGTCCAGTTTATTTATGTCCTATGATTTCTCTCCCTCTCTTTCTTTCTCTCTCTCTCTTTCCTTTAATTAACAAGCATATACAATTAACAACATACCATAAGGGAAACTGCAAGAATCCACCAGGCCTACACGTGGGAGTCCCTGTATATAACCTTCCCACACGAATCGATCTCCCATTCCTATCCTTTTATTTACCTAACCTTTTAAAACCTTCCCTTTTCACTGCACCAACAACTTGAGTCAATTCCATTCACCTGCTTGAGAATTTAAACTATTTCATCTCTTTTATTTATGGGCCAGGGTTAACAGGAAGAGGAGGAGGAGAAGGAGGAGGAGGAGGAAGAGGAGATAAGGATGGGTTGGTAAGAGTGCTGGCGTCCTACTTATCTTATGTTGGATCTTCTATATGCTATTGAGAGTGTAGGAGTGTCCTTGTATGCATGTGGCTGCAGGAGGAGGAGGAGGAGGAGGAGGAGGAGGAGGAGGAGAGGATGAGGAGGAAAGAGAACAATACTGCCACTGAAAGATGATGATGATGATGATGAGAAGGAGGAAAGAGAATAATTTTTGTCAGAGAGAGAGAGAGAGAGAGAGAGAGAGAGAGAGAGAGAGAGAGAGAGAGAGAGAGAGAGAGAGAGAGAGAGAGAGGCTACACAAGTTCACGGGATGACTCTGGTAATTCTGAACGATGACTACGTGAAAATAAGACTGGGAGGGGGGAAGAGGGGGGAGAGGAGGAGAGATGGAGGGGCGGAGGGATGGAGGGGTGGAGAGAACTGAGGTGGAGGGATGGAGGGAACTGGAAATGGCCATGTCAGTTCAATGGCTCCAATAGAAACGTTTAAAAATAACTAACTCAGCCG
>NC_087186.1:14076907-14079407 GCF_035594125.1 Scylla paramamosain | reverse complement strand
TGTGTGTTCAGTTAGTTCACAGTGTAGTTGTTATTCTCAAATACTGGTAATGCTATCTGTGTGTATGCTGTAAGAATGGAGAAATGTAAGAAGATATGAGAAAAAGAGAAAGAGAGAGAGAGATTCCTTACTTTCCAGGGTTATTTTGCAGCAGGAGTCATAGTGCTAGAAACTGGAGAAACTGGAAATGCTAACTATCTCTCACAATTTAGAGAGAAATGCAAGAATACATGAGAATCTTACTTCCCGCGTTTTGCTTGCGATCTGAATGGCAGCAACAGAAAGTGGTTATACTGTCTGTCTGTTACTATTATTACTATATTGTTATGCAAAATACGAGTCTTTTTAAGTGCGATATCTTCAACTACATCTCAGGATTGTATCGGAATCTGAATAATGGTAATAGGAACTGGTATTGGCATCTATCTATCTATATATCTATCTACTTATCTATCACTACTTATATATATAGAGAAGAATGCAAGATACGAGAGAGTCTTCTTAAACTCAAAATCTTCCACTTACCTCTCAGGATTATATTGCAATCTTAATGGTATCTATCTATCTATCTATCCATCTATCTATATATCACTATTTATACACCAAGAGAATACTGCAAGATATGAGAGAGAGTGTTCTGATGTTCAATATCTTCCAGTACTTTCACCGCCTGCCACCCTCCCCCCCACGCCCCGCCAG
This sequence comes from Scylla paramamosain, assembly GCF_035594125.1. NCBI lineage: Eukaryota > Metazoa > Arthropoda > Malacostraca > Decapoda > Portunidae > Scylla > Scylla paramamosain. Next base: position 14,078,708 of record NC_087186.1, on the reverse strand, counting down.
TGTAAGACAACAGGCCAGCGCATCCCTTACCCTCTTATGGGGAAGGAGGGGAAAAAAACTGAAAGATCTAAGAGTGTTGCGAGAAAGTCCTTCGGGTTTCGCGTCGCCTCTCTCACAGCCTCTCGTGACCTGGAGATCCTTAGAGAACCTGAATTTTGTTAAGGATTCCTACTTCTGACGGAAATTATACAGTGCTGGGAGTCTATCACGTCCGTGCGTATACTCTCTCTCTCTCTCTCTCTCTCTCTCTCTCTCTCTCTCTCTCTCTCTCTCTCTCTGATATAACCTAATCTAACTTAACCTAACTTAACCTGACTTAAACTAACCTAATCTAACTTTACCTAAACTAACTTAACCTAACCTAACCTAACTTAAGGTAATCTAACTTAATCTAACCTGACCTAACTTAACCTAACCTAACTTAACCTAGCCTAACCTAACTTAACCTAATGTAACCTAACCTAACCTAACCTACTAACTTGAGTATTAAGGAGTTCATCACGTGCTCTCTCTCTCTCTCTCTCTCTCTCTCTCTCTCTCTCTCTCTCTCTCTCTCTCTCTCTCTCTCTCTCTCTCTCTCTCTAAAGTCCAGGTGAGCCTCTCTTCCCTGTCTTAAGGAAAATGGATGGTGAGAAACGAGTGGGAAAAATTTTTCTTTCTCGTGAACACAAGTGAATTTTTGCCTTGTTTTGTCCGAGCAATAGAAAACTACCACGGGAACACACACACACACACACACACACACACACACACACACACACACACACACACACACACACACGCACTTATTTTTGTTCTATCGCAGCTGTTTTACTATTAAGAGTCATATAAAGGTGATATTATTATTATTATTATTATCATTATTATTATTATTATTATTATTATTATTATTATTATTATTATTATTATTATTATCATTGAGTTGAGTGTGTTATTATGATTACCTTTTCTCACCTCCTTCACCTTCTCCTCTTTATCCTTCTCCTCCTCCTCTTCTTCTTCCTCTTCCTGATTCTCCTCCTCTTCCTCCTCTTGTTCTTCCTTAAAATTATCCTCCTCCACTAACCTTCCTCCTCCTCCTCCTCCTGCTCCTTCTCTTGCTCTTCCTCCTCCTCCTGCTCCTCCTATTGCTGCTGCTGCTGCTGTGAACGGGCGGGTGCACACACAGAGGCGCCTCAGAAGTGGGTCGGTGAACGCCGGCGGGAGGCGAGGCGTCCAGCTCACGGCCAGCACCTCGTCAGCTTTACGAGGGGGTCAGGCCGCGCCATCTGCTGCCGTCTGCCTCCCTCCTGCCTCTTGCTTCTTACCTTCTCACTACTGTCTTTTGCCTCTTACCTAAACTTTGCTACCTGTCACTCATTCGGCTGTTGTTTTCTTATTCTTCTTTATTAATTTCCTACACTTCTTTTCCTTTTTTTCTCTCCTTCACTTGTTTCACCTTTTTTTTTTACCTCTTTCCTTCTCATCTTCACTCCTGCCTCTTACCTAAACCTTGCTACCTGTCACTTGTTCGTCTTTTGTTTCACTGTCACCCTCTGTATTTCTTTTTCTTCTTTTCTTCCTCTCATTTTTCTTCCTCCTTCAGTTCTTTGTCCTTCCTCTTTTTCCTTCCTCTTTCCTTCTCCTCCTCCTCTTCTCTCTTACCTAAATTCTACTCTTCTTTCTTATTAATCTTGCTATATTTTGTAATTTTTACGTATTGGCACTCTCCCTCCTCTTATTCTCTTCTTTTCCTCTTACTTCTCCTCTTCCTCCTTCTCCTTCTCTGGTCATTCGTCTATTTCTTTGACCATAATTATTT
>NC_087186.1:14031907-14071907 GCF_035594125.1 Scylla paramamosain | reverse complement strand
ACCAAACAACTAAGTAGGGAAAAAAAAAATGTGAAAATGCCAATATTATTAAAAGAATATTCACGAGCAAATAAGACAAATGGAACACCTACAGTTTTCCCTCATAATTTGTTGGAATAATGAATAAGGAAATTATCAGACGAAGCACAAGATAAAAAAAAAAAGAAAAATACGAAAGTTAGAAATCAAACACAAAACAGATCAGTAGATAACGAAATAAGAAAGTAAGGCAAAAGAGAAAGAATAAAATAAGAAGACAAGAAATGCAAGTAAGGAATAAAGAAACTGGAATGACGGTAAGTAAAAATATATATAAGAAGAAAATATTAAGGAAGAGTCAGGTAGGACAGGAATAAGAAAAGGAGGAAGAGGAAGAAAAGATGAAAAAAGACGAGAAAAATAGAGAAATTTGAAAGAAAATAAAAAAAAATAGAAAAATACTAAAGATGAATCATGCAGGACAGGAAGAAGAAAATAAGAGAAAGAAGACGAAGAAAAGAAAACATAATACAAAAACTGGAAGAAAGATCTCAAAAAAAAAAAGAACAAAATACTGAAGACGAGCCAAGTAGGACAGGAAGAAGAAGAAAGAAAGAGAGAAAGAGAGAGAGAGAGAGAAAAAATGTATATATTCATGAATTGTATTGGTGATGATCGGAGACGCTTTCACCGACCACGTGAGTGAGTGGTGAGCGTGGGGAGTCGTTAAGTGAGCATAGGAGCATGAGGGAAGCTGCACCAAGCCTTCAGGCCTACACGTGGCAATCCCTGTACAAAGCATGTCTACGTATTTACAGTCATCATTCTCCTTCATAATTCTGAGATATGAAAATTTCCGACAGATTTTTTTTTTATTATTCATCGTATTTTTTTTCTTTTTGAGAGAGAGAGAATAAAAGAACTCGTGTGTATGTATGTATGTGTGTGTGTGTGTGTGTGTGTGTGTGTGTGTGTGTGTGTGTGTGTGTGTGTGTGTGTGTGTTTGGGGGAGGGGAAGGGGTGGGGGCTACAGTGTGACTATGCTGTAATTGTATATTATTTAAAATACTGATGTCCATTTAGTACCTGTTTAGCATCGAGATACTTGTTGGTCAATAAACATCTATCAGTTTATTGGTCTATCTGTCTGTTCGTTTGTAAATCCATTTGTCTATCTATTTGCTGGTCAGTACATCTATCTATCTGCTGGTCAATGAACATCTACCTATCTATCAGTGTGTATGTGTGTGTGTGTGTGTGTGTGTGTGTGTGTGTGTGTGTGTGTGTGTGTGAAGTTGGATTTGTTAAGTTAGGTTAAGTTAGGTTAGGTTACAAAACAGTTAAAAAGCAAGTCCATATTACATTGCGAAGTGTTTTTAGCGTGTGTGTGTGTGTGTGTGTGTGTGTGTGTGTGTGTGTGTGTGTGTGTGTGCAGTCTCAGCCTCCTACTCCTACTCCCACTCCCCGCCACTAGCGTGTATCAGCGGCTGGCAGTGAAAGCCGCTCCACCAACAGCCCCACCAGCCCCACCAGACCCGCCCGCCAATGAAAGCTGCAGTGTTATGCCCGCCCCGCCGCCCCGCCGCCTCGCCGCCTCACCGCCTCGCCTCGGTGAGTGAAAGTCCTCAACGGTAGACTTACCTTGAGGTTACTCCAGCCCCGTCGCCGCATGTCACCGGGACGACGCGGCTCAGTGGGGGAAAAAGAACCTGTCGCTGCTAATGGGAGCAACACACACGCACGCACGCACTCACACACACACACACACACACACACACACACACACACACACACACACACACACACACACACACAAGATCTTTTGCAATGTAATTTACACTTGTTTTTTAACTGTCTTCTAACCTAATCCTAACCTAACCTAACCTAACCTAACCTAACCTAACCAAACCTAACCTAACCTAACTTAATCTAATCTAACCGAACTTAATCTAATCTTTAATGTTCTTATCAGGAAGAGAGAGAGAGAGAGAGAGAGAGAGAGAGAGAGAGAGAGAGAGAGAGAGAGAGAGAGAGAGAGAGAGAGATTACCTATAAATCAGTTTCCATCACGCTTCCACCACCCTTTCTCTCTCTCTCTCTCTCTCTCTCTCTCTCTCTCTCTCTCTCTCTCTCTCTCTCTCTCTCTCTCTCTCTCTCTCTCTCTCTCTCTTCACCTTCACTCTTAAGAAACATTCACCCCCCTCACTGTTCACACTTATAACATAACGTAACATACCACACCTTCACTTCTGCTAGCGTGACTTAGGTATCATTAGGGAACAGGCAGGTGACGCCCTTAACGACTGATATAGGGAATGGTGAACGCACTAACTACACCCTTATACCTGTCTAACTTCGTGATATATAGCGTGACTCTCTTGCATTCACTATCACACTGTCATGCTGTCACACTCTCATGCCCTCCACTGTTTTCCATTTGTGAGTGTGAGGTTCGTGTTCTGATGTAAGTGCATAGGGGTTAAAGTTTTCGTTCATAATATAGGAGTGGTTGATTTGTTTGTTTTTTAATGTTGTTGTTATTTTAAGGTGGTGGTGGTGGTGGTGGTGGTGGTTGTTTTTCCTTCCCATGTATCTTGTTGTTCTTCTTCCTCCTCCTCCGTATCTTATTTTTAGTATTTTGCTGGTTTTTCTACACTATTCCAAGCTCCAACTCTTCCTTTTTAACTCCTTTCCTATCTTCCCTCCTCCTCGTTCTCCTCTTCGTTTTCAATATCCTTTCTTTTCATCTACACTAACCCAAGCTTTCCAGTCTCTTCTCGTCCTTACAAGTTCAACCTCACAATCTTGTACTTCCCCTCCTCCCCCCCGCCCTCTCTATCTCTCTCTCTCTCTCTCTCTCTCTCTCTCTCTCTCTCTCTCTCTCTCTCTCTGGGTCGGTGTGGCGCGGCGTGGCGGGGCAGTGTGTCGCCTGTACCACGCACCGCTACTCTCTGTCAACTTTGTCATCTGATGGGAGGGCACACATCCTCTCTGACACCGGATCCTCCCACCTTCTAACTCTTCCTTCAGTCCTCCTGCCTTACCTATACTAATTAATCCTCATCCAGTTCCCCTTTCTACCTCTGTTTGTCATCTAAAGGCACACACTGATACACTCTCACTCTCACGTTCTGTTCCTTCAGTCTTGCTCTCTTTATTTGCTTATATACCTATTCGTTTCCATTTAAGCTCCTCACCTGCCTGTATTTATCATCTAAATTCACACAGTCTCTCTAACACACGCACTTTCTCACCTTGTAACCCTTCCTTCACCCCTTCCGTTTTTTCTTACCTTCATCTCTCTTTTAGTCCAAATTCACTAATACACTTATACCCTCCTACTTCTTCTTTTAGTCCTCCCTTTATTTACCTCCCTATCAGTCACATCCAGTCCCTGTCCTTCATGTACTAAGGTTCAGGTGAGTGTGTGAGAATCCAGGTGTTTAAAGGGACATGTCAAGGGTAGTTAGCAGTGGTTTGTGTTGTTGTTGTTGTTGTTGTTGTTGTTGTTTTTGTTTATATTGCTGGTAATGTTATGAGAGTTTAGTGATGTTGGAGTAGGTCGTGAAAAGTTTGCGTTACTGTGAGGATCAAGACACGGTAGGAAGGTGGTTACACACACACACACACACACACACACACACACACACACACACACACACACACACACACACACACACACACACACACACATACGTCCATCATCGACATTCCTTGATCATCAGAATTGAGTTCACGAAAAATGGACGAGGAAGAAGGAGGTTGAAGAGGAAGTGGAGGAGGAGGAGGAGGAGGAGGAGGAGGAGGAGGAGGAGGAGGAGGAGGAGGAGCTGCCATTTAAAAGCACGCGACACGTCATCTTGATAATCTTGAGTCTTCCTCGCGGGGGAAGATCAAAATAACCTCTATGTGTCTTGAGGAAATCCCTTTATGTCTCTATATTAAGCACGTGTAGGGAGGAGAGGGGGTGAGAGACCACTATCTTCACTACCTTACAATTTACCCTTATATAGTTTACCGTCTTCATAGTACCGTAATAGTGAACATGTGCACTGCCGTTTGTTTTTCGTTTGCGTTCCTTTATGCTGGCGAGCAGTAACAGGTGAAGGACGGTGGGGAGAATGCCTTGCCTTTTCTACCTCACGTTTGACTCTAATTGTGCGGCATATCGTGATTTAACAGTATAATAAGAGTACTGTTGTTTGCTTCTCCTTTGTGTTTCCTTAGCGGTGGCGAGCCAGTGACAGGTGAAGGATGGTGAGGAGAAGCAGGTACCTTTCCTCCCTTATAGATTAAACAGCGTGACTTAAATATTTACTCGTAACTACAGTATGGTAAAAGAGATTTAATACTACTGTTTGGTCTTCCTTTGTGTTCCTTAGTGGTGCGTCGCGGTGACAGGTGAGGGAAGGTGGGGAGGATGACCATTGCCTTTACTATCTTACATATACAGTATAGAATATCGTAACTTAACACAGTATCGTAGGAATGGGCCTGTTTGCTCCTCCTTTGTGTTCCCCAGCGGTGGGTCGCCGGTGACAGGTGAAGGGAAGAGGGGAGAATTAATCACCTTCACTACCTTACATTTAATTTTCATACGTTCAGCTTATCGTAACTTAACCCGGAGTAATATCTGCTTGCTCTTCTTTTGTGTTCCCTAGCGGTGGCCAGCGGTGACAGATGAGGGAAGGTGTCCGTTGCCTCGGGGCTCGCCAGGCTGACCGTACACAGCCACAGGGTAATTTTCTCAATGAAAGCTTTGCTCTACTCCACTCAGCTTGACCGCCACTGTGCGCTGTCCGTCCTAGGCCGCCATTAACCTCGTATGTTTAAGCTTGCAGGCAAGTCTCAGGAAATTGCCTTAGTCAGCTTCTGAGGGAGCGAACAATGCCTGACTCACGCACCCCAGTCCACCGTAGTCCATCCCGATCCAGCCCAGTCCACCCTAGTATATCCCAGTCCATCGCAGTCCATCCCAGACCAGCCCAGTCCATTCCAGTACATCCCAGCCTACACCAGTCCACCCCAGTCCATTCTAGTCCACCAGAGACCATCCCAGTCCATCCCAGACCAGCCCAGACCAGCACAGTATTTCCCAGTCCCTCCCTAAGTACAGCCAAGAGGCACACACGCGAGAGGAATGAACTAAATAGATTTATGTTAAGAGGAAAAAAGAAGTAAGAGTACAAGGAGGTATAAAAAGTTGCTTCCCAAACGAGTCCTGCTCTGAGAGGATGGTAAGTCGATCACGCGGGCGAGAGATTGCCGCGAAAATGGAATTAAAGAGAATATTTTCCAGTTACGAGAGGGAGGAGCAGCCGGGAGTGGTAATTAAGTCCCAGCTTGACTCAGAGGAAGGGAAAAGATTATCTGGCAATGGTATTTTGAATTTATGAGAGGGCGTGTTGATTAAGACTGACTCGGAAGGGAAAAAGATTATCTGGCAGTGGTATGAGAGGATAAAATGATAATTAAGTCCCAGCCTGACTCAGAAGGAGGAAAAAAATATCATCTGGCAATAATATTTTGAATTTACGAGAGGGAATCATAAATAAACCACAGCCTGACTCAGAAGGGATGAAAATATTGCCTGGCACTCGTATTTTCAACTTACGAGAGAAGAAATGTCAGGAATGATAGTTAAGTTAATGATAGTTAGTTAAACCTCACTCTGACTCAGGAAAAAGAGAAAAAAGATTGTTCTGGCGCTGGTATCTTCAAATTACGAGAGAAAAGTGTTGGAATTCAGTCTGACTCACAAGAGGAAAAATTTTACCTGGCACTAGAATTTCCAACTTGAGAGAGAGAGAGAGAGAGAGAGAGAGAGAGAGAGAGAGAGAGAGAGAGAGAGAGAGAGAGAGAGAGAGAGAGAGAGAGAGAGGTGTTGGAAATGTTAATGAATTCTAAGCCTGGTGTTAATGCTGCCAGATGGTGTTGTAAAGATGGAGTGTTTCACTTTGTTGGGGTTGTAATGGTGATGCTGGGAAGATGTGGTGTGGAGTGATTGGGGTGTTGTTGTTGTTGTTGTTGTTGTTGTTGTTGTTATTATCATTATCATTATTATTATTATCATTACTACTACTACTACTACTACTACTATTACTACTATTTAGATATACAAAACTCCCCAACACAGCAACTGATCACTGTATCGGATGGAGGAAGAGGAGAAGAAGGAGGATAATGAGGAGGAGGAAGAAGAGGAGGAGGAAGAGGAAGAGGAGGAGGAGGAAGCAGAGAGATAGAGAAAAAAAAAACAGAATAATTTTGGTTCCCTTTAAAAAGAAATAAAACAAAGAAATAAAAGATAATTCAATAAACAAATAAACAAATAAAAATAAAAATCCATCTCCGTCCGGGGGGGGGGGGGAAGTAGGGGAGAGAAACGGAGAAGGGGGAGTTGAAGGGAGTAGAAGTAAAAGGAATTTGCAGGTAGGAACTTATCAGAGACGCGACCTACTGACTGACTTTTCTTCTCTGTTGTGTCACGGGAAAGAGAAGGCTGAGGGGGAGAAGGAAGGACCTGAAGAACACCAGAAAGAATGCACCTTCAATATGGTCAGAGGAGTCATTAAAGAAAAAAAAAAACATCATTGAAACTATAGTATAATTCCAGGTAAATTAAAATGCTATGTAGAATGCACCTTTGATTTGGACAGAGGAGTAACTCAGCTAAACTGCATCACTGAAACTACGGCAGATGAATATGTATACTATGCTGAAAAATGAATGAATAAATGAATGAATAAATCGATTAAGAAAGAAAGAAAGAAAGAAAGAAAGAAAGAAAGAAAGAATATACATAACTGTAGAACTAGGAAAGCCTTAACTCTTTTATATCCAAGAGAGAGAGAGAGAGAGAGAGAGAGAGAGAGAGAGAGAGAGAGAGAGAGAGAGAGAGAGAGAGAGAGAGAGAGAGACAGGAACACCCACAGGCGGTATACAGCTCACTCTAATTCCTGTTACTTCACACGGGCCTGAGGGAGGAGGAGGAGGAAGAGGAGGAGGAGGTGAGTCACTCGTCTCGATTAATAAAATAACTATTACGTCAGGTTAGGTAATATTAGAATGAGATAAATTAGTGTGTGTGTGTGTGTGTGTGTGTGTGTGTGTGTTTAGGTACAATTAGTATGGAATTGTCTCATTGTTTGCTATAAGAACAGGAATTTGATGATTATATTGTAAAGGGCTGGTTAATAAACTACTGAACTGCTACTACTACTATTATTACTCTGTGTGTGTGTGTGTGTGTGTGTGTGTGTGTGTGTGTGTGTGTGCAAGGTGCGGGTGGCAGCGCCGATGCCCGCCACTCAGGTAGTCTGGAGAGAAACCTGTAGAATTCCTAACTTTCTTTCATGAAGACTCGTACTTTCTAAGGTCTGCCAATGTACTTTCTCTCTCTCACACGTACCTTCAAAATTCCCTTAAACAAACACCGATCACTTGTGTTAATTCTCCTACTACTACTACTACTACTACTACTACTACTACTACTACTACTACTACTCATCCCCCCTCCTCATCCTCTTCCTCCTCCTACTTCTCCTTCTTCCCACTACTAGTACTACTGATCATAATAGCAATACTGTGTGTGTGTGTGTGTGTGTGTGTGTGTGTGTGTGTGTGTGTGTGTGTGAAAGCCAGGAGAAATATTAGTTTGATATCAAAAATTAACGAATTGTTGAAGAAACTTTATTCTCGAAATACGTTTTTCCTTTTTGAGACTTTAATTTCTCTCTTCTCTCTCTTTTCTATGTGATTTTGTAAGAGAGAGAGAGAGAGAGAGAGAGAGAGAGAGAGAGAGAGAGAGAGAGAGAGAGAGAGAGAGAGAGAGAGAGGTCAGAATGTCGAGAAAGTCTGTTTGACCACCACCATCACCACCGCTGCCATCACCACCACTACCACCACCACCACCACCGCTATCATTGTTTTTATGACCCCCACCACCACCACCACCACCACCACCACCACCACCACCACCACCACCGTTGTAGGAAAATAACGAAATGCAAGAAATTTATTGAGCGAGATTTGAAAGGTGGCCATATTGTTTCGTTCATGAACACAAAAGGGCATTACGAACACACACACACACACACACACACACACACACACACACACACACACACACACCAAGGCTAATGCACCCATCTATCCACACTCGTTAATATAAAGTTTTGTTTTATGTTTCGCCTTGAGCAGTAAAAAAAAAAAATTGTATTGTTTCTATTGTATCTTTCTTCATTTTTCATTTTTTTGGGTCAACTTTGTATTTTCTTTAATTCATGAAGGACATTTTTCTTTTGTTTTTTTTTTCTTTGACTTTCTCCGTTTTTTTTTTTTTTTACAGTTTCTATGCTTTTTTGTATCAAAGATTTTTTTTTCATATCGTTATTTATTTATTTTTTATTTCAGTTCTATTTATGTTACCCATGTCCTCTTTTCACAAACCACCCTTTTTCTTTATTTTATTTTCATCCTTGACTTCCTTCCCTCTCTTTACACAAACCATTTCCTTTTTCCTTTCCTAATAATCACTTTCATTTCATAAACATTTCCTACATCCGTCACAGAAAAAAACAAAAAATAAGAAATAAGTACTTTTCATTCATTACACAAACAATTTCCTTTACCATTTCACACACACACATACACACACACACACACACACTGTCTCTCTCTCGCTCTCTCTCACCCCCTCCCCCATCCCACAGAACACCTCCCACACCCTCCAAACACACACAAACACACTCTGACCTCCCACATAACCTCTTGTGCTATTGCCCTGCCAGTTTCCCCTTGTCAGATAATATTATGGGTGCAAACATGGGTACCACCTCCCCAGCTGATCCCAAACTTTCACATGTGACCGTGTATAGAGGCGGGACTGAATGCACTGGGTTTGTATGCAAGGCGAAGGAAACGATGCACTCCCATTAAACTCTTGTTGAATTTACGATGGCTTACGTGTATTCCGTGGTGGTATATTGCTGTGTCCTCCCTGACAGCCTTGATTTGTGGGTACAGAGAAGAAGAGGAGGTTTACGATAACGAATAGAAGAGGGAGAAGGGAAGAGAGAAGGCATAAATGAAAGGTGAAAGGGAAATGTGACAGGAAACTAAGAGAGAAAGAGTTGAGTGAGTGAGGAAAGAGAGAAAGGAGAAAGGCTGACGGAAAGGAAATGACCAAGAGAGAGAGAGAGAGAGAGAGAGAGAGAGAGAGAGAGAGAGAGAGAGAGAGAGAGAGAGAGAGAGAGAGAGAGAGATTGGGGGGGGGAGAGAAAGGGAGGAAGAAGGGAAATGAGGAAGGCAGGAGGCATGGTAGGAATGATAAATAGAATGACAAGGCAAAAAGGAGAATAAAAAAAATGAGAGAGAGAGAGAGAGAGAGAGAGAGAGAGAGAGAGAGAGAGAGAGAGAGAGAGAGAGAGAGAGAGAGAGAGAGAGAGAGAGAGAATTAGAGAGTGCGGGGCAGCGAGGGCTATACTTGGCTCACTCCCAAACAATTCACTTTTACTAAGGGGGGAGGGTTCACCTGCGCCAAGTTGAGGCAGTGTGTGTTTACCTGGCCCTTACCTGTGACCTGAGCACCCGCACCTGGGGAAACGATACTAAGAACCTGTTTCAGCGTGTGATGGTTAAGTTTAAGCTGGTCAATAAGCTTAGTGTTAATAATAGACGTGTTTGTTTAATGATTTATATACTGTTAATATGTTTCCCCTTGCAATGAATGGCTGGAGGATGCACATAGAGAGAGAGAGAGAGAGAGAGAGAGAGAGAGAGAGAGAGAGAGAGAGAGAGAGAGAGAGAGAGAGAGGAGAGGGAGTGCATTCCATAAAGGGAAGCTTATGCCTAAAGGAATTTTTTTTTGTTTCTCATTTTCTTTATTTCTGTTTTGTCTTTATTTGGTTAGTTATTGCCAGAGAGAGAGAGAGAGAGAGAGAGAGAGAGAGAGAGAGAGAGAGAGAGAGAGAGAGAATTTATCACCTATATATTTCTTCTGATTATGTATTCATTCTTTTCTCTCCATTCTTTCCTCCGCCTTTCTCTCCATCCCTCCACCCTTGCCTATCTTTAAAATTATCATATATAACGTATTCTCCTCACCTTCTACCTCCCCCTTCTCTCTCTCTCTCTCTCTCTCTCTCTCTGGCAATGACGAACCAAATAAACAAGCTGAAAAACAAGCAAGAAAAGGAAAACTCTCTCTCTCTCTCTCTCTCTCTCTCTCTCTCTCTCTTTCGCCTCGGGATAAAACTTTCTCTCCCTGCCTTTCGTCCTCAGGCTAATAATGGCTGTAATTATTCCACTGGCGGACCAAGAGAGGCTCAAGCGTTCCCCCACACAAAGGGCGCCGTGTCCTCTTCTTTATGACTGTCCCTGTGTGTCCCTTGTTCCTGAAGCCTTGGTGGTGTTTGCTGCGGCCTTCTCAGTTTGTCGTGGGGTCGATTTGATTCTTAGAGTGTTTGTGTCTGCTTTTTTTTTCTCTCTTTTTTTTTAGTGTTTTGTGTGTGTTTTGTGTGTGTTTTGTGTTGATTTTTCGTTTTGTTGTTGTTTTTGTTGTTGTTGTTGCTGTTGTTGTTGTTGTTTCTTCTTTTATTTGTCTTATTTCATTTTATCATTCTACGTGCTTTCGTCTTTCTTTCTTTCTTCTTCTTCTTCTGTTCCTCCTCCTCCTTCTCCTCTTCCTCTTCCTTCTTTGTCCTCCAGGTCTTCACCCCCCAACTCTTTTTCTACCCGCTTTCATTTTCTTTCTTCCTCTTTGTCCTCCTCTTCCTCCTCTTTTGTGTGCATTCATTGTTATCCTTCTCCTCTTCCATCTCTTTCTCGTTTTCCTTCCCCTCATCCGTTTTCTCTCGCCTGTCCCTTCTCCCCTGTTTCTGTATATTTTCTCCTTCTTTATTATTCTTCTATTTCTATTCTCTTGTTCTCTCCTCCTCCACCTCCTTCTTCTCCAAATACCTTTCCATTTCATTCTTTTCTCGTTCCTCGCCATTATCCTCCTCCTCCTCTTCCTCCTCCTCCTCCTCCTCCTCCTCCTCCTCCTCCTCCTCCTCCTCCTCCTTCTCCTTCTCTATTATGTAGTGCTATTAAACACTATTAGATTCAGTAAGAGGATGAGGAAGAACAGGAAGAGGAGGAGAAGGAGGAGGAGGAGGAGGAGGAGGAGGAGGAGGAGGAAAGGGATGTGGAAGTGAAGGAAGAGATAGAAAAGAGGAGGAAGAGGTATTAAATCAGTCACTCACTCAATCAGGAACAGGAAGAAGAGGAGGAGGAGGAGGAGGAGGAAGAAGAGGAAGTAATAAATGAATAATTCAGGTCATTAACCTTCTTCAATTCTTCCTCTTCCTCCTCCTCCCCCCCTCCTCCTCCTTCACCTCGTTATCTCTAAACACAACACATTCTCCACACTCTCTTAACACACACACCACACACACACACACACACACACACACACACACACACACACACACCTTAGTTCACCTCCATTACGGATCAGAAATATGGACAGGTATGCCACACAGGTAAACAGGTAAACCCAGACCCTCTCCTCCCCATCCCCCCTCACCGGTAGCCACTCTAGGTATCTGTTGACCGTGACAGTGTTAATCTTATGCTGCATCGTGGTTTGCGCAGCTGAGTCAAGACCAGAGCCATCAGACCAGGTAGGAGGGGAGGAGGGGGCCAGGTAAGAGGGAAGGCTGGCCACTGCTGGGGAAAAATTAACCCCAAGTGTAACTGCAAGAGGAGGGTGGAAAGATTAATGTGAAGTGGGAATTAAAGGGGCGAAGATTTGTGCAACTTTGTATGTAGAGAAAGGAGAGAAGAAGGGAAGGGAATAGGAAGAGAAGATGGGAAGGGAAGAATCACCAATACACGAGGAGGGAGGAAAAATTAAAACTACGAAATAAGAGGTGAAGATTTGTGTAACTTTGTATGTAGGGAAGTAACGAAGAGAAGAAGAGAAGGGAAGAGAAGAGAAGGGAAGATCACTGCAAGGGGAGCGAGGAAAAAAAAAAAATGATGTAAAGTTGAATTTAAGAAGTGAAGATTCGTGTAACTTTGCGTGTAGGGAGGTAGGGAAGTGACGAAGGGAAGAGAAAGGAAAGGGAAGGGAGAGGAAGGGAAGAAAGGGGAGGAAGAAGAATTTAAGTTGAGATTAGTGTAAGTTTGCATATACAGAGAAGTCTATAAGCAACACTTGAGAGAGAGAGAGAGAGAGAGAGAGAGGAGAGAGAGAGAGAGAGAGAGAGAGAGAGAGAGAATAAAAAGAAAAACATCACTAAAATCTGAAGTACCAAAGAACGATCAGTGTACGAATGTTACGAGGAAAGAAAACTCCTGCCCGGACACTCAATTTTCTGCGTGCAAGGGAAAGGAAAACGAAATGATTGCCAAGGGAAACTACGATGGGTTGGTAATGGGTCTTCAAGCGGGAGGGAAACTTAAGGGGCCTGCACTGAAGTTTGATTTCGATGATAGATAATGGCCACAACTCTTTCCTTAAACAGCCCATTGAGTGATTATGATATAAGTACCTTCTCGTTACCACACACACACACACACACACACACACACACCACCACCACCACCACCACCACCACACAATACTACAAAACGCTGCTGAGATGTTACGCAAATTGAGCCGCCGAGTAATGACACAGTGAGGAGCAGCGGCTGAGTCAGTGGCCGATATTCTATAAGCATTGGGAACAGCTGCTTCCAGTCAGTGGGTCGCCCGCTGCACTGCTGGCCCAGGCTTCCCCTCCAATAGCCCTGGACTGTGCTGAGACTTCTAGAACTTGTAAATATTGTCTGGGGGAATGTAAGAGTTAAAATTCAAGACGCTGATGATTGCTAAAGGGTTAATTAGTGCATTCTTTCTATATTCCTCCATTTAGACTCTGCTGAGACTTCTAAAGCTTGTAAATATTGTCTGGGGGAATGTGAGAGTTAAAATTCAAGACGCTGGTGATAGTTAAAGGGTTAATTAGTGCATTCTTTCCATATTCCTTCGTTTTAGACTCTGCCAAGACTTCTAAACCTTCTAAATATTGTCTGGGGAAACATGAGAGTTGAATTTCAAGACGCAAGGTAATAGTTAAAAGAGTAATTATTAGTATATTCCTTCTCTATTTCTCCGTTTTGACTCTGGTAAGAATTCAAGAGCTTAGAAAAATGATCTGGTTTTGAGATTAATTTCAAGACGACATTGAAAATAACACGGGGAACCACTGCAATTAAACTCGCCATGCCTCAGTCTTCATTGTCAATAACCTCCTTGTCTGTGATGGGACTTCCCCTGGCTTATAAAGATTGTCTGGTGCTAGTTAAGTAAAAAAATAAATAAATAAAAAAAAAATGTCAGCTGCGAGTTACGAGTTTAGCTGCAAAACGCCCACTGACACACTAATAGAGCAAAAAGTAACCAGTGCACTCCATCTCTGTGTCCTCCTCCTGATTGTGTTGTGACTTCGAGCGCCTAAAGATTGTCTACTGCAAGATACGAGTTGATTTGAAAATTAACAGTAAAAGAGTTATCCAATGCAGTAACTCTTCATCCTTTCGTCTTCATAAACTTCCATTAACTTCTTGACTGCTGTGACTTGCCAAGCTTGTCATTCTGTCTGGTGTGAGTTTACAGTTTAATTTCAAGACTCCACTAACAGTAAAAGGAGTCTCTAGCGCATCATCTTTCTATATCCTCGTCTCTTCTTATCTTCCATTAACTTCTTGACTGCTGTGACTTGCCAAGCTTTTCATTCTGTCTGGTGTGAGTTTACAGTTTAATTTCAATTCTCCACTAACAGTAAAAGGAGTCTCTAGCGCATCATCTTTCTATATCCTCGTCTCTTCTTACCTTCCATTAACTTCTTGACTGCTGTGACTTGCCAAGCTTATAAAGGACGGTCTGGTGCATGTTAAGAGTTCAATCTGAAGACCCTGCTCGGAGTACAAAAAGTAAACAAACACTTCTCTGTACTCCTTCGTCTTAACTGTGCTATCTGGTGCACATTTGTAATTTAAAAACACGCCACTGATAGCAAAACCAGTAATCTATTCGTTAAAAATCGCTTATATCATCACACCACTACACAGAAAGAAGCTGCAGGAAGCCACCGGGCCTTACACGTGTATACTTTAACAAATACTCTACGGTTACTTAAATAAATCAACGCATCATGGTACTATTCGTCAAAGGTCTTCCGTTTTTCTTCTATTAGTACCGCTGCAATTCCGTTTTCTTATGCATGGGAGGAGCAGATGCAAGAAGGGAGAGAAAGAAAACGAGGACAATTGCAAAAGGTTATATAGACTTGTATTGCTTGGCCAGACAGTGACAAACTCCCTGGTTCCTGCGTGACTGCTTGGGGGAGGAGGAGGAGGAGGAGGAGGAGGAGTACAGAAGGAATACAAAGGAAGTCCAAAAACAGCAACAGATCTTGAGGTCCGTATTAGGATATTTAAGTAACTATTCTATGCTAATTAGCTATTGGTGGGGGAGATAGGATAGTATAAGTAAAGAAGAGGAGGAGGAGGAGGAGGAGGAGGAGGAGGAGGAGGAAGAAGAAAGCAGTTGATTAAAAGAAGACTACAAAGGAAGAATACATAATTAAAGAAAGAGGAAGAAGGAGATGGGGGAAAGAGCAACGGAGAAGAGGAAGAAGAAGAGGAGGAGGGTCAATACGAAGCCGAAGCCGAAACTGAAGTGAGTGTTCCGGACGCCGCCCTCAGCCCTGCTCTACATTCTCATAACACTGGAAGATTTAAGTGGTGTTTGTTTGTTTGTTTGTTTGTTTTGCCTGTGTGTTTGTCTGTTTGTTCGTTCCCGTCAGTGTGCAGTATCTTCCTCTTCTTTTTCCTTCTTTTTCTTCTTCTTCTTCTTTCCCTCTTCCTTCTCCTCCTCCTCAGGTGTTGATTGCAAACGTTTTTTTGGAACGTTTCGGTGTTAAGAGAGAGAGAGAGAGAGAGAGAGAGAGAGAGAGAGAGGAGAGAGAGAGAGAGAGAGAGGAGAGAGAGAGAGAGAGAGAGAGAGAGAGCGCAAAACCGTAGTCCTAGCGAGGCGAATGCAAGATAAGAGAAAGCCTTGGGGGTAGTAATGAGAGTCACAGTCATTCTTTTCATAGCGAGTAATGATGCGTGTCAAGCTGTCAACCAAGCCGAGGCGGGGGAGCGAGACTTGCTGTTCTCAGGACGGCCACGCACGAACCGGGGAGGGGAGGGGGGGAGTGAGAGAGCGAGAGAGAGGGAGAGGGAGGGAGTGTAATGCTGTGGTGTCGTGATAATGTGGTGCTTTGATGCTGTGGGTACCTTTGGCTGATCTTCCTGGGCGTGAGAGTCGTTTGCTTGGAGACACAGCGGAGAAATTACATTGTTTTTACCCTTTTTTGGTGTTACAGTAATATTTAAAGACATGCTGTAATGCTGTGGTAGTGCAATGCTGTGGTCACCTTAGTTAACCTTCCTGCCACTGTAAGAATCGTTTGATTGGAGACACAGCAGGTGAAAGAGAGAAATGATGTTATTTTTATCCTTATAATTGTTACGGAAATATTTAAAGACTTATGCTGTAATGCTGTGGTAGTGGCCAATGCTGTGGTCACCTTAGTTAACCTTCCTGCCACTGTAAGAATAGTTTGCCTGGAGACACAGCAGGTGAAAGAGAGAAAACATGTTATTTTAGTCTTTTTTGGCGATACAGACTGTAATGCTGTGATGCTGTAATGCTGTGGTCCTGCAATGCTGTTGTCATCCTATGTTAACCTTCTTGCCACTGTAAGGATGTAAAAATCGTTTGCATGGAAACACAGAGATGAAAGAGAGATTTAAGAAGGTCAATATTCTCTTTTTTTGAAGCTACAGAAATATTTACGGGTTCAATAAATTTTAGATATTGAAAGGGGAAATTTGTGAAGGACCATACGCAAAACACTGAGCCACGCCCCGACTAGTTTCAAAAGACTCTTGATGTATTTACACGTGTTTTTAAGGGTGTTTATACGGTTCCAGTGACAAATTAACAAGATTTAAGGATTATTAACAGAGAAACAGTCTTGAGGACCTGGCTACCTACTTTCAAAAGGCTCTAGATGAAGTTACACGTGTTTTGAAGGGTGTTTATACGGTTCTAGTGACAGATTAACAATTTTTCTGCATTATTAACAGAGAAACACTTGAAAACCTGACTAACTGCTTTCAAAAGGCTCTAGATGAAGTTACACGTGTTTTTAGTGGTGTTTTTACGGTTCCAATGACAAATTAACAAGATTTAAGCATTATTAACAGAGAAACAGTCTTGAAAACCTGACTAACTACTTTCAAAAGGCTCTAGATGAAGTTACACGTGTTTTTAAGTGTGTTTTTACGGTTCTAGTGACAGTTTAACAACATTTCAGCATTATTAACAGGAGAAACACTCTTGAGAGCCAGGCTAAGCATCACTGTGGCCTTTGAAAACAATCGTGGTGAGAGAGCAAAGCGTTTCAAAATAAGGGCCTGAGATTTATCACACTTAGCGGTTCAAGTCTGATAAGCATGGGTGTGGCGGAGGGAAAGACAAGAGACGTGGTAATGCAGGAGTCTCGTGTGTTTAGGGAGAACTGTTTGTACCTCATTCCCAGGTGTTGTCTTAACATAACCCATTGTTGCTGTAATGTTATGCACTGAAATTAATATAAGGCGGTGTTTTCCCTGTTACGCCCTGGATATAATGAAGCGTTAATAGTAGGAAATTAAGGGGGAAACTAGGATGATAAATATATGAGTTTTAATAGAGAAATATATTTATACGTAATGATTTCACACGAATATTATCCAAATTTTTTTTTATTATTATTTTACACTGTCTTAAATATACATAAGAAATAATCGTATAAGTGGAGCCACCTAAGAAACCTATAATTTAACCCTTTCATTGCTATTTGTCACATGTTTCCTTAACTACTAACCACTCTGAGACATCTTTTTCTAATCCTTAAGCCACCTCCAAACATTCCACTGGCTAGTAGATGTTGCCAGATACGTTTTTCTTTCTTTCTTTCTTTCTTTCTTTCTTTCTTTCTTTCTTTTCTTTATCCCATTGTTTCTTGTAAATGCGTATAGGGATTCCATGTATTGGTGTCAGTGGTGTGAAGTGTTGCATGTCGCGCTGAGAGTTACCAGGGAAACTAGTTCACGTCCTGAGTGATAATAAGTACCTGAGTTTTAATAGAGGAATATGTTTATAAGTGGAAATTTTACAAGAATGTTACCTGTTTTTTTTTTTTTTTTGTCTTTTTTTGCACCTGTCTTAATTATACGTAGGAAATATTAATGGTAGAGGTTAAGTAAGACAAATAATACAGTTATGACTGAAGTACAGAAGGGAGAGGAAATTTTTGAAAGAACCACGCTGCTTTTTTTTTTCGTTCACAATCGATCGTTTCTTTCTTAAATACACGTAAAAAAAAAGTTTTATTACAGAAGAAAGTTTTTTTTTTTCGTTCACAATTGATCGTTTCTTTCTTAAATACACGTAAAAAAAGTTTGATTACAGAAGAAAGTTTTTTTTTTTTCGTTCATAATTTATCGTTTCTTTCTTAAATACACGTAGAAAAAATGTTTGATTACAGAAGAGAGAGAGAAAGATTTATTATTATTTTTTTTCGTTCACAATTCATCCCTTCTTTCCTAAATATACATAGAATTATTGATAGCAGAAGAGAGAGAGAGAGAGAGAGAGAGAAAGATTTAGTGTTTTTCGTTCACAATTTCTCGTTTCTTTCTTAACTACACGTGAAAAAATGCTTGATTACAGAAGAGAGAGAGAAAGATTAAGTTTTTCATCCACAACTTATCCCTCCTTTCTTAAATACACATAGAATTATTGATAACAGAAGAGAGAAAGAAAGATTTAGTTTTTCTTTCACAACTTATCCCTCCAATTCTAAAACATAAGTAAAAAAAAAAAAAGAAAAAAACAGGTTGATACAGAAGCGAGTGGTGTTTGATAGCGCGATTCCCCGCCAGCTTAACAGTCTTGTGGCCACAGCGACGGGCGGTGTTTGAGGAGACGCGGGTGTGTATCGGTGTGTTTGTGTGCCTGAGAGTGACTCGTGTGAGGGAGGGCCGGGGAAACACGACACACATAGCGGCCGCCTCACTCACTGCAAACCACTACACACACACACACATACACACACACACATACATGCACACTCCAGGGATTTGTATTTATTTATTTATATATATTTTTTTTTAGTTAAGGTTGGGATAGAGTTATGCTTTATTTCTGTGTTTTAATTTGTTTTTTTTCTTTGGTTCTCGTTATGTACAGTGTATATATTTCTATTACGTGATTTATTTATTTATTTATTTATTTTTCTCTTCTAGTTAAGTTTACGTTTCATATTTTCTTTTGCGTTTTCTCATAATGATGCACAGTGTATCTTCTTTCTTTTTCATTCTTTTTGTTAAGGGTAATATAAAGAATTGTGTTTATTTCTATATTTCAACATCATCTGGCTTTCGTGAGTGATGGTGCACAGTGTCTCTATCTCCGTATCACTTATTCTAGTCAGCACTGAGATACAGAGTGATGTTTACGTCTGTGTTTTAATATTTTATTTCGATTTCGTTACCATGGAAATAAAAAAAAAAGATATGTTTGTATTTTTCCTATTTTTTTTGCGGGGGATTTTCTCGAGTTTGAGTTAAGAGATACATAATAGTCCTTTTTTTCCTTTCTTTTTTCCCCAAGTATCTCAGGTACATTTCCCTCACCTGTCTTGTCATTCCTTTAACGAGACACACCCTTCACCACTCACACCGCACCTGTAATGCCGCTACCTCACCAATAACAACAAGGCGAGCACCGGTGACAGTAGTGGTAACAACAACGACAGCAAACCAACAACACCACCAATAGTACAGCGAGTGACAAAGGCGCTAATCACAGGTAGGGTCGGGGCACTCACCTGGGGCATGGGGACTCATGATTCGCTGCGTGGACAGGTAAGGATGTATCGCAGGGCACCTCACCACCATCCTTCACGTATTGTCACTCTAAGTATCCTGCATCACCCTTGCTCTCAGTTCCAGGGACACCAGGGACTTATACTACCCCTAGGGACATGGCGGAGGGCACGAGGGGCGGGAGGGACACGGGGCGACACCATAAGGGCACGAGAAAGAGACGGGTTACTGATGAACACTGATAGAGAGCGGCGACACTCTCTCCTCCTCGACACGCCGCCGCTGACTGAACCAGCTGATGCTTCGGTGGTGGTGGTGGTGGAGGTGGTGGTGGTGGTGGTCGACCGCTCCTCAGTCCTCACCGCTCCACCACGCCCCGCCCCCTTACCTCTCTCTCTCTCTCTCTCTCTCTCTCTCTCTCTCTCTCTCTCTCTCTCTGTAGGATTTTTTTTGAGATAATTTCTGTTTTTTTTTCTTTTTGCATAATATTTCGCTTTTACTCCTCCTCCTCCTCCTCCTCCTCCTCCTCCTCCTCCTCCTACTACTACTACTACTACTACTATCACAAAAACTCCACCACCATCATCTCCTCCACTTACTCCTCCCCTCTTACCACCACCACCACCACCACCACCACCATCACCCCTAGGCAGTACACTCCTCACTCCACCCACTCCACACCCTCCACCTCCTGGTCGTGCCTCGGCGGGACATGCGCGGCGTGATGGTCGTGAAGTGTTCCTTGTCGCCTCAGGGGTCGTACCCAAGCTAAGGGAACGCAGAGACGGAGGGGCGCACTGTGGCAAGGCGCGTGTCACAATGCCGCTGTTGTTGTGTCTTGTCTTAGTGATGTGTGTGTGTGTGTGTGTGTGTGTGTGTGTGTGTGTGTGTGATTCTTGGCTTATGCGTGGCGGTGACTGACTGACTGACTGATTGAGTGACTGACTGACTGTTTAACTAATTGACAAAACCTATTTATGTATCTACAGTATCTATCGATTTATTTATCTATTCATCAAATTATCTGTCTTTCTATCTGTTTATCTATCTATCTATCTATTTATCTTGCTTTTTCCTTTTTGTATTCCCTTATATTCTTAATCGTCCTCTCTTCTTTCTCTTCCTTCTCCTCCTCTTCTTCCTCTTCCTCTTTCCTCGTACAGCGAAACATCAACACCACACCACAGAAAGACAAGACGCACTGATGGCCGTCGTGATGGTGATGACAATGAAAATGATGATGATAATGATAACAATGATGCCAATGAAAACTCGTGCATGATGACACGCTGAAAAAAAAAAAAAAAGCGTCATATGCTAGTTTATTGCTAACTGGCAACTCTGAGGAACCCCCCGCCAAGTTGAAGTGAACGGGGAGGGAGTGGAGGGAGGGAGGAGTTTGACATAAGGTGTGTGTGTGTGTGTGTGTGTGTGTGTGTGTGTTTCTTCCGCAATAAAGTTTTAATTAAAAGATGCTCTCTCTCTCTCTCTCTCTCTCTCTCTCTCTCTCTCTCTCTCTCTCTCTCTCTCTCTCTCTCTCTCTCTCTCTCTCGTTTCTATTATAAGTAAAAACAAGTAATATTAATAAGTACCAATGTAGCAAAAAATGTAATATCACTTAATTCTTTTCATCCCAAGCATAGAAACTCAACTTGAAGAAACAATAAGAGCAAGTTTATTTTGTGCATTCATTATTCTATATTTAGTTCACGTGTGTGTGTGTGTGTGTGTGTGTGTGTGGGTGTGCAAGCAAACCATGTGCGAGATGGAGCAGAGGTTGCGGGGAGGATTGGGGGTGTTGGTGAGACAGATGGAAAGAGGAGGAGAAGGAGGAGGAGGAGGAGGAGGAGGAGGAGGAGGAGGAGGAGGAGGAGGGAAGTGACAACTGTTGCCACTGACACACATACAGTATGTACTCGTACTGTTCTTCCTCTTCCTCCTCCTCCTCCTCCTCCTCCTCCTCCTCCTCCTTCTCTTCGGTCTAAGTATTTTCTTTGCGTATATCTGCCATTTTTTTTCACTTTTTTTCTTTTTTTTACTGTATCCCAATCTCTCTCTCTCTCTCTCTCTCTCTCTCTCTCTCTCTCTCTCTCTCTCTCTCTCTCTCTCTCCTCTCACTTGTTTAACCAAGACCACGAATGAAAGTCTCTCTCTCTCTCTCTCTCTCTCTCTCTCTCTCTCTCTCTCTCTCTCTCTCTCTCTCTCTCTCTCTCTCTCTCTCTCTCTCTCTCTCTCTGTCCCGAAACTTTCTAAACTGTCCTTGGTCGTAGAGGAGGAGGAGGAGGAGGAGGAGGAGGAGGAGGAGGAGGAGAGTGGAAAGAGAGAGTTGAAATAGAGATGAGTGTGCCCAGGGCGTCCTTGGTAAGAAAGCGAAACGAGAGAGAGAGAGAGAGAGAGAGAGAGAGAGAGGTGGGGGGGGGATGGAAAGGGTGTTACCAATAGGAAAGAATTAAGATGAGAAATAAAGAAAACAGTAGATATATATGAAGAAAATACATAGCAGGAGGAGGAAGAGGAGGAGGAGGAAGAGAAGAGAGCGAATAGAAAGGAGATAAATGATAACTTTGAATTGAAACTCGAATATTAAATGAGACAAAAAAATAAATAAAATAAAATAAAATAGAGAAGATAAAAGTATTGATAACAACAACAACAACAACAACAACAACAACAACAACAACAACGATGACACAAACAAAGGCGAGTTGATAAGTGTCACAATTGGGATTTTGTACACTTTCTCCTTTGGTACTTCCGGCGAAAGTGTGTGTGTGTGTGTGTGTGTGTGTGTGTGTGTGTGTGTGTGTGTGTGTGTGTGTGTGTGTGTGTGTGTGTGTGCAGTTGAAAGATACATGTCACGACCTTTAAATTCACTCCTAAACACACACACACACACACACACACTACTACCACTGCCACCACACCTACTGCTATATTTACCATACCATTAATAACCTTTGTCTTAAGATACATGAAAAGATTATAGGGACATTAAAGTGCTATAGTCTTGTTAATGAGTGGCTTAGCTGGGTTGGGTGGGCTGGGTGGAGTAGAAAGTGGCTTACAATGAAGTGAAGTTCCAATAAGGTCGAGATTCAATATAGATAAGGTGTTTTTTTGACCCTTCAAGCACAAAGGTCTTATCTGTGACCTAATTAGTCCACTGAATGACCTGAGGAGAGTGTGTGAGTCGCCTCTCTCTCTCTCTCTCTCTCTCTCTCTCTCTCTCTCTCTCTCTCTCTCTCTCTCTCTCTCTCTCTCTCTCTCTCTCTCTCTATTTACATCTCACGAAATCTTCCTCTCGCTTCTACATTCAGTGGAGGAGGAGGAGGAGGAGGAGGAGGAGGAGGAGGAGGAGAAGGAGGAGGAGCATTGACACGATAACTCTTCGGGGCGTGAAATGAGTGAGGAGAATGAGAAGCTTGTCCTCCTCCTCCTCCTCTTCCTCCTTCTTCTCCTCCTCCTCTTCCTCCTCTTCCTCATCATCCACATCATGACATCTCTACTTTCTCTCCTCTAATTATCAGATGAAGGGAGGAAAAACTTTGAAGACATAAGAGGAGCTAATGATGAGGAACAGAGGGAGGGAAGGAGGGAGGGAGGGAGGGGGGAGGGAGGGAAGGAGGTAGTGAGGAGAGGAAATGAAGAGAGGAGATGAAATAATTAAGATATAATGGCACGGTGAAAAGAAAGACTGGAGGAGGTGAAAGTTGAGAGAGAGAGAGAGAGAGAGAGAGAGAGAGAGAGAGAGAGAGAGAGAGAGAGAGAGAGAGAGAGAGAGAGAGAGAGAAATAACATGTGATCAATCAGTCAGTTAGTAAGTCAGAAACTCACTCACTCACTCACTCACTCACTCAGAAACTCACCATCATTCTGACAGACAGACAGACAGACAGACAGACAGACAGCATAAAACAAAAGGGAATCGAGAGAAAACTTTGATATATTACACTACTTGACCTACAAAATAAAAAAAAGAAAACAAAAAAGAAAAAATCCTTCCTTGAGGCTGGGTATTAATGTCCCCTAGCGCTTGGAGGAGGAGGAGGAGGAGGAGGAGGAGGAGGAGGAGGAGGAAAAGGAGGAGGAGGAGGAGGAGGAGAGTGAACAATTTCTGCATTAATATATGTTCGTAAAAACTACTACTACTACTACTACTACTACTACTACTACTACTACTACTACTACTACTACTACTACTACTACTACTACATCTAATAATAATAACAATAACAATAACAAGGAGAAAGCAGAAAGAGATTTAGTTTCAGCACATCACTTAAACCTTTCCTTTCTCTTCCTTTCTTTCTTCCTCTTCTTTTTTACCTGCTGAGGAGAAACAAGGAGGCCGGGCGGACTTAGCAAAACACTGGTGGTAACAAGTGCGTGTGTGAATGTGGATGAGAGAAAGAGAGAGAGCCTGGGAGAAGCTTTCTGTGTGTGTGTGTGTGTGTGTGTGTGTGTGTGTGTGTGTGTGTGTGATTCCTAGCTGTGGTCAGTAAAGTATCTATCTCTCTATCTATCTGTCTACTTATCTATCAATATATGTATCTATCCATCTGTCTCTCTATCTGTCTATCTGTCTATCTATCTATCTATCTATCTATCTATCCATTTGTCTGTGCATCTATGTACCTGTCTATCTATTAGTCTATGTATCTATCTATCTACCTACTTGTCTATCTATCTATCTATCTATCTATTTATCTATCTGTTCATGCATATGTATGTATGTATGTATCTGTCTTTCTCAATGTGTGTGTGTGTGTGTGTGTGTGTGTGTGTGTGTGTGTTATATCACTTGTAGATGCTGAGGCTGGCGCAATGGTCAGACTCTTGCGCAGGAATCTTACGGAGTACAAGAGACTTGGGTTCGAACCGCGGAAGGCACCTAACCTTACGATTTACCAGAGAGAGAGAGAGAGAGAGAGAGAGAGGAGAAGCCACGCTCTGCTAATTACAACCTCATTACAACCTAGATACTTTGAGTGGCGCAGGTGAGGCGGACAGGTAAAGGTAGACTAAAGGTAAACAGGTAAACACAACCCCACACAACACGGTAGGGGCGGTGTGTGTGTGTGTGTGTATGTGTGTGTGTGTGTGTGTGTGTGTGTGTGTGTGTGTGTGTGTGTGTGTGTGTGTGTGTGTGTGTGTGTGTGTGTGTAGGTTATACAGTTCAATGGGCTCGATTCCGTGTGTGTGTTTGTGTGTGTGTGTATGTGTGTAGAAGTGATGTAGATCGTAGTGTTAGTAGTCGTGGTTAGTGTGGTGGTGTTAGCGAGGGTACGGATGGTGGTTATGGTGGTGGTGGTGGTGGTGGTGGGTCAGAGAGAGATATTATAGTTAGCAGACTCTTTTTTTTATGATTGGTGAAAGGACTGGAAAAAAAATGATGAAAAAAAATAGCATATAGGAGAAAATCGACCTACACTTTGATGCTAACTATAAAATTGCCAAGTAAATACACGAAAAAAAAGTTATGAAAAAGGGTAAAGTGAAAAGACCAAGGGAAAAAAATATATATAACTTGTCGAGACTTGTTGAAAAGGTTTCTCTCTCATGATGTAATGTTGTGGCAGTTTCTTTTGTTTTCGTTCCCTGCGCTGCATGGAGAAAATTAGTTAGTGCTGAAAGCGAGGCAGAGAGGCGGCGTTTTGCAACAGTGAAAGTTTGGGTCGTTATATTGTTAACTGCCTGTGTGTGAGTATGTGTGTGTGTGTGTGTGTGTGTGTGTGTGTGTGTGTGTGGAACGTTTGTAGTCTTGTTTGTATTTTCACTAATCTTTTATTCCCGAGGAGCGCGCGCGCACACGTGTTTGTTCATTCATTCCTTTGAGACTGAAAAAAAAAACATTGTGAAAAATGCTTGCGCGAAGTAGACCAGAAAGGCGGCGCCCTTGTTCCCTAGATAGGCGGCCTTGGGAGGCGCCGGCGCCCTTGTTCACGAGGAAGAACCACCTGAGTCAACAAGGGTACAGGCACAAGGCTTTTTCTCTCTCGTCCCTGTTCTGTCCACCTCAATGATGCAAGACTTAGCCAGCATACTCAATCTGATGAACTCTGCAACGCCCTGCCTGCTTCTGTATCTCCTGCTGCCTTTGACTTGAACTATTTGGAGAGGAAGGTTTCAAGACTTCTTTCGCTGTTTCCCTAGGCTTAGAGAGGAAGACTGCTCCACGCTCCCCGCTGCCCATCGTCCCGTGATAAGAGAAACTGGGGCGGCGTGGCCTGGCTGGGCGGGCGGGAGGGAGCGGCTCGCCACGCTACGGGCAGCTTTCCTCACACACTGCTCGCCAAACATCGCCGCGGGACTTTCACAAATTTGACCAAACGGAACGTGAGACAAGACTGTATTCAGAAACCCTGCTGCGCCACGCCTCCACTACATTCAAAAAGCTCTACTGATTAAAGTGACTCGTGTTTTTAAGGATATTTTTATGACTAACGAAGACTGACAAGATTTCTAGAGTATTAACAAAAGAAACAGTCTTGAGAACCGGCTGTCTGCACTCAAAAAGCTCTAATTGAAGTTACACCGGTTTTTATGGTTCTAGTGACAGAATAACATGATTTCTACTTTATTAACAGGAAAATCACTCTTGAGAACCCGGCTAGTAATCTCTGGGGCCTTCAAAAATAGTCACAGTGAGAAAGCAAAGCGTTTCTGAATACTAGTTTCTGTGTTGGTGCTGTGGTTGTGACTCACGCCGCCATGACGCTGCTGTGGAGACGCAACTCTGCTGTGTAAGGCTGTGAGGGGAAGGCTGGCTGTGTGTGTGCGTGCGTACAGGTGATACGAGAATGCTGGTGTCTTAGAGGTGGGCAGAACAGGGAGTTGTGAAGTGAATGGTCTTGTATGTTATCGTTGTCTGATCTTTTAAGGCTCCCTAAAGACCCGGAACTAGCGGAACGGTTTCAAGACACTTATTCATCAATTTTTGACCACTGCTTTGACCCTTTTATGGGACTGGCATTTCAGTAGGCATATTTTTTTTATTGGATTTTTGTTGTCCTTGGCCAGTGTCCTTCCTACATAAAAAAGAAAAAAAACCTGATCATTGAGTCTATTCCAATTATCCACCACTCTTTTTGAGAACTAATTCCCTCCTATCCTTTCTTTCAATCTAACTTTACCAATCTTGAACCTTGCTTTATCAACCTTGCATCTAACGTCAAGCTTGAATCTAAAGTTGTCAAGCTTGAATGCAACTCTGTCCACCTTGAATTTTTACCATCCTTGAATCTAACTTTATCAACCTCAAGTTTAAAAGTATATCAAGCTTGAATCTGAACTATCAAGCATGACTCAAATTCCATCACGCTTGAACCTCCTTATAACACGTAGCCATTTCACACTTGCCCTCAGTGCATTACTCCGGCGCTAATGATCACACGTTCCGAGCCAGCGAGTGAGCACTGAGCGAAAGCCAGACAATAACAGAACGAAATGAGGAAAGGATTGTTTTTTACCATCATAATGAGAAGCACAAGTCATCCTTTGCGACCACGAGCGACGGAGAGAAAGAGGACAGGATTCTGAAACACTTCTGCGTTGCACCTCTATTCAAAGGGTTTCTAACGGTATTTCTACATTATTAACACTCTTGAGAACCTGGGTACCTAATTTCAAAAGGCTCTAAATAAAGTCTCATGGATTTATGTTTTTTTTTCTTTTTTTTTTTTACGGTTCTAGTGACAGATTAACAAGATTTCTACATTATTAACTGGAAAAACACTCTTGAGAACTCGGTTAATGATCTCTGTGGCCTTTAAAGATTCTCGTGGTGAGAGAGAGAGAGAGAGAGAGAGAGAGAGAGAGAGAGAGAGAGAGAGAGAGAGAGAGAGAGAGAGAGAGAGAGAGAGCGCAAGGCGGTTCAGAATACGGACTAAAAAAGGTAAGAAATAAGCCTTGCAGCATCCGTCTTGTCACGTCATCGCTGGCTGCCATAATGGGTCGTTACAGCATTAATTACCATCACATTACCGAGCTGTTACCTTTCCTTGTGGTGGTGGTGATGGTGGTGGTACGAAGCATGACTTTCACTGACGCACTGTACTGTTGAGAATGGTTTCCTTTTGTTTCCTACTTTCCTTTTTTTTTTTTTTATTTAGCCATCGACTGTGTGATATTGCCAATTGATAGGGTGACTGGCTGATTGATTAATTGATTGATAGATAGATAGATAGGTAGATGGATATATAGATAGAAAGACAGATATAGAAACTTATCTAATTATTTGACTAGCCTAATGTAACCTAACAAAACAAACTTTAAATTAACATAACCTAACCTAACGTAACCTAAGACAAACCTAACCTAACCTAGCCTAAGCAAGACAAACCTAACCTAACCTAACGTAACTTAACCAAGACAAGCCTAAACCTAACCTAACCTAACCAAACCTAACCTACTCAACCAAGCCTAACCTGACCTAGCCTAACTATGTAAGTCGATCAACTAATCTAACTTAACCACCTAATCTAACTGAAAAAAAAGAACAATTAGGATTAGTATAGGGAAGATCACACCAGTACCTTTCCTTACCAAAAGAAAGAAAGAAAAAAAAAACACACTGTACTTTCTAATAAAGGAGTTTATTGGATAACCTGAAGAGTACCCTCAACATAGTCTCTGGGGAAAAGTGAAGGCAAATCCAAGCCTCGTATTTTGAAACTGCACCGCGCCTCCACTATTTTAAAAGTTGAAGTTACTAGGGAATTCAGTGTTTTTTTTTTTTTTTTTTTTTTTTTTTTTTACCGTTTTAGTGACAAGTTAGCAAGATTTCTGCGTCATTAAAAGGAGAAACGGTCTTGAGAACTCGGCTAACCGTCCTCTGTGGCTCTGGAAAATAGTCTTGGTGAGAGAGCAAAGCGTTTAAAAAAATACAGGCCCAGGTGTTAAACAAGAAGGCAAACATCGACACGTGACTGTGGGAGCGAGAGACACTACCTGAGCTTTTTCATAGTATTTTTTTTAGGTTCTTATTTGCTCTCTCTCTCTCTCTCTCTCTCTCTCTCTCTCTCTCTCTCTCTCTCTCTCTCTCTCTCTCTCTCTCATATCCTTATATCTTCACAGTGATAACCATTTCCTTTATAACAGGAGGCTTCAAAAGGTTAAACATGTATGAATAAGGATGATAGGTGGAAATAGGCAGGCATGCTTTATACAGGGACTGCCACGTGTAGTTCTAATGACTCAAGACAGCTTCCCTTGTATTCTTAGCCTCAGTAATCAGTAATTGTTAGTACCGAGTCAATAGGAGGCTTTTAAAAGATTAGACATGCTTATGATAGGTGCAAATATGTGGGTATGTTTTTATCAAGGGACTGTCACGTGTAGGTCTGATGGCTTGCTGTCTTTTCTATTAATTTCTTATGTTCCCTGGGGCGCTTTAGAGGTAAGACTGATCTGCTCGTGTTGACTCGATCTCTTGACTCTCCCCCGCTCGGCCACACAGAAGTTCGTGCTTTTGGTACATCTTGCTTGTTCATCTGCATACTTTCTCACTTTCTCTTGATGATGTGTTATGACTCCGACACACACACACACACACACACACACACACACACACACACACACACAGATAAAGCTCACTCACCCACCCATACACACACGGACACACACTTTCACTCTACCTTCAGAATAACATACAGATAACAACACGTAACAAGTCAAAACACGTTAACCACACAAGTATGTACCCGGATCCGTAACAAAGACACCAATACTGTACTTACCTGCCATGGTGCTTGAGACAGGTGACTTCAGGTGAGGCAGGGTGACAGGTGACAATTAACACCTGTATATAGAAACACTCAGACACTCGAAACACATTAAAATGCAACACTGGCAATACTCCTCTGTGTTGATATGTGAAACTGGAGGAGGAGGAAGAGGAGGAGGAAGAGGAGGAGGAGGTGTGAACGAGGAGCTGGTTGGAAGGGAAATGAGTAGCAGGAGGCGTCTCTCTTCACTTTTACTTTCCGCTGTGGTTGAGTAAGAAAGAATGAGTAAAGGGAGAGAGAAAGAGAGAGAGGGAGAGAGAGAGTAAGAGGGGAAGAGGGAAAGGGGTTACTGTCTCCTTCCTTCCCTTACTCCCTTACTCCCTCACCTCCCCCCTTCCTTCCACCTGCCTTCCACCCCCTTCTCCACCTGTCCACTGCTGTACCTGACCTGCCGGAACCACCCGAGAGAGAGAGAGAGAGAGAGAGAGAGAGGAGAGAGAGAAGAGAGAGAGAGGGAGAGAGAGAGAGAGAGAGAGAGAGAGAGAGAGAGAGAGAGAGAGAGAGAGAGAGAGAAAGCAATTGGTAACTCAATATTGGGACAAGGGAGAAAGGGCAGGAAGAGAAAGAAGGAAAGGAGAGCATTGAGAAAAGAAGGAAGGAAGGAAGGAAGGAAGGAAGGAAGGAAGGGAGAAGAAAATGGATCGTATTGTGAAAGACTGAAGTGGTAAAGAGAACAGAAGGTAAAGAAAGGATACAATAAAGGAAGGAGGAAAGGAAGGAAGGAAGGAAGGGAAGATAAGCCATAAAGAAAGAAAGGAAGGAAGGGATAGAATATAATAGAGGAAGAGAGAGGGAGGGAAGGAGAGGAAGGAAGGGAGAGAGGAAAGGGAAGTTGTGTCATAAAAAAAAAAAAAAAGGAAAGAAGGAAAGAAGGACATTTCACTTTTCCATGTTATAGGATTACTGAAGAGGAGGAGGAGGAGGAGGAGGAGGAGGAGGAGGAGGCAACAAGTCAGTCGGGCATTAGCTCCTGAAGAAGAGAGAGGAGGAGTGTTAAGGAAAGAATGGCCACTCCTCCTCTTCCTCCTCCTCCTCCTCCTCCTCCTCCTCCTCTTCCTCCTCTTCCCTCACCAATTAACATCAACGCATGAACAGTAAAATACAAATAAAATGAACAATAGACAAACGCATGAACAATTTTTTTCACCCTGGAGGGAAACAGAAAAAAAGAGAGAGAGAAAGATAAAGAGAGAGAGAGAAAGAGAGAGAGAAAAAAGCATAGTTAAGTGGCACGTTTCTATTTAAACCTTTAACTTTAACTGACGGAGGCGAGGCAGGCAGGCAGGCAGACAGACAGACAAACAGACAGGGAAGGTGGCAAGAAAGGTATGCAGTCTGTCCCGGCGTGTCTTTGCTGGTAACACGAGGGAGAGGGGAAGAAAAATTGGCTGCTGAAGAATTTTGAAGGGAGAGTAATGAGTGATGGCGGTGGTGGTGGTGGTGGTAGTGGGTGGTGGTGGTGGTGGGAATTCCTAAATGCTGAGACCACTTTTACTCTCGTCCAGAATTGTTAGGAAGACATTGACCCGCCTCGCCCTGCCTCCCTCACCCTCACTCATCCTCCCTCACCCTCCTTCAGCCTCCCTTCACTCTTCTTCACCCTCCCTCACACACTCATCCTGCCTTCCTCACCCTCCCTCACTTAGCCTCGTCCATTCCTTAACCTGCTTCACCCTGTTTCATTTTTCCTCTCCCTCTTACCCTCCTTCACCCTGCCTCATGTTTTCCTCACCCTTCCTTATCCTTCCTCGCTTTGCCTCACGTTCCCACACACCCTGCTTCACCCTTTCCTCACCTTTCCTCACCCTGCTTTTCTCTTACCCTCTCACACCCTGCCTACCTCGCCCACCCTCCCTCACTCTTGCTCTCCCTCTACCTCCCTCCCTCAGCCTGTCTTCCTCTCACCCTCTCTCACCCTACCTAACTTGCTCATCCTTCCTACCCCTCTCCTCTCTACCTCCCTCCCTCCCTCACCTTGCCTTCATCACCCTCCTTATCTCACGCAGCCAATCACAAAACACTGGAGGCAGGATAACGTCTCTGATTGGCTTGATGGGTCAGTGGCGTGCGATCCCCTGCTGAACACACGATGAACGGCATATGCAGCGTTGGGATCGAACGAAACTCCTCACGGCTCAGGTAGACAGGTGAGGGTGGTGTTAATTAGAAAGTCTGCCCGGATTACTGCAACACATGAACAGGAAATTATGTGTTTTTCTCTCTGTTACCATTATTTTTTTGTTTATTTATTTGTTTATTTATTTATTTTTGTTTGTTTTTAATTTGCTGTAAAGGAAATTGAAGCCGTTATTTATTTATTTATTTTTTTTTCATTTCAAAGCGTGGCCACACACACACACACACACACACACACACACACACACACACACACACACACACACGGATGTTACAGTCACTTTACTTAAGTAGACGTGTCCTCGTTATTACTTCCAACTTATAACACTTCCGAGGAGGAGGAAGAGGAGGAGGAGGAAAAGGAGGAGGAGGAGGGAGGAGGAGGAGGAGAAGCAGAGCAGGTGTGTGGGTTTTCTCTTGTTTTGACCGGAGTGACGGTCAGACAGGCAGACAGACAGACAGATGGATAGATAGATAAATAGATAGATAGATAGATAGATAGATAGATAGATAGATAGATAGTTAGATAAAATAGATAGATAGAAAGATAGGATGAATATCAGAGAGAGAGAGAGAGAGGAGAGAGAGAGAAGGAGAGAGAGGAGAGAGAGAGAGAGAGGAGAGAGAGAGAGAGAGAGAGAGAGGAGAGACAGAGAGAGAGACGCGAAATATGAGTACACTGAAATGGTTTAACAGATAGACAGACAAACAAACGAACAGACACACAGAAGCAGTCATAGACAAACACACACACACACACACACCACACAACACACACAAACACAAACACACATTGACAAACAGACAGACAGACAGACAGGCGGGCAATCGGTTGGTAGGTCAAACACCGGAAGGAACTATGTATGTGTGTATATGTGTGTGTGTGTGTCGAATGTGTGTGTATGTGTGTGTGTTGTGTGTGTCGCCGCTGACCCTCCCAGGTGCCAGGAGCGTGGGGACACCGGCACACACCACCACCACCAACACCACCACCACCTCCACCACCACCGCCACTGTGAACTGGTACTCAAGCATCGCCAAGGGGCACAAATTGACTCGATGGTACTGGGCGGGGACACCACTTTGTACTATATGCTTTGTCTGGGTCATGGTGGCGGTGGTGGTGGTAGTGGTAGTGGTGGTG
Organism: Scylla paramamosain; assembly: GCF_035594125.1. Classification (NCBI taxonomy): domain Eukaryota; kingdom Metazoa; phylum Arthropoda; class Malacostraca; order Decapoda; family Portunidae; genus Scylla; species Scylla paramamosain. Next base: position 14,039,909 of record NC_087186.1, on the reverse strand, counting down.
GTGGTACTAGTTTGTAGGCGCTACCACTGCCTTTTATGGGAAAATTGTAGTAGTAGTAGTAGTAGTAGTAATAGTTTTGAGCATTACCTCTTTTAATATTTTGTTCAGTTGCCTTTAGAAAGTTAAAAATTAAAGGACCATTGCTTCATGCCATTTACATTCACTTTCCATTGATGCCATTGATGTCAGCGAAGGATGAAACGAAACACACGAAATTATAAGTCACAATGAGCAGAGGTTACGTAATGCAGTTCAATTTCTTCCTCCTCCTCCTCCTCCTCCTCCTCCTTCTGCTGCTACTGACCTCACCTGACCTACTTATCCTGCTGTAGGCGAGACAACAACTTGGTAATCCCAGCTTGAGTTACTTTTACCTTCACTACTCATTCTGACCTTCCTTATCCATATACACGCCCTCTCTCTCTCTCTCTCTCTCTCTCTCTTAGATGTTTCCTGCCAGAGCGTCGCGTCAGTGCCTCCTTCAGGTGCCAACGCCCCTCTGCACACTTATTCCTGACCTCGCTTACTCCTGATGAAGCTACTTGGTCTATAGAATGTGTGTGTGTGTGTGTGTGTGTGTGTGTGTGTGTGTGTGTGTGTCCTCTTCTCTCCCTTCCTACTCTTAACCTTGCTTCTTTCAACGCCGAGTCCATTAGGGAGCTTTAAAACACACTACTACTACTACTACTACTACTACTACTACTACTACTACTACTACTACACACACACGCATACAGAGTAATATTCCGCACCACCACTTACTCTTACCCGTTGGTCAGTGATATGAATACAGGGCCACAGAGGCGAGGCAACTGGCAGGTGACGGTAGGAAGTGACGCACAGGTGAGGGTGAGGTGTGAGGAGCAGGTGTGAGGAGCAGGTGTGATAAAGCAAGAGGTGAAGAGAGGACATGAGAGAAACACAGGAAGAAAGAGAAACTAAGTGGAGAAAAGAAGAAGAATGAAAAAAGATAGAGAAGTCGTGAAATGTCAAAGAAGGAAGGAGAGAGAGAGAGAGAGAGAGAGAGAGAGAGAGAGAGAGAGAGAGAGAGAGAGAGAGGAGAGAGAGAGAGAGAGAGAGAGCACTTTAAACTTGATGCTAAACAAAATTTATGATAAAACAAAAGCAAAATTCACTTTCAGAATCGCCCTCGCAAATTCTCTCTCTCTCTCTCTCTCCTCTCTCTCTCTCTCTCTCTCTCTCTTCTCTCTCTCTCTCTCTCTCTCTCTCTCTCACGGAACTTGTAGGAGTGAAAGTGAGAGTTTAGTAGTCCTCCTATCGCTTGTGGGAGGGAGGGAGAGAGAGAGGGAGGTAAGGAGGGAGAGAGAGAAGGAGGGAGGAAGAGAGCGAAGAAGAAAGCAGGAAAAGAATGAAAAATCGTAAAAGAGAGGGAAGATCAAATGAACACATACATACATACAAAGAGAGAGAGAGAGAGAGAGAGAGAGAGAGAGAGAGAGAGAGAGAGAGAGAGAGAGAGAGAGAGAGAGAATATTTTCTGACACAAATCCTGCCTTTGTCCTGCCTACCTTTAGCTTATTATCCTCTCCTCCTCCTCCTCTTCCTCCTCCTCCTCCTCTTCTTCTTCCTCCTCCTCCTCATCCTCCTCCTTCTCTTCCTCCTCCTCCTCCTCCTCCTCCTTCTGCTATGCTGTCCTGTCTCTCTTCACTGTAGCTAGTTAGAAGTAGTTACCAAACAGCCTTGCAAGGACCAAAAGGTTTGTTGCTGTTTGGCTTTCCTTTGTATTCCTTTGTATTCCTCCTCCTCCTCCTCCTCCTCCTCCTCTTCCTCCTCCTCCTTCCTTTCCTCGTGACAACCCGGATCTTCACCCTCACTTTCACTACAGTCCTTAATCCTCCTCCTCCTCCTCCTCCTCCTCCTCCTCCTCCTCCTCCTCCTCCTCCTCCTTCTCCTCCTCCTCCTCTTCCTCCTCCATCTCCTCCTCCTCCTCCGATATCTGAAGCGACCGATGCAAAATTTATCACCAAATCAGTTTACTCACACACACACACACACATTACACACACACACACACACACTATCAAACAAACAAACACACAAACAACAGTAAGAGTCCAAATGAACGAGAGACACAGTGTTACTATTCAATATTAAGACAAAGAACATTCCAACAGTACATTATTATAGCAAATACAATCTATACCAGGATGCAACAACAAGAATAGGATGAAGTATATACTCCAATAATGCTTTACTTTCACAGGATATTGCGAAACACACACACACACACACACCACACACACACACACACACACACACACACACACACACACACACACACACACACACATACGCATACACACACACCACACACACACAATCTCTCTCTCTCTCTCTCTCTCCTCTCTCTCTCTCTTCCTCTCTCTCTCTCCTCTCTCTCTCTCTCTCTCTCTCTCTCCTAGCAATATCAAACACTTTCAAGACGTGTCAGAGAGAGAGAGAGAGAGAGAGAGAGAGAGAGAGAGAGAGAGAGAGAGAGAGAGAGAGAGAAAGCACGTCATTTCTTAAACTTATGAGCACTATTTGAACTTAACATAAAGGAAGGTGCAGGAAGCTATCAGGCCTACACATGACAGTTCTTGTATCTGAAAAAAAAAAAAAAAAGGAACTGAGGAGGAGGAGGAGGAGGAGGAGGAGGAGGAGGAGGAGGGGGGGATCTGAGGAAGTAATAGTAGAATTATTAGTTAAGAAGTATTTTGGGGTAGAGGAGGAGAAGTGGTGGTGAAAAGGACAGTAGAAGAAAAAGGATGTGAAATGGTGAAATATACAAGTTACTGCCTCAATTTTTTTTGTTTTGTTTTTCTATGAACTAAAGAAAGAAAACGTACTGACTTCACAGTATTTTAAAGGGAAACATTAATATACTGGCTGAGAATTATACTGACTTTTAAAGTGTTATAGTATATATATAAATTCTCTCTCTCCTCTCTCTCTCTCCTCCGTCTCTCTCTCTCTCTCTCTCTCTCTCTCTCCTCTCTCTCTCTCTCTCTCTCTCTCTCTCTCTCTCTCATAAAAAACACAAAACTTACGCCATAACAAAACCAAACCAGTATTTCCGTGGCAGCGCTGCGTGACACATACCTCTCTATCTCCATCAATCATCACCATACATAAATCTATCTCATCTTCTTTTCAAGCTCCCTAATGACTCAGCACTAACAAATGACTACTGGTTAATGCTGCTTTTTTGTTTTCCTCCATCTCTTCCTCTTCCATTCCTTCTTTCTTTCGTTGTTAGGGCTAATTGTTGTCTAGAGGCTTGACAGAAGACGTATTAATCAAGATCCCCGCGCTGTCAGGATCGTTTATTTAATGTTATGAGTGATAAAGACAATGTATATTTTGGTTTTGTCTAATAAATGCCAGTGTGGCTAAATATAACTTAGAAATAAAACAGTAAATCTTACCTTAGGAGGAGGGAATGCCATCTTGGAAGAGTTTGTGTGCACCAACCGCTCCCCCGCCCCCCCCCTGCCTTGACTCGCTTATGTCAGTGAACTGTGAACCTGCTGCCATCGTGCTTGTGAAAACCACGCCACCGTACACCATCCGCCAGTCCTTGCATATGGGCCTTGGAGAGAGAGAGAGAGAGAGAGAGAGAGAGAGAGGAGAGAGAGAGAGAGAGAGAGAGAGTAATGTCGCGAAACAATACTTTATTGCTCGTGTCCTCCAATTCTGGATTGTCCATTTGACCTTTTTACTTAGGAACTGGAACTTTGGTGGGCATTTTCTTTCCTTCCTCTTCGTCGCCCTAGGCCAGTGCTCCTCTGACATAAAATTAAAGAAAAATCGCCTGCCTTCGTGTAGTTTTATCTGAAGCCCACCACAGCAGCGCGGGAGGCAGGCGTGGTGCATGTCCCGTATTTTAGAAGGCTTTGTTCTCACACCACGACTATTTTCAAAGGGCCACAGAGATGATACGCCGGGTTCTGAAGGGTGTTCCTCCTGTTAATATTGAGGAAATCTTGTTAATCTGTCACTAGGACAGTAAAACCACCCTTAAAACCCGCATCACTTTATCTATTACCTCTTGAAAATATGTAACCGGGTTCTGAAGAGTGTTTTTTCCGGTAATTGATCTAGAAATCTTGTTAATCTGTCACCAGAACCGTTAAAATACCACTGAAGAATGGTGTAACTTCAACTACAGCCTTTTGAAAGTGGTGGAGGTGCCGCGTAGAGGTGTTTCAGAATATGGTCCGTGAGCGCCAACTCGCTGCCAAAAATGAGCCGCACTCCAGCAGCAGCAGCAGCAGCAGCAGCAGCAGCAGCAGTAGTGGGTTGTCAGTTGCCAGCTGTTTGCCTGCCACCGCCTCAGCAGCGCCGTATAAAATCAATTTCCCTCAGAACGTCTAGCGGCGGTCTGCTGCCATGCCCTGCCTCCCGCTGTGCCCTTCGTCAGCGTGCGTGGCCTCCGTGCGGGCAGGTGCAGGGCTGCTAGGGTGCTAGGGGTTCTCCGTGCGCCGCCCAAGGTGCGCTTCGTGACTACAACAGCCGGCGTCCCCCGCACGAAACAATCTGACACGAGGCTTGGCGAGGTGAAGCAGAGCGGTTGATCACTCTCCGCCGACTCTCCGGCAACGAGACTCAGTATGCCTTCACCCACTGAAGAGGGAGGGGTGTGTGCGCGAGTGTGTGGCGGTGTGTTGACGCATGTTATTCAATGCCGCGGAGAATGCAAGTGAGGAACATGTGCACGACGCCACGCGAGTGCACGGCAGCAAGGAATACAACCCCCCAGTGTGCGGCGCGCGGCGCAGTGCTGTGGCCGGGGAAAAGTTTTAATTGTACAGATTTGGATAAGTTTTAACACCACGAGAGTTCATCTTGCCGGAACACCTGGTGAAATTCCTGCGGCAACCCACAGGTATGTTGAGGCCAGGTACGGGTGCTGGGGCAGTGTGCTGAGGGAAGGTACTGACGGTGCGGGCGTGCATGCTGTTTGGTGGCCGGCGGCGGAGGCTGTGCACCGCGGCTCCGGCTCAGGTGTTGTGTATGCAGGTGACGTAACTCAGGTGTGCTGGGATGGGCAGGTATTTTGTTGGTCACTGTACTGAGACGTGGTGGTGTTTCCCGGTGTGTCAGCATTCCCCGGGTGTTGCTGGGGCGGAAGGCACGGGACTATTTTTTCCTCCCCTGGGTGGCTCATCTCACGCCAGGGGACAGATTTAGCTGTCACAAGGTTACGTCACTCATTGTTGCACTCACGCTTGCTGTGGGAAGTGTTTTGACTGCTGTGTTATCTGCTTCTCTCCTTGTGGTTATCCCCTTGTGTGTGTGTGTGTGTGTGTGTGTGTACGTGTGTGTGTGTGTGTGTTGCCGTGCTAGCCCGCCTCAGTTATGGCAAATAGGTAAGTAACTGAGCCGTGCTACTTATTTTCGTGTTGTTGTAGTTCAGCACGCACTTGACAACACTGAGAGGATTGTGCTGGTGGTGGTGGTGGTGGTGGCGGTGTGTTGGCGTGTGTTGCCGCGCCGGAGTTTGTCGCCACCATCCTGACCTTGACGGGATGCTAGACTGAGGAACCTGCTGCTGCTGCTGCCGCCGCTGCTCCTGCTCCTGCTGCTGCCGCTTCTGTGAGTCGCGCCGCGTGGTCGTGACTCACCCCAAGACATAACTTGGTCGGACATAGTCGGGTTTCAACACGCGCCCCACCCACGCCTCCTCCGGACCCCTCCTCTGGCCATCCTCCGGCCCTCCGCCGACCCTCCGCCGGTCCTTCGCTTCACGCTGCAGCGCATTTCTGGACCTAAATGGGCCAGTCAGGCTCACACGGTGGCGGCAGGTCTCCTCGCCTCGTTCTGAAACGAAAAGAAAACTTAAGACAGCGAGTGAAACGTACGGTGCGTTAACCCCGGAGCCTACTGGGAGGACAGCGGGGCCCCGGCAGCCTGGCGATGGCCTCCCGGCAGCCTCTGTTTTGTTAGGACACTTGAGTAAGCGTCCAGCGGCCGGCCCGTGGTGCGTGCGTCAATCGGTTGTCTGGTCAGCGCCCGCAAGGAGACAGTGCGCTACGGCAACGCCAACACACGCACCACACACCCACAGCACGCCCACCGTGAGCCAACACCACGGACCCCTGAGGCGCTACACGCTGAGTCACATAAGTGTAGTAGATGTATTCACGTGTCTCTCGCTCACTTTACTTGTTGCATTAGGGGCGTAGTGGGCGGCTGGGCGTCAGGGGTGCGTGGAGAGAGACGGTGTAGCAATGGGCGTGGGCGGAGGTGGGCGGCTGGAGTGGTGGAAAGGTAGACAGGTGGATGCCAGGCAGGCACACACACACACACACACACACACACACACACACACACACACACACACACACACACACACACACACACACGCAGTTACAGCTTCAACCAAGGCTTCTGTTAATTAAGTGTTTCGTCCCCAATGTGGTAACACTGTTTGAGGGAGTGTTGCGGGACAGAAATGTTGATTCTCTCTCTCTCTCTCTCTCTCTCTCTCTCTCTCTCTCTCTCTCTCTCTCTCCTCTCTCTCTCTCTCTCTCTCTCTCTCTCTCTCTCTCTCTCAGCCTCTTGTACCTTCTTATCCTGTTTCTGTATCTTGTTTCTTTCTTTCCTCCCCCCCTCTCTTTCTCTCCCTCTTTCCCTCTCCCTCTTTCCTTCTCCCTCCCCCTCTCCCTCCCTCCCAGCCGGTTTTTCCCTCTGTCTTCCCTCCTTTTCCGTTAGACTCAGAAAGACCTAAAGAAATTTGAGTTTATCTTTTTTTGTATTGAGGCGACCACCGTGTGTGTGTGTGTGTGATCATACGGTAGAGATCGAAAAAATGGTCTTGTATCCTCATACACACACACACACACACACACACACACACACACACACACACACACACACACACAGAGAGAGAGAGAGAGAGAGAGAGAGAGAGAGAGAGAGAGAGAGAGAGAGAGAGAGAGAGAGAGATAATCGCAAAAAATAGCTTCACAAACTCAATTAACTGCCTTCTATATTTTCCTTCTCTTCATTCCTTCCCTCTAAACTCCTTTCCTTTCATTCCATCATCATCATCATCATCATCATCATCATCATCATCATCATCATCTCCTCTCCTATTTCACTTTCATCATCTTCGTCTTCATTTCCCTTTTCATCTTAGGTTTCATTATTCTCTTCACCTGTCAACGCCTTGCCCTCCGTTAGGCGTGGATGGGGCAGCGCAGCTCAGCTAACCCGTCTGTCCTTGTGGTAACTGCGGTCATGGTGGTGAAGGGGCGCGAAGGATGGATAGGTGGATGGGTGGAGCGGGTGGATAGCGTAGTGGTGAAGTAGAGATGGGCTTACCTTAGTATTTAATGGTGTTTGTGGGTTAAGTGGTGGATAGGGGTGGATAGGTGGACAGGCGAAGGGTGGTTGAGGTACAGCTGGTGTTTCTGTGGTGTGGTGTGGATAGGTGGACAGGCGAAAATGGTGAGGTACAGCTGGTGTTTCTGTGGTGTGGTGTGGATAGGTGGACAGGCGAAAAAGGTGAGGTACAGCTGGCGTTTGTGTTGTTCTTTGTGATTATGAGTATTTACTTGTTGTTTTTTGTTGCTGTTCCCGTTGTTCTTGTTGTTCTTTACTCGTATATTCCTGTTCGGATAGATGCGGATAAGTGGATAAGAAGTGGTGAGGCAGACCTGATCCTCTATAGTTTCCAGTATATAACCATTTTTCTTGTTCTTCTTTTAAGTTCTTGTTCTTGTTCTTCCTGTTAGATGTCCCCACAGTGCCTCAGCCCCCCTCCAGAGTGCTTGCTATGATAAAACTGACAACATTTTACGATTCCCTACCCTGATCCCCCTGAATCCCTCCCTTTGATCCCTGAATCCATCCCTGTGCCGCCCAATCCTTCAGACACACAGAAGCCTACAGGTAATCTGGCCAGACCTTTTCACCTGGTCACCGAGAATTGGCAGGTGGCGACAATGGAATCCCACCTTCCATTCACTGAGGCAGGAGAGAGATAGAGAGAGGG
>NC_087186.1:14014407-14019407 GCF_035594125.1 Scylla paramamosain | reverse complement strand
GGAGGCTGGAACATGAGGAAGCCGGGAGGTGAGGGAGATGAGGAGAATGGAGATATGGAGACTAAGACTGAGGAATTAGGTGACTGGGAGGCTGGGGACTGTGAGGGCGGTAGATGAGGAGGCTCGTTGGCTGGCTGGAAGACTAGAAAGGTGGGAGATGGCTGACTGGCTGGCATTCTAGCTGACTGATCGATTGACTAGCTGGCCGGCGACTGACTGGTTGATTGGTAGACTGACTGGCTGGCTGGCTGACTGACCGCTCCCTAAGGAATATTTGTAAATGCAGTGGAGACTTTGAAGGTGAAATTTCTCCTATAGCAATTTCTCTACCTGTTATTATTATCTGACGCTTAACTTTTACACCAACCCTTTGAGAAGAAGAGGCGGTGGATGTACAGAAGGGGTGAGAGGTACTGCGTGTGTAATGGTAGTAGTAATAGCAATAATAACTACTTTTAGCTCCCCATCCCTACCTTTACCAATTCCCATAGCATAAACATGTCTAATCCTCGCAGTATTCCCCCTGGTCCTCCATTACAGCCTGCTCTACAGCCTGCCCTTAACACCCCAGCCTCCCTCTTGTGCAGGTTGTAAGTCAGTTGCGTAACCTGCGTAAGGTGAGGGAGTCTGATGAGGGTAAGATGGTTTGATTGGTTCCTTGTGTTTTTGTGTGGATATTGGTGTAGCTTCTGTTCTTTCCTTTTTAACTCTGCTTCACTACGATTAATTTGCTATTCAGTACATCTCTCCTTAATTACCAATCACTTTGAGACGTGTTTATTTGTTCAACAGCCACATCCAATCTTTAAACTGGGTACAGATTGCAAATTGTATTCTTTTTCATCCCTAACTTTCTTGTAAATGTTTATAGAAAATATGCATTGCTTCTGGTGCTGTTATTTGTTTCGTAACGCAGTGAAGTTAAGGAAAATGAGAGAAACTAAGAAGTCATTAGTCCTACACGTGGCAGGTCCCTGTATAAAACGACTATGCTCACTCTTCCGTTTGTGTAAGCTTAAAAGTTTCCACATTTCCTACTTTCAGTCCCTCCAGTGACTCTCCACCACGCTTTCGTTCCTTTCAGTCACTCTCACAACCTTTCACGCGTATACAATTTAGTTACTCCTCAATTTTCTCTTCAGTCACTCGCAATCTATTACTCCGTCTACTCCCCGTCTCTCCTGCAGCCTTCCGTACTCCCATACAACACACAACTCATTCACTCCAGCCACTCCCACAGTCTTGGACAATAACACCACAAATGCATTTTCTCACTCCCACAGCTTCCCACACTCCCAGTACGCACATCACTCCCTCATCTCAAACACTCCTTTCCAGACACTCCCACGCAATCTGAGTACTCCCACAATCTCTCATCACTCCATTTGAACATAAAAACACGCAGTCTCTCCAACGCCTTCCTACACCCCTGAACACAAAAATCCAACTATCTTCCTTCAACTCCCACAATCCCCTGGCCACTAAACACTGTAAGTCCCAAAGGGCTCAGGAGGGGGAAGAATTAAGGACAGCATTTAGTCAGTTCCAGGAAGGGCGGCGGGGGACAGAAAGAAGGTGTGTCAGTATTCCATTAAGAGCGATTGGCTTGTGTTGAAGATCCCCTGTTATTTACTTAGCGTGGTGCAATCTCGTAATGTGCCCAGTTTGAGTGAGTTTGAGTGAGTTTAGGTGAGTTTGGGTGAGTTTTAGTGAGTTTCTAGCTCTCCTCCTTCCTCCTTCTTCCGCCTCCTCTTCTTCTTCCTCCTCCTCCTCCTCCTCGTGTCTCCTTCCTGCTAACAATTTTAGACTTCACTGCCACCTCGCTTATACTTAATTAAACTGCTCTCGAGAGGGACACGGTAAAGATGCTGTTGTTCTCTCTCTCTCTCTCTCTCTCTCTCTCTCTCTCTCTCTCTCTCTCTCTCTCTCTCTCTCTCTCTCTCTCTCTCTCTCTCTCTCTCTCTCTCTCTCTCTCAAGGAAGCAGTGTTTACGGCACCTCACTCTCCGCTGTTCAGTGATATTGATCGTCTGTTCATCTCGCCGTTAAATTGCTGTCTGCTACCAACGTATTCATCGCTGTGTTGAACTCTCTCTCTCTCTCTCTCTCTCTCTCTCTCTCTCTCTCTCTCTCTCTCTCTCTCTCTCTCTCTCTCTCTCTCTCTCTCGTATTATTTTTATTTTTAAAGTATTTTATGCATTTTTAAGTTATTTAAGTATTTTATGTTTGGAAAGACTCAATAAAACAAACTCTCTCTCTCTCTCTCTCTCTCTCTCTCTCTCTCTCTCTCTCTCTCTCTCTCTCTCTCTCTCTCTCTCTCTCTCTCGGCGGGAGTTTCCAGTTTCCACCGACACGAGAATTGGCTTCCAGCGATTACGCACAGATCTCTTTTCCGTGCTCCTGAAAGTCACATCGCTGTGTATTTAATCGCGCCGCCTCTGTGCTGCAAGCGGGAAATGGAATGTAGCTCTCCTCCATGAAAATCCTTCCTTTCAAGTCCACACTCCACCGCCGCCCACCGCCCGCCGCTTAACTGTCCGCTGTGGTAAAGATCGGGGCTGTTGTAATGAGTTCTTTATTGGTTACGTGGTGGTGGTGATGGTGGTGGTGGTTAGGAGTGTGGTGATGTAGTAGTTTGTCTCTTTCTCTCTCTCTCTCTCTCTCTCTCTCTCTCTCTCTCTCTCTCTCTCTCTCTCTCTCTCTCTCTCTCTCTCTCTCTCTCAATACTTTTTACTGTATTTTATTTATTTTTTTAAGCCCACAAGTAAAATCTCTCTCTCTCTCTCTCTCTCTCTCTCTCTCTCTCTCTCTCTCTCTCTCTCTCTCTCTCTCTCTCTCTCTCTCTCTCTCTCTCTCCCCCATTCACACAAGACGCACCTAATCCACCACTTCACTAATTAAACTCAACTCACAGCTGGCCACACACACACACACACACACACACACACACACACACACACACAGTTATCTCACCCACGTAAACTTATCATGACTCACAATATTGACTCATCTCATGTATACTACTGGAGAGAGAGAGAGAGAGAGAGAGAGAGAGAGAGAGAGAGAGAGAGTCTAAAGGGGGTTGTATACGAGAAACGAACCCAGTCATTGGTCCTTATTGGCACATATTGGATCAGAGAGAGAGAGAGAGAGAGAGAGAGAGAGAGAGAGAGAGAGAGGGGCCGTATGTCAGATGTAATTGGCATACTTAACTGCACCAATGGATTTTTCTTTTTTCTTTTATTTCTTTTCTTTTTTATTACTGAGTGTGATTTTTCTTATTTCTCTTTTTTTTTTTTTTTTTTTTCTCTCGTCGCGCGCTTCGATCCATGTTGCGTTCGAAAAAAAAGTGTCATAATTCGCGTTTCGTTTCGTTCATTCGTAACTCGCGTCTCGTCTTAATGCTTCACTTTCTCTCTCTCTCTCTCTCTCTCTCTCTCTCTCTCTCTCTCAGCATTTCTACGTGCGTGTGCGTTTACATGTGCGTGAGTGTGAGTGCTGTACCTAAACTAAACATGTGCGTGTGGATAATGTGCGTGTGTGTGTGTGTACGTTTGTTTACCTGTGTACATGTGTGTGCGTGTGTGTGTGTGTGTGTGTGTGTGTGTGTGTGTGTGTGTGCCAAAGCGCCACTTGTACATACATTATGGGTGTTTAAATCATTACGCACATGAGTTAGTGTGTGTACGTGGAATTATGTGTGTGTGTGTGTGTGTGTGTGTGTGTGTGTGTGTGTGCAGGGGCGTGGTGGTGGTGGCGGTGGGTGACATAGCGGCGCGGCAGTCGTCAGTCAGCAGGGTGTGGGGCGGCGCAGTGTTGACAGAGCGCGGCCATCAGTGTGCCTTCCTGCTATTACTCCCGCGCCCACACCTGGACACACCTGAGAGAGAGAGAGAGAGAGAGAGAGAGAGAGAGAGAGAGAGAGAGAGTGGGGGAAAGGGGTGACAAAGATAGGGGAAAGGAGATGACAGGAGAGAGAAGAAGAGAGTGATGATGATTAAGAATGAAGCTATTGCAGAGAGAGAGAGAGAGAGAGAGAGAGAGAGAGAGAGAGAGAGAGAGAGAGAGAGAGAGAGAGAGAGAGAGAGAGTTACATATAAACAAGATTTTTTATGCCTTAATGGTAGTAGTAGTAGTAGTAGTAGTAGTAGTAGTAGTAGTAGTAGTAGTAGTAGCAGTAATAGTAGTCATAGCTATTGCTGTTGTTGTTGTATTAGTTGCCTCCTCCTCCTCCTCCTCCTCCTCCTCCTCCTCCTCCTCCTCTTTTGCTTTTGTTCGTATTGTTTCGTGAATATTTTGTTTCTATTCTTCTATTCGTTCGTGTTTCCTTATTGTTTAGTGTCGTGTCATTATGTTTCCCTCTGTTTGCTTTGTTTTCATTCATTTGGCGGCTTTTAATTATTGCATTTATTTGTTCTTAGTTTTCAATGTGTTTTCTTGTTTATCTTAAATTACAACCTCTATTTGTGCTTTGTTTACTTTCCTTTTACATTCTCTTTCGTTTCTCGTTTGGTTTTGGTAGTAGTAGTAGTAGTAGTAGTAGTAGTAGTAGTAGTAGTAGTAGTAGTAACAGCAGCCAGTGTCACGCCTACCATCCTTCACATTCTAGTACTCTTGCTATCCGTCACGAAATAAACCCCCCCGTTCCCTCTTCCCCCTTCCTCCACCCTCTCCCTCCCTTCCCCCAACCCCCAACACATCATCGTAGCGGCGGCGGTGGTGGTGGTGGCAGCGGCGGTGATGGTGGTGGTACTGTCCAAATTGTTATTTATGGAATGAGCTTCTCCAGAGTTCGCGCTCGTAAATAATCCCTCATTATGTTAACACGGCTGGTCCTCTCCCTCTCTCCTACCTCTCCCTCTCTCCAACCTCTCCCTCTCTCCCAACCTCTCCCTCTCTCCCACCTCTCACTCTCCCCCACCTCTCCCTCATTACCCCGGGTGCGTTAATTGGGAGGTACCGTGTGGGGAGTTCATTTATCGAGACCCCCAGTTATCCGGA
>NC_087186.1:14009407-14011907 GCF_035594125.1 Scylla paramamosain | reverse complement strand
ATCTGGGGAATATTAGCGCCATCTGGGGAGCATCGCCGCCACAACACGGCTCTTATCCCCAGATTTACCTTTACTGCTCACCGGATTGGGGCGGTTTCTAGGGATATTTTTTAGGGATATTTAGGGAATCTTAGGAGTGTTCGAGTCGTGATGGTAATTTTTTTAGATATTTTTCTTTTTTCTTTTTTTCTTTTCTTTTTTTTGTTTATTAGTTTTGTTCGCTTTTTTTTTTGTTTCGATGCTTTTGTTTTTTTGTATTTGGAAATGTAGTGTTACTTTTTTTTGTGTTATTGTAAACTGTTTTCGTCTTCCTTCTTTTCCTCTTTGTTCTTCTTCATCTTCTTCCTCCTCCTCCTCCTCCTCCATTTAATAGTCCACTCATCAGTTTAATACCTCTCCTTACTCCTCCTTCCTTTCCTCCCTCCATCCTTCCATCCTTCCATTCCTTCCTTCCTTCCTCCCTTCCTCGTCTTCATCTGTCCCTCCTTCATTTCTTCCTTCTTTCATTCCTTTCGTATTTCAATTCTTTCTATCCCTCCCTCCCTCCCTCCCTCCCTTCCTTCATTCGCCCATCCTTTTCTGCCTTCATCCCTTCTGTCCTTCCGTCCTTCATACCTTCCTTATCTCAATCCTCTCTATCCATTCTTCCATCTCATCTTCCCTCACTCTCTCTCCCTCTCCCTCCCTCCTTCCCTGCCCCCCCACCTCTTTCGCCTGACCGCCCCTCACGCCCTAGTTAGCTGGGCACTGACCCACCCTAAGCCGCGTCAGGCGTTCAAGTGTTTGTATGACACTTTCTTCCCCCTTCTCTATTATTACTGACCTGCTATCTTCACTATCTCTATTTCCCGTTCTAGTGACAGATGAACAAGATTTCTACATTATTAACGGGAGAAACACTCTTGAGAACCCTTATTATCATTTCTGTGGCCTTTGAAAATAGTTGTGGCGAGAGAGCGAAGCGTTTTAGAATGTGTGTGTGTGTGTGTGTGTGTGTGTGTGCCCCGCCGCGCTGCTCACGACTTGCCTCCCTCGCCGCCCTTCACACTGGTGCCGCAAATCCCACACACTATTCCCGCCCTGACGGATGGCGAGGCGGCGAGGCGAGGAGGACCAGTGCTGACGGTGGCGGTGACGGTGGCGGTGGTGGTGGCGGGATCACTGTACACTGTCGCTACAACACTTCATTAAGGCGGAGAGGAAGCAAAGTGACAAGATTGAGTCAACATGGAAGAAACGAAGCAGAAAGATGAGTAGCAACGTTAGCGACCAACGGCAGGAGTGAGGAGGAGGAGGAGAAAATGATGATGATGATGAGGATGATTAAGGAGGAGGAGGAGGAGGAAGAGAAAGGAATGGGAAGGACGAGGAGGAGAAGGAGAAAAAAGGACAAGAAGAATAAGAACAATAAGATAAAAAAGAAGAATGAGGAAGAAGAGTAAGAGAAAGAGGAAGAGGGAGGAGGAGGAGGAGGAGGAGGAGGAGGAGGAGGAGGAGGAGGAGGAGGTCTGAAGGCGTCCTTGGCGAGTGCTCGGATCGCGGCACTTTTGTTTAATATCGGGACATCCAAGGCGGTGCGGGCGGGCGGCTCGGAGAGATAGGAAGTTATGAACCCTCGTGGCGGGCCTCAGAGCTGCTCGTTCACGGGGAGGGAAGGGAAAAAGTGGCTCTTCCTTGACAGAATGGCTCAGATATTAAAATGGCTCCAGATGAGACTGCCGGCCCGGGGAACTCCAACATATCAAGGGTACTAAAGTGCATCAGGATTCAGACCTTCAAGACCCACAAACTTAAAAATTGTCCTCTAAGATTGCAGGTGCCTAAATCTGGGAAGTAAGAGAAGAATATTTACAAAAAAGGTATATATTAACCAGAAAAGTGTGTTGTTTTAGTGTTTTATTTTTCATTTATTTATTTATTTTTTTTTATAAAGGTGAAATATGGTTACGCACCACTCTTAAGAAACCACAAAAATATTTTACATATGTACAGTGGCTCTTCTTTAAGTAAGGTACACATCCCAATTACCAGATGAAAAATTTTTGAATGAATTTTTGTTTTGCTTTTATTTATTTATTTATTTATTTATTTATTTATTTATTTATTTATTTATTTATTTTTGAACAAAGGTTTAAGCGAGGGAGGCAGCGGGAAGGCACTGGGTGTACACGTGGCAGTCCCTGTATAAGACATGCCCGCCTATTTCCACCCATCATTTTCATTCATAATTGTGCTTTAGAGACGGACTTTTACACCTGGCCAGTAAAGTAGAGAGAGGATAAGTTAAAGGCTTCAGTCGTAAATAGTTAGCAAGTAATATTTCTCTCGCTGTGTTTTTTTTTTCTTCACAGGTATACAGACACACACACACACACACACACACACACACACACACACACCTAGCCAGTGGAGAGCATAGCATAAGTTTACAGGTTGAGTCATAAACATTTAGCGTGTAATATTTCACAGCACACCAATACTAATTTCCTCCCGTGTTTCC
>NC_087186.1:13996907-14004407 GCF_035594125.1 Scylla paramamosain | reverse complement strand
TAATGAAGGAAATAATGGATGCTTTGTGAGGGAGCGGAGGGTAAGAGATGAGAGAGGCAAGGAGACAGACAGACGGACAGACAGACAGACAGACAGACAGAAAGACAAGCAGGAGGGAGAGGGAAACAAACAGAGAGATAGACAGATAGACAGACAGACAGACAGAAATACAGAGACAGAGAGAAACAGAAAAATACAAACTAATAAGGACAGACAGAGAAACAGACAAACAAACAAACACGAAACAGACAGACAAAGTAGACAAACAAAACAAACATACAGACAGAAAAGGAGATAGAGACACAGAGGAAGATAGACAAGTAACAGACAGACAAACAAACAAACAAATAAATAGACAAACAAACAAACAAACAAACAAATAAATAGACAAACAAACAAACAAACAAACACCCAGACAAACATACAGACGAACATCCTTACACTCAACTTCCAAGCCTCCCATTCACGCATTCCTCATCCTTGGCAAGCCTGAGTCACGCTGCCTCACATTTTACATTATCCAAAATTTACAGCGTTTCGTGCCTCTCTCGTTTTCAGATTTCCACAATGTCCCTTTGAATTAAGAGTATTCCAAGAGTTCACTGGGACAAGAGCGAAGGAGGGCACGGCAAGAGGAGGAGGAGGAGGAGGAGGAGGAGGGGGAAGAGGAGGAGGAAAAAAGTATTGAAGGCGACACAAAAGAGGAATAGAGGCCGTCACAGGCAGGTTCTGGAGGTCTGCTTTAACGAGACGCCCAGACGGAAGGCCGCTATCGGGGGCTTAGGAGTCTCTCTCGGGAACCTCAGAGGCGGGGGAGGCAGGGGGAGGCTATGCGGGTCCAGAGAGAGAAAGAGAGAGAGAGAGAGTAGCAATGAAAGTGAAAAAAACCAGGCAGACTATTGTTTTGGTTCTCACGGCAATTGTTGGCTGTGGAAGGTGAGTACTTACCTGTATCTCTGTATTTATGCCTGTACCTGTAACTGTGACCTCTATAACCTTGTCCTGTACCTCACATTACTTCTAAACTAGTCCCTGTACCTGTAACTGTAACTCTTTGCCCTTGTATTCATGTGTTATGGCTTATTTTACTTATATACTAGTGCTTGTGGCTGTAACTGTAACCCCCTGCCCTCTGTATCCTTGTTCTGTGCCTCATATTGCTCCTATACCAATCCTGTACCTGTATTTTGTATTTATCTGTCTATATTCCCTGGATTTTGAAATTGTGAGGAGTGGCGCTATGTGTGTGTGTGTGTGTGTGTGTACGGGGCAGCGCGGCGCCTCTCTCCTCCTCCTCCTCCTCGTGGCGGCCAAGCAGGTCTTCCTCCACAGGGGCCTTCTGCAGGTGGGGAGCCCGAGACTACGGCAATATTGACTCCCACTTTGATTGTTGACTGGGTAAATATGCACGCTGGCCATATTCTTTTTTTTGTCTCTCTCTCTCTCTCTCTCTCTCTCTCTCTCTCTCTCTCTCTCTCTCTCTCTCTCTCTCTCTCTCTCTCTCTCTCTCTCTCTCTCTCTTTCTATTTCAGGCGTATTTTTGAGACTTGAAGCTGCTGAAGCCATAACTATTAATAATTTGCTCTCTCTCTCTCTCTCTCTCTCTCTCTCTCTCTCTCTCTCTCTCTCTCTCTCTCTCTCTCTCTCTCTCTCTCTCTCTCTCTCTCTCTCTCTCTCTCTCATATTTCTGGCAGTTTTTGAGAAGAGAGATCACAAATGCCGGTTTCTTCTGAAGCTGTGAGTGATTTGCAATTTTAATAGGCGATAAAAGTAGAGTTTTCATCTGTGGCGCAGCGGAGGAGGAGGAGGAGGAGGAGGAGGAGGAGGAGGAGGAGGAGGAGGAGGAGGAGGAAGAGGAAGAGGAGCGGCGCCGCGGGAATGGCTGGGAGTTCAAAATTTATGTGAAATATTTCCCATCCTAAGAGTGGCGAGGTGTTGAGAGAGAGAGAGAGAGAGAGAGAGAGAGAGAGAGAGAGAGAGAGAGAGAGAGAGAGAGAGAGGAAAGTTTTCAAATGGTGCGCATGGTGAAGAGAGGGAAAGATAGAGAGGATGAGTTGTTATTACAGTGTTTCTCTCTCTCTCTCTCTCTCTCTCTCTCTCTCTCTCTCTCTCTCTCTCTCTCTCTCTCTCTCTCTCTCTCTCTCTCTCTCACTCACTGCCGTTTTGCTAGTGCTTTACTCCTTCCTTCCACTTCTCTTCCTTCCTTCCCTCCTCCTCCTCCTCCTCCTCCTCCTCCTCCTCCTCCTCCTCCTCCTCCTCCTCCTCCTCCTCCTCCTCCTCCTCCTCCTCATCTGTTTTTCGACTTCTCTCAAGACCAGCTGAAGTAAACATTGTCCAGCCTCCGTATTGATCCTCCTCCTCCTCCTCCTCCTCCTCCTCCTCCTCCTCCTCCTCGTCCATACGCTCTAAAATACAGGAACCAAGGATGCTATGTGCAACCTTCGCGCGCGCGTGTGTGTGTGTGTGTGTGTGTGTGTGTGTGTGTGTGTGTGTGTGGGATATTAGCTGAAGACATTGAAAGGATTGGAGTGTCCTTTTGGGAGTAGGAAGTGGCGTGGGGTGGGGGAGGGGGGGCAGAAGAAGTGAGAGGGAATTGGTGAGAGAGCCTGGTGTGGGTGAGAGAGAGAGTGAGTGTGACTGTGTGGGTGAGAGGGCGTGGAGTAAGAGTGCGTGGATGAGAGTATGTGGATGAGAGAAGCTGTATTGTAAAGCTCTATAATAACCCATTGAAATACTTCATTGCAAAGCTCTCTAAATTTCGCAAAGCTCTATCACAAAGTTCTATTGTAAAGCTCTATTGTAAAACTCTATCCTAAACCGCTACCATAAAGCTCAACTGCAAAGCTCAATAATAAAAGCACTATTGTAAAGCTCTATCGTGAACCACTATCGTAAAGCTCTCCTGCAAGGCTCTATAATAAAGCTCTATAATAAAGTTCTGTCATAAAGTTCTCTAGTAAAACTGTATTGTAAAGCTGTATTGTAAAGCTGTATTGTAAAGCTGTATTGTAAAGCTGTATAATGCTCTATAAAGTGTCCTCGTGCACTTAGCGGTCGGACAACCAATAATCTATAAAGAGAACGAACAAGAGAGAGAGAGAGAGAGAGAGAGAGAGAGAGAGAGAGAGAGAGAGAGAGAGAGAGAGAGAGAGGGTAAAGAAAAAGAGAAAGCCGTCCTCAGCGAAATCACTTGCAGTTTGATTGTAAGAAAAAAAAAAGTGAAAAAAGTGGAAAAAAATATTAAAAAGAGAAAAATACTTGTCTTATATTTTCCTTATGCTTTTCTTTTTTCTTTTTTTTTAATCACTTTCTCACTGACTTTTTAATTTTCCTAATAGTTTCGTCTTATTTCACCCCCTCGTCTTTTTTTCCCCTTTCCCCCCATTGTTGTTGTTGTTGTTGTTGGCATATTTTTTTCCCCTTTTATTATTCCCGCGTTGCTGGTCGCCGCCGGGTCGCCTTTTTGTGTGTATTTTGTGTATTTTTCGTTGACAAAGACTTCACGCCCGGATAGCGGAGGTGGATTTTCTCCTTCTGGGGAAAAAGTGACAAAGAGGCTTCCATTTTTAACGCTGGGTGCTTGTGTGTGTGTGTGTGTGTGTGTGTGTGTGTGTGTGTGTGTGTGTGTGTGTGTGTGTGTGTGTGTGTGTGTGTGTGTGTGTGTGTGTAGGTGTTATTTCAATGGGCACCTTTAATTTATTTTTAGATTTATTGCATTTGTTGTGGTCGATAAATAAATAAATAAATAAATAATGATAATAATAATAATAATAATAATAATAATAATAATAATAATAATAATAATAATAATAATAATCTATGTGCGTGTTTGTGTGTGTGTGTGTGTGTGTGTGTGTGTGTGTGTGTGTGTGTGTTTACAGGAGTGAGTCAAGCTTGTAATGTCCCCTCTTTTAATGAGAGAGAGAGAGAGAGAGAGAGAGAGAGAGAGAGAGAGAGAGAGAGAGAGAGAGAGAGAGAAATTCAGTAAGGTAATGCGCCATCTAACGTTCGCATTTAACCTTTCTCTCTCTCTCTCTCTCTCTCTCTCTCTCTCTCTCTCTCTCTCTCTCTCTCTCTCTCTCTCTCTCTCTCTCTCTCTCTCTCGCACCAAAATTTAACAGCGCCGTTTCCGAGGTCGCCGTGAAAACCATTCAGAAAGGCAGACAATAAACTGCACTACCACCACCACCACCACCTGCACCACTACCACCACCACCACCACCACCACCTCACAGGGATAACTCAAAGTGTGCCAGGCGGGAAGAGGGGGAGGAGGTGCAGAGGGTAACCGAGGAGAGAATATATTGTGGCACCCTTATATTGGCACCGGATCTTCTCTTTGGCACTTAATTTAAAGGCCGTAATGATTATAAGCACCTTGCCACTCTTATTTAGTCTCTCGTGGCCTTTCCTCTCACTCTCCCAGCAGAATGACCTCTCCCAAATTCTGTGCTCTGAGGAGGAGGAGGAGGAGGAGGAGGAGGAGGAGGAGGAGGGCCGCCATATTTCAGTTGAGTGTCAGGTTAGGCGCATTTCCACTCCATTAAGGGACTTCGCTACTCCCTCAGGACTTCCAAGGGAGCCGCGTCCTTTGGCACCACGTCCTTCCATCCCACGGTCACCACGCCCCCGCCACACTGACAGGATGGACTCAAGCCTTCCTCCTCTCCACCTCTCGTCTCTTTTCCATCGTCCTTTCCTCTTTCCTAGTGCTTCGTTCCTCTTCACTTCTCTTTCCCCCTGTCCTTCGTTCTTTTTCTCACCCTCTCTCCCTTCTTTACTCTCCCCTCTTCCCTCGTCTTTTCCCCTCTCGTTCCTCTCCACTCATCCTTCATTCCTTTTCCTTCCAGTTATCCTCCTTCCCCCTCTTCTTTTATGTCTCGTTCTTCCTTCTCATCTCTTCATCTCTTGTCCTTCACCCCTCCCTTCCTCCCCCTTTTCTCCTCTTCCCTCTTATCCTTCCTTCCTCAGTCCTCGTTCTCCTTTCATCCACTAAGGGAGAATTAGGATAAAGAGTAAGAGTTCAGGATTAGAATGGATTGCGTGTTGGTCAGCTGAGGTCACCGACGCCTTTTACAGAATTGGCTTGTTCTTGTTTTACTCTTGTTTTTCCTCGTGTACCGCTGACCCATCGATTAGTGAAAGTTCTTGTGTGAGGTGATTTTCTTTCTATCATGTCAGTTCTTGGATTGGCGTGTGTTTGCTTTCCAGGTTTTTAAAAAGTGTTGTGTTGAAGGTTGGTGGGGAAGACAAGATTCCACTGACTGATGAAGATTGATGGAATATTTATTTGTAACCCTTTAGTGTCAGTGTGTTTGTGGCTGTTCAAAGCGCCAAGGATCTTATGAAGCAACAAGAATGATTTAAATGGTCTATACGCAACACATTTCTTTGTAACTGTTTTGTCTCTCCAGTATTCACCATTATCTAAGCAACACATTTCTTTGTAACTATTTTGTCTCTCCAGTATTCACCATTATCTAAGCAACACATTTCTGTAAGAGCAAAATATACTGGTAATCTATGAACAAGCCACTACTTCCCTCCAGTATTCACCATTACCTAAACACAACAACAAGAACAAACGTGGGGACCTAACAATTAATTAGTAACCTTTTTTCCCATCCAGCATTCACCACTATCTAAACACAGACCAAACACTTGTATCTAAGAACAAGTTACTATTTCTCCCAAGCAGTGACGAAAGAGGCAGCACAGGTGGTAGCAATTAGACAGTACCTCCTTGCATCTTGAATAGCGCGCGGGGATTATTGAAGGAGATTGCCGGGCACAAAACAAGGCGAGCTGCCGGGAGAACACAATATGAACCATTGTGGCGCTCACTGATCCCCGCTGATGACCGAGCACTGCGCCAGATTACCGGGAGATGCGCCGACACAGATAAGCACAGACAGACACAGATAAACACAGAGACTCACACAGACACACGCAGACACAAACAGCGGGAAGACTTTAAAGACCAGACCATGTGAACGAGTGGAGATCAGAGCCTCAGACATATATGGACACAGAAACACAGACACAGACAGACAAATCCTTAAACGCTTTTTCTCTCTCACCTCGACTGTTTTCAAAGGCCACAGAGGTGATCATTCGAGTTTTCATGACCATTTCTCCTGTTAATAATGTAAAAATAACGTTAATTTCTCACTGGAACCGTAAAATCACCCTTAAAATCGCTTTGCTCCCTCACCACGAGGAATTTTCCAAGGCCAGTGAGGTGCAGCACGGGGCAAGAAGGACACAGAGGGGGAGAGGGGCGGAGGCATGAAAGACGGGGAGTTGAACTTGTCATGATTAACGTGATCGGATTCTTCGCGTGTTCCTCTGCCATCGTGCTGTGAGTGATTGGTATTCCTGGCACGTGTGTGTGTGTGTGTGTGTGTGTGTGTGTGTGTGTGTGTGTGTGTGTGTGTGTGTGTGTTTAAGCTTCGTACGTTTTTAGCATTGTAATATCGACTAATTAGTGATGTTTTATATGTGATTCTGTGTGTATCTATCTATGTGTGTGTGTGTGTGTGTGTGTGTGTGTGTATACAGGGTGGTAAGAAGTAATATCTCACTCTGATATCGCCGGCCACTAATTTTTGCGTCACTCTGTTATAAATATTCCTGATTAAAGTGTGTTTACGACCGTCTGGCAGCCTCGTTACCTCCTCCTCCTCCTCCTCCTCCTCCTCCTCCTCCTCCTCCTCCTCCTCCTCTTCCTCCTCACCACCACCACTACACTCATCACACATTCTATCGATTATGCATCAGGTGGTGAGTGATGACAAGAGGAGGAGGAGGAGGAGGAGGAAGGAAGGAAGGAAGAGAGAAGATTAATGTATACTGAAGAATGTGATGAAAGATAACAGGTGAATGAAGAAAGACCAGGAAGAGGAGGTGGAAAAGGAGGGAGGGAGGAGGAGGAAGAGGATTTGAAAGAAGAGGAAAGAGAGAGAAAAAAGTAACATAAACAGATGAATGATTGGCGACTATGTAGTAGTAAGTAGTAGTAGTAGTAGTAGTAGTAGTAGTAGTAGTTGTTGTAGTAGTAGTAGTAGTAGTAGTAGTAGTAGTAGTAGTAGTAGAAGAGGAAAATAAAGACGAAGAGAGACGGAGAGAGAGAAAAAAACACAAGAAAAATAAAAATAAAATAAAACAGGAGTGTAAGAGAACGAGGAAGAGGAAGAGGAGGAGGAAGTGGAAGAGGGGGGGGCACACCCTTCATTATGGCGACCAATCACTCGGCTGTTGGAAGTCACGGAGGAGGGGGCGCCTCATTAAGACAGCCTGTGTGTGTGTGTGTGTGTGTGTGTGTGTGTGTGTGTGTGTGTGTGTGTGTGTGTGTGTGTGTGCTTCCTCCTCCTCCTCCTCCTCCTCCTCCTCCTCCTCCTCCTCCTCCTCTCACTCTACCTCTCTCACTTTGCTTCTCTCATTTATATATCCACTCTTCCTTCTCCTCCTCCTCCTCCTCCTCCTCCTCCTCCTCCTCCT
>NC_087186.1:13986907-13989407 GCF_035594125.1 Scylla paramamosain | reverse complement strand
GCAGGAGGAGGAGGAGGAGGAAGAGGAAGAGGAGGAGGAGGAGGAGGAGGAGGAGGAGGAGGATCAGTCAGCGCCGTCACATACGTATGTCCTCTGTCTCTCTCTCTCTCTCTCTCTCTCTCTCTCTCTCTCTCTCTCTCTCTCTCTCTCTCTCTCTCTCTCTCTCTCTCTCTCGCTTGTCTCTCACCTTCTGAAGCTCTTCATAACGCGTCCTCCTTCTCCTCCTCCTCCTCCTCCTCCTCTTCCTTTATCTGGCCGTGTTTTCGGAAGGATTCAGATATCGAAGAGGAGACAAGAGGAGGTAATGACATGCGCGTAAGCTCTCCTCCTCCTCCTCCTCCTCCTCCTCCTCCTCCTCCTCCTCCTCCTCCTCCTCCTCCTCCTCCTCCTCCTCCTCCTCCTCCGCTCATCTCCTTTCACCTTTCCACGTCCCATCTCCACCATGTGTCTGCTTTGCCCATTAATTCTTACTCTTTCACCAGCATCCCTGTTCCTCCTTCTCCTCCTCCTCCTCCTCCTCCTCCTCCTCCTCCTCCTTTATCCCTGTCCTCCACGTATCAACCGTCTCTTCTTCTTACTCTCTCTCTCCACCTCCCCTTTTTCATCCTTTTAGTTCCCTCCTCCTCCTCCTCGTCCTCCTCCTCCTCCTCCTCCTCCTCCTCCTTCTCCTCCTTCTCCTAAAGACGATTGTAAACACGAGGTTTGTTGGTCACACAAGATCAAAGCAAACCATAACAAGATCCTCCTCCTCCTCCTCCTCCTCCTCCTCCTCCTCCTCCTCCTCCTCCTCCTCCTCTTCCAGTAAATGCTCAAGTCCGCAGTGTTTTTTTTCTTTATTTTTTTGGAAAGTCTCGTTTTTTTCAGTTTTTATTTTTTGTTTATTTATTTATTTTTTCTTTTTTGTAAGTTGAACGTAATTTTTTTTCTATTTATCTGTTAATTAATTTTTTCTCTCTTTCTGTTTCTCTTTCTTAAAAATTACTTTGTGTGGATCAAGAGAGAGAGAGAGAGAGAGAGAGAGAGAGAGAGAGAGAGAGAGAGAGAGAGAGAGAGAGAGAGAGAGAGAGAGAGCTGCAAATGGCCTGTTATACAAAGTTATTCTCTCTTTCGTTTTCTTTTAAAAATTCAAACGTTTCTCCTTCCCACATTTCTCTCTCTCTCTCTCTCTCTCTCTCTCTCTCTCTCTCTCTCTCTCTCTCTCTCTCTCTCTCTCTCTGTGTGTCTGGGAACGAAAGTAAAGCTCTAAAAACCCGAAGCCACACAAGTTTCAGAAATCTTAAAGACCAATTTCCTGAGAGTCACTAATGGAAAAAAAAACTAATGGGAAAAAAGAAAAAAAGAGCGAATCGGTGTGAAAAATATTCGTTCAGAGGAAGAAAAGTTGATTGAGAAGGAAAATTAAGGAAGAAAATAAAAAGAAGAGAAAAAATGGTTTGGAAAAGAAGGAAAAATTTATTGAGGGAAATAGAAAAGGTTGTGAGAGGAAGGAGAAAGACAGAGAGAGAGAGAGAGAGAGAGAGAGAGAGAGAGAGAGAGAGAGAGAGAGAGAGAGAGAGAGAGAGAGAGAGATTATATTTTGACTATTACTCCAATGAAATTTACTGACTATATTGAGACAGACTCTCTCTCTCTCTCTCTCTCTCTCTCTCTCTCTCTCTCTCTCTCTCTCTCTCTCTCTCTCTCTCTCTATTTTTTTCCTCTCTCTGCTCTCTTTTATTGCTCTCCCCTTGACTATTTTCTCTTTCGTTTCCTCTCTCTCTCTTTTCCAAATTCCTCCTCCTCCTCCTCCTCCTCCTCCTCCTCCTCCTCCTCCTCCTCCTCCTCCTCCTCCTCCTCCTCCTCCTCCTCCTCCTCCTCCTCCTCCTCCTTTAAGACCATTACTCTCTCTATGTCTTCCTTCCTTCAATGATTCTGTTTTTCTCCTGTTGTGTGACGACTCTCTCTCTCTCTCTCTCTCTCTCTCTCTCTCTCTCTCTCTCTCTCTCTCTCTCTCTCTCTCTCTCTCTCTCTCTCTCTCTCTCTCTCTCTCTCTCTCTCTCTCTCTCTCTCTCTCTCGAAGGGTCCCCTGGGAGAGGTTAGCTAAATTTCCCTCAGGGCTCATTTGAGTGAAAAGAATAAAGAAAACTTTCACTTGGACATACAGATGGAATGAGAGAGAGAGAGAGAGAGAGAGAGAGAGAGAGAGAGAGAGAGAGAGAGAGAGAGAGAGAGAGAGACTCAAGCATTTACATATTTATTAAGTTCTAGTTGGGTTACAGTCACAATTCAGCCCCTTGTGTGAGTGTGGATAGGCTGGTAGGGTGGAGCAGGGTGGAGCAGAATGAAGCTTAGGGTGTGCCGGAGAAAGGTGAAAGAGAGACATGGAAGAGGCCAGGAAAGGGTGAAGAAGGAGCATAGATAGATGAATAAAGATTGGATGAAGGTAATTTAGTAAGGAGAGAGAGAGAGAGAGAGAGAGAGAGAGAGAGAGAGAGAGAGAGAGAGAGAGAGAGAGAGAGAG
>NC_087186.1:13909407-13974407 GCF_035594125.1 Scylla paramamosain | reverse complement strand
AATGTCTCTTTCCTCCACTTTTGTCCAATGGCTCTTTTCTCTCTCACTCACTCACTCTTCCTCCCTTTTCTCTCACCCCCTAATCTACTCTCTCTCTCTCTCTCTCTCTCTCTCTCTCTCTCTCTCTCTCTCTCTCTCTCTCTCTCTCTCTCTCTCTCTCTCTCGCTCAGTTCTCACTTCTAACTGCCACACCCACACACTCCCTCCTCCCCTCTCCCTCCTCTCCCCCTCTCCCCCTCTCCCTCTCTCCCTCCCCAACACACAAGGGCCCTAAACACTTCCAGCAGAGTGAGAGGAGTGAGAGTTAGTCGCCTCCCAGCACATTAAGACTCTCCTCTTGCCCTCTCACTCTCGCTCTCTCGCAAATGTTCCGTGATAGAGAGAGAGAGAGAGAGAGAGAGAGAGAGAGAGAGAGAGAGAGAGAGAGAGAGAGAGGGAGATAGTGGTGGTGTAACTTTTATATACTCTCTCTCTCTCTCTCTCTCTCTCTCTCTCTCTCTCTCTCTCTCTCTCTCTCTCTCTCTCTCTCTCTCTCTCTCTCTCTCTCTCTTTCTTTCTCTCTCTCGGCTTTGAAATTTTTTTTTTATCTTATCTCATTCTTCCATTTTCATTAATTATCACTTCCTAATTCTTCCTTATTCACCGCCACCACCACCACTACCACCACCACGCCCCTCTAATTAGCGCTTTCCATTCACCATTCACTATTCACCATTCAGGGCCTTGCTAATCACCATCTTCTCTAATCCCTTGCCTCTCTTGCTCTCGATAATAATGGTGATGGTGGTGGTGGTGGTGGTGGTAGTGGTGGTGATCTTTCAATATGATCATTATTACTCTCTCTCTCTCTCTCTCTCTCTCTCTCTCTCTCTCTCTCTCTCTCTCTCTCTCTCTCTCTCTCTCTCTCTCTCTCTCTCTCTAAAGAAGTTTCCCTTTATAGATTTTTTCCTTCGTATTTTGCATTTTCTCCCTTTTCTTTAAATGTGAGTTGAGAGATTCACCACTCTCTCTCTCTCTCTCTCTCTCTCTCTCTCTCTCTCTCTCTCTCTCTCTCTCTCTCTCTCTCTCTCCCCCGCCATCATTACAGTTGGTGTGAATACAATTTTCTCAAGTTGTCGCCCGGCCCTCAATCACGCCTTAATTTCCTGTTTTTCCCTCCCTCACTTGTTGAGTATTTCTCTCTCTCTCTCTCTCTCTCTCTCTCTCTCTCTCTCTCTCTCTCTCTCTCTCTCTCTCTCTCGTTCTTTTATTTCGTTTCTTTTCGTGTTTTTTCTTTTTCGTTTTTTTCTGATTTCCGGTACGTTTTAATTTAGTTCATTGTGTGTGTGTGTGTGTGTGTGTGTGTGTGTGTGTGTGTGTGTGTGTGTGTGTGTGTGTGTGTGTGTGTGTGTGTGCACGCCTCTCGCATCAACTGGTTAATTCAATTTCATCTCTGCCTCTTATTTCCTTCTCTCATTTATCATTTTCTCCCCTCACGCCACCCATTTCCTCCTCCTCCTCCTCCTCCTCCTCCAGCTCCTCCCCCTCCCCCTCCTCCTCTTCCTCCTCCTCCTATTACAAGTACTGTCTGTTATTTTTTTTTCTTATCTTGTTTCTTTTCCCAAATTTTCTTACCACCACCACCACCACCACCACCACCACTACTACTACTACTACTACTACTACTACTACTACTACTACTACTACTACTACTACTATCCCGAGCCTATCCATTTTAAGTATTACTGATGGTGATAATCATGAGTCAGCAGTGAGAGAGTGAGAGAGAGCAAGTGAGTGAGCGAGTGAGAGAGCTCGAAGCCTTGAACTGCTGTGTGTTGAGTTGACTTACTTGTGAGACAGCTTTAAATTGAGAAAATAGCGTCTTTACCTTGTTTTAGTCGTTGAGAGAGAGAGAGAGAGAGAGAGAGAGAGAGAGAGAGAGAGAGAGAGATGAAGCGCACACAAGTAGAAAATGTAACAGGAGGAGGAGGAGGAGGAGGAGGGAGAAGAAGAAGAGAATTGTATAAGTGTTACCAGCAGTCTTCCTCCTTCCCCCTCCTCCTCCTCCTCCTCCTCCTCCTCCTCCTCCTCCTTCGTTTCCTCACTTTTGTCCTCCTTTTCTCTTCCATTCTCTCCTTTCCTTTCTTGTTAACTCAAATACGGTAGAGGTTTTTGCTCCCCCCACTCTCTCTCTCTCTCTCTCTCTCTCTCTCTCTCTCTCTCTCTCTCTCTCTCTCTCTCTCTCTCTCTCTCTCTCTCACGTCCTTTCCCTCATATTTCACATCTCTCCTTCTCTTAGTCCTCCTATTCCTCTTCCTCCCTATTCTCCTACCCTTCCTTTTGCAGCTTCCTTCTTTGTCGTCTCTCGTAATCTCCGCCTTTCACAGACTTGCTTCTCGTCTCTCACGGCTTCCTGTCCTCCCGTGTATGCATTTCCGCCTCCTCATGCAAGACCGGCCTAGGTTTTCACTGTGGCAGGATAAAAAAAGGAAATATCACAAACTGGGTGAAGAAAAGATGTGTGCTTTATATAGAGAAATTGCTTGTGTGTGTGTGTGTGTGTGTGTGTGTGTGTGTGTGTGTGAGAGAGTAGCGAAGGAGGAAATACGAAGAAAAGAAGACAAAACTGGCATACCTCCTTACATTCTCTGTCTCTCTCTCTCTCTCTCTCTCTCTCTCTCTCTCTCTCTCTCTCTCTCTCTCTCTCTCTCTCTCTAGACGCGCACAAAATCCTTCGCCGTTGTCTTCCCTCTGTCGTATATTCCTGCTGCCAGTTCTTATTGGCACCTGAAGGAGGGCTGAAGGGGACGCCAGCCTCGCACCTCGCTCCTGAATCTTGCCCGGGACTTGAATAGTGTCTGGGAGGGTCGATCGTCTGACTAACTGTTTCGTTTGGGTGAGAATGAGATTTGGCGACGAAAGGGAGGCGTTCGGGCGTTCAGGCAGGGAGTGTTGGCTGGGAGAGACTATGAGGGAGTAGGAAGGTCTGGGAAGAACTGGGTGGGACTGGGAAGAACTGGGTGGGACTGGGAAGAACTGGGTGGGACTGGGAAGGACCGGTTGGGACTGGGGAGGACTGGGTGGGACTGGGGAGTGTTTCTGTGTATGAGTGTTCTGTACAAGGTTACTTGCTTTTGTTTACATATATATATGCATTTTGATCTTAGGTGTGCGTTGTGGTGTACGAGTGTTAGGTAAGGACTGGTTGTGTGTATACATGGTGTGATATACGTCTGGATGTATACGTGTGGATTTGAGTCAGGTAGTGGTGTATATTTCTCATAATACATACATACATACATACATATGGTGTGCTTCAGGAAAGACCTTTGTGTGTCTGTACATGTTGTGATATACGTGTGGATGCATACATGTGGATTTCAGAGGTGCGTCGTGGTGTATTGCATCTCTTAATATACATACATGTGTTCTGGGAGGGTCTCTGCTTCTGTACGTGTTTAGGTTAAGTATGCATGTGTAATTGAGAGTTAGTGGTGTATGCATCTCATAACATACAAATGAGTGTTCTTTTGTATTCTCTCTCTCTCTCTCTCTCTCTCTCTCTCTCTCTCTCTCTCTCTCTCTCTCTCTCTCTCTCTCTCTCTCTCTCTCTCTCTCTCTCTCTCTCTCTCTCTCTGGCAGTTACTTTTAATGTATTCTCTCTTACCTCATTCACAAATCCCATTAGGTTATTTCACACTGCGCTAAAAAGGGGAGAAAAAAAAAGGGACAGGCAAATTAATTAAATCAAATAAAAGTTTAATACCTGGCATCGCTGGGACGAAATTAATTACTGCATTATAATTCTTTTTTAATCCCTTCAGATCTTTGCCTTTAAATTTTCCTCCGTTAAAAAAAAAAAAAATCCTTCGTTATATACAATTAATGTGGCGGATTGGGAGGAGAGAGAGAGAGAGAGAGAGAGAGAGAGAGAGAGAGAGAGAGAGAGAGAGAGAGAGAGAGAGAGAGAGAGAGAGAGAGAGAGAGAGAGAGAATTTCCATGATGCTGTGGGAGGAAAAAGAAGAGGAGGAGAAAAAGAGGATTATCATTTAGTTTAATTTCCAAGACGTGTGTGTGTGTGTGTGTGTGTGTGTGTGTGTGTGTGTGTGTGTGTGTGTGTGTGTGTGTGTGTGTGTGTGTGTGTGTGTGTGTGTGTGTGTGTCTTCATTTTCCCATCCCCCAATGTTCATACACACGAATTACCAATATTTTTTCCCCAATTTCCCTTTTATTTTACTCTTTCCTATTACCTTCGTATTGTTATTGTTGTTTTCCCTTCCCTCAGGTGGAAAATGTGAGGGGTGATGTCCGCCGCTGCACCTCGCTCCTGCCTCAAGCCGCCCCCTAGGTGAGTAGGCAAGAGTAGACAAAGAGTAGATAAACAGACAACGAGTAGACAGTATAGACAAGCCGTCCCTAAGGTGAGTAATAAGTGGAGGCAGTAGACAGACAGTAGACAGCGAGTAGACAGTAGACAGTAGGTAGAGCAGAGTTACATATAGTTACTTAGATACACTGGCCACTAAAATTAAGACAGTAGATAGCTAGTAGACAGGAGGCGTGTTTGTTCCTGGGGGGTGGGGAGGGTAATAAGTGTGGGTGAGTGGATATATGGGTAGGTGGATGGGTGAGTGGGCAGATGGACAGATGGGTGAGTGGGTAGATAGATGGATGGATAGGTGGATAGATAGATAGGTGGATGAACATGATAGATAGATGAACCATGATAGGTAAAGTAGATAGAAACTGGATAAGCATAAAATAAAAACAGTTATCTATCTATCTGCAAAGTAGCGCCGACACACAAACACACCTGCCTCCCATCGCACGCACACCTGTCCCAGTGGCGCCGTTCACAAGCCGCAGGTGTTCCAGAGCCGCGTATAATCGTTAGCGGTGCTTGTCTTTTCCCCGGCGCTCTTAACATATGAACGAATGATGCAAGTTTTCAAGCACCGGGCGAAAGTTTCCATGAAAATTCTCAACTTCATCGCCTTAAGAGCAGTTTTGTTGGCCGTGAGCTTAACGAGGCAGTACTGTGAGGCATTGTAGAGTGGAGTGAATGAGAAGAGGGAGAAAAAAAAATTGTATTAAAAGACACGAAGAAACGAGGCAGCATGGATTAGCCTGTTGTTTCCAAGAGAGTGTTTTTGCTTCCTTTATATATTGCTTTTGTTTGGCGCACTGAGAGACTAGTCAAGAGAGAGAGAGAGAGAGAGAGAGAGAGAGAGAGAGAGAGAGAGAGAGAGAGAGAGAGAGAGAGAGAGAGTATTACTTAAGTTTGTCCCAGAAGTGGAAATCTTAAGCTATCCCTTCCTCCATTCATTCCCTCCCTCCCTCCCTCCCTTCCTCTCACAAAGCCCCCGGGGGAACGACAACCCAGGTATCCTCGGGGAGTGTTTGCAGCCGCGCCGCCCTTGCAAGGCCAGGATGCCGCGATAGTGGCCGTGGCTCTGGGGTCACGCGAGGCACTCAGTGCGATGGCAGTCTGGCTCATCAAGGGGAGAGCCGCGGCCTGAGTGGTGCTGCAGTGGTAGTAGTGGTAGTAGTGGTGGTAGTGGTGGTGGTAGTGGTAGTAGTAGTGGTGGTGGTGGTGGTGGTGGTGGTGGAGCCTGATTTGGCGGTGTGTTGCAGGAACCCGTGGGTGGCTGAGGACGGCGGCGAGAGCAGCACTTCCTCTAGTCAGCATCAGCAGCAGCAGCAGCAACAACAACAACAGCAGACGAACCATCAGCAGCAGAACAATCAACAGCAGCAGCAGCAGCAGCAGCAGGTGGCGCTCAGCGAGGCGCAGCGACCCCATGAGGCGCTGGCCCACCAGTACGCGACGCCCTACCAGCCCGGGGCGACACACCCAGCGGTGCGCCCCGCCCTCAGCGCCGCCCCGGGCCACAGCAGCGCCCACAGCGTCAGCGGGCACCCGGTAGTGAGCGTGGCCAGGGCGGGACACTCCGTCCACGGCGTGGTGCACTCTCACACCGCCCACTCCTTGCACGCCCACGCCCACGCCAGGCCGCTGCCCAATGCCGCCCACTCCGTGCACTCCGTGCCGGGCTCGCTGCAGCAGCCCTGGGTGGACCCGCAGCTGCTGTGGAGCACCCCCGCACTGCCGGGCGTGGGCGGCGTGCCCGGGGGTGTGTTCACGGTGGGGGGTGGCGGCACGGAGGGGTCGTGCCCCGTGCTGCCGCCAGGCATGTACGGCCAGACCCACGCTCTGCACGCAATGCACCACCTGCCCCCCCAGGGTGAGTGAGAGTGTGTGTGTGTGTGTGTGTGTGTGTGTGTGTGTGTGTGTGTGTGTGTGTGTAAGCCCTTGTATAGTGTAGTTACAACAGGCACACAACCCGCCAGGTGTACAGGCGGCCATCACACCCTGCCTCTCCCAGCCAGCACAACCCCTTCCCCCCTCTGTGTGCAGCAACACTCGCCAATAGTAATGAAAGGCGTGCACGTAATAAAGATAGCGATAACCATTTTTTTCCAGGCCGGTAATAATAATAACTCCAGGTATTTTCCCGCAACACTCACCTGGCCCGCGCCGCGCCGTTATAATAATGATAGTAATAGGAATGGAATAAAAAATAATAACAATGATCACCAATACCATAATAATTTGGAAGCTTCAATGTGCTTTCAATTTCCGGCTGATTTAAGCATTGGCCGCCATTACCATGATGGCGTGTGGGGCCACTCACCAAGCACACACACACATACTCTCTCTCTCTCTCTCTCTCTCTCTCTCTCTCTCTCTCTCTCTCTCTCTCTCTCTCTCTCTCTCTCTCTCTCTCTCTCTCTCTCTCTTTTGCATTAATATACAGATGAGTTTAGGTTAGATTAAATTTTGCAGGCTTGTGTGTGTGTGTGTGTGTGTGTGTGTGTGTGTGTGTGTGTGTGTGTGTGTGTGTGTGTGTGTGTGTTTCACGTGCTGTCTCTTTCAGGTGGAGGTTCCAGCGGGCAGACTTCCACTACAGGAGGAGGCTGGAGTCACCCCCCGCCAGGCACAGCACACCAGAACAGTAAGTGAGAGAGAGAGAGAGAGAGAGAGAGAGAGAGAGAGAGAGAGAGAGAGAGAGAGAGAGAGAGAGAGAGAGATGCCTATGAGTTTCACCCCTAACTTTTACTCTACAATTACACTAAAGTCAGAAGTAATGTAATACAGAAAAAGCTAATTTATCTTTCATTTTTTTCTACAATAGGAGTGCGTCATAAAGGAACACAAAGGAAGAAGCAAACACTAGCCGATTTGTTGGCCATAACGAGGCGGTCTCCTGTTAGTTGTATATACACTAACAAGCCCAAGCATCATACGACCATACAGTCACATACAGCAACAGTCATACAATCCTACAGTCATGAACAGTCCGTCAGTTTTGCATTAGTGAGCAAACAACTTTATTTATTTTGTATCTCCTCTCCGTCACTTGATAAATAAGACCTTTGTGTGTGTGTGTGTGTGTGTGTGTGTGGTGGTGAGGAGGGCAAAGGACGTGTGTGTGGAGGCTTCACTTGGCTTGGCTTCATGACAGGGCGTGACGATGACAGGAATTAAATCTCATTGAAGCCTCACACACACACACACACATACACACACTGACACCTAATACTGGTGGTGCAGGCGGACTGTCTGGCTGGGGCGTGGGCGTGCGGGCGACGGGCGGGGTGGTGGAAGGCTCCCGCTGTGAGATGTGCCACTACTACTGCTTCAGGGCGGCGCAGGCGGTGTTTGTGGCGGGCATCGTGACAGGCTTCTCCCTCCTGGTGGCCGGCGGCGTCTTCCACAGGCAGCACGTGGAGCACCTGCAGGTACGTGATGGGGTGTGGTGTGGTGTGGAGTGCGTGGTGTGTTGCTCCTGGTGACCCTGAGTGCTTGTTGTCATGTCTAGGTGGTGGACAGTGCTGCGTGCGTGAGTGTGTTTGTGTTCGTGTTCTTCTTGTTATCTTTGTTCGTGTAGATATTAATGTCAGTAAGTGTGCGTGTATGAGAAGTGTAGACAAGTGTGTGTGTGTGTGTGTGTGTGTGTGTGTGTGTGTGTGTGTGTGTGTTGCTGTGTGTGTGTGTGTGTTGCTGTGCTGGTGGTGGTGGTGGTGGTGGTGGTGGTGGTCGTCGCTAAATCTCACAAGACGACGCATGGCACCACCCTGGCCGCCACTGCCACTGCCGCCGCCGCCGCCGCCGCCGCCGTCGCCGCCGCCGCTCCACCCGGTGGTTGACGCCCCGCCTTGGTGCCCGCAGGTGCTGGTGTACATCGGCGCCATGGTGTCCCTGGTGTGTGTGGTGCTTCTGGTGATATTTTGTGCCATGAACAAGGACCACAGGACTAGACGGGGCGGTGCGTTGCGTTTCTCGGGGCCGCAGGTTGTGGTGGGGGACCCTGAGGCCGTGCCCCTCAGGGCCATAGACGCCGCCAACCCCGTGGTGGTGCCCAGCGAGGCGTCCCACGGGGCCAGGACGGCGGAGAGCGGCTCAAGCATGGACATGTTGCACCAGAGCAACCACAGCTCGTGCCTGGTTGGCCCCCCTACAAGCCACGCCTGCCTCGCCGCGCAGGGCACCCAGCCGCTGTGCTACGCCGGCGCGCCCGCACACCCCGCGGCGCCGGGCATGGTGGGCGTGGCCGCCGCCAACCACGCACCACAGAACTCCTCAGAGGCGGCGCATCACGTGCAGCAGGGCAGGCAGAGGTGAGTACGTATGTGTGTGTGTGTGTGTGTGTGTGTGTGTGTGAGGGGCAGCGGGTATTCGAGGAAGAAAGATGGATATTCAGCCTAAACGTGCCTCTCTTGCATTCCGTTGGATGAGTGACTGAGTCGACGATGTGAGGCTGCCCCGCTGTCCTCGTGATGGCGGAAGTGTGTGTGTGTGTGTGTGTGTGTGTGAGGGTGTGCTGGGCAGGGCAGCGGGAAAATGTTTGCGGCCACCTGTCGCCGCGCACTCAGCGATAGTGGAGGAGCAGGGAAGGCAGAGAGCGGTGTTAACAAACTTGCCTCTTGAGACCTTCAGGCGCACGCTGGTGTGTGAGGAAACTTTTTAACAGTTTACATGAGGCAAGCTCTGTGTGGAGTGGGTGGGGGGTGCGGGCAGCCTCCCTGCAGCCTTACACTAGGAAAAGTAAACCTGAGGACAGCGCACTAGTCTTTTAACGTATATTAGTAGCTCTGAGGGAAGGTAGTGGCGCCGCACACGACGTAATGCAGCGAGGCAGAAGTAACATGTTTGTGCATCAGTGGAGGCGCGAGGCGAGAGGCGTGAGGCGTGAGGCGTGAGGCGAGGCGTGGACGCGGCGCCTCTGAACAAACTAGTAGAAATGTGACGCAAAGTCTGGCCACCGCACACTTGCACCACATATTAAAAAGCTTAATTTTCTGGTGCTCTCCTCAACTTTTATTAGCTTTGTCTTTCTGGGGGGTCATGGGGGGCGTGTCCCTTGCCACTCATCACTGTATACTGCACGCCACGCCCGCGCCACGCCCACCAGCCAGTGCTTGGTCCGTGGGTGGTGAGACGTGAGTTGTGGCTTGTGACGCGTGACTCTCCGCTGTGACTCGACCCTTCCACTTATTGCTGAGTACCCCTCTCTCTCTCTCTCTCTCTCTCTCTCTCTCTCTCTCTCTCTCTCTCTCTCTCTCTCTCTCTCTCTCTCTCTCTCTGTTCCACATGAAGGCATCTTTCCCTCTATGTATCATTATTTTGCTCTAAACAGTTGTAGTTAATGGCGACACACACACACACACACACACACACACACACACACACACACACACACACACACACACACACACACACACACACACACACACACACACACACAAGTTGGCACGTGTTGTGGTAATTATTCTTACATCCATTACACGCACTAACACTTCAAAATAATTGCTACGCGTACACACACACACACACACACACACACACACACACACACACACACACACACACACACACACACACACACACACACACACACACACACTCTCTCTCTCTCTCTCTCTCTCTCTCTCTCTCTCTCTCTCTCTCTCTCTCTCTCTCTCTCTCTCTCTCTCTCTCTCTGGAAAAGCACGTGTCTTTTTTTTTGCTTGCTGCCGCGTCTGGAAGGTGGAATCGTGTTCTCGCGAATGTCACGTGTGAGGAGAGAGAGAGAGAGAGAGAGAGAGAGAGAGAGAGAGAGAGAGAGAGAGAGAGAGAGAGAGAGCACGCCGTGAATAACCGTGCAAAGCGACGTGCGTGTGTGCGTGCGTGCGTGCGTGCGTGTCTTTCAGAGGGGAGAGGAGGAGAAGCTCGTTATTTTTATCTTGAGGGTTTATCACGAAGCGCTGAGTGGTGGTGGTTGTGTGAGTGTGCGAGTGTCTGGTGTGTGCGGCTTTCTAAGTGTCGGCCAGGCTGGGAAAGATTCGCGGTTTGCTTTAATACTGCTGGTAAGGACTGAGTTGAGTTCCCTGAATGCTGGGCAGAATGCGACATGCTGAGGGCTGAGGCGGTGAGGGAGGGAGGGAGGGGCGCGGCGGTACTTGGCTCATCTGGCGCGCCTCGATGTGACCAGGTTTAGGGTGTTACACAGATTACGTCAGGCTCTCTCTCTCTCTCTCTCTCTCTCTCTCTCTCTCTCTCTCTCTCTCTCTCTCTCTCTCTCTCTCTCTCTCTCTGGTTTTGCTAGCCAGAGTGTTCATGTAAAACTAAAAGGGAGAGAGAAGACTGAATTCGAGAACGTAACACAACACAACACAACACACCACACCACACCACAACACACCACAACAACAACCACAACCACAACCACACCGACAACTACACCACACCACAACCCAACCCAACACAACACACCCCGGCAGGAGACAGGAAGGAATGCACACGAATATTCTCCCCAGCATAAACACCCCGCATTCTTCGCCAAACCGGGACGAAATGTAAACACCCGCAGATTAGGGACAGGTAGACCACCAATAGCTTACCTGTGGAGACTGTCATCCCCTTCCCCTTCCCCTACCTACCATCCCCTGCCACTAACGTCTACCTTTGTCCCAGTTCATGTTGCCCCTGCCACCAACTCCCTGCCCTTACATTCCATACTAAAGCCTTTTTTTATTCCCTCTCAACCCTTCCAAAATTCACTTCCCTTTTCCTCATCCATCCATCCATTCATTCCACCGATACTCTTAACTAAACTTTTTTCTCTCTTTTTTCTTCCTCGCTCTCTTCAAAAATCTCGTTTCTCTTCATCCATACTTACATACATCCATCTCCCCAGCATCTTATATAGTCTCTCTGTCCTCATCCCCCTCTCCAAGCCTCCCCGCTCATCCTCGCTCATGTAACAAGATCCCCACACCCTCTTCTTGTAATCTCGCCCCACAACTCTCCCTCTCGGCCACCGTTCAGCTTAGAGGACCCAGAGAGAGGCGCTGTGGGAGTTGTCCTAGTCTTGCCCCTGGTACCTTGGCGAGCCTTTCCTCCTTACCTCCTTGCCTTGTACTGTTTGAAATGGAGTGAAAGGTTTTGAATCTCTCTCTCTCTCTCTCTCTCTCTCTCTCTCTCTCTCTCTCTCTCTCTCTCTCTCTCTCTCTCTCTCTCTCTGTTGGACTCGTAATCTTCCTTCCTTCCTTCCTTCCTTCCTTCCTTCCTTCTTGCTTTTCCTTCACAGCTTCTCGCGTTATCTACCTTTTATCTCCCCTCACTTTCTTCTCCATTTTCCTCCTCCTCCTTCTCCTCATCCTCCTGTGAGTGTGTCTTAAAAATAGCCCAGGTGTAACAAAATACTCGTCACCATTGTTGCCAGACTGCGAAATTCTCTCTCTCTCTCTCTCTCTCTCTCTCTCTCTCTCTCTCTCTCTCAGTAATGGCGTATGTGTGTGTCCGCAGGGTCGAGGAGGACTTCGAAGCCAGCCAGCGGTACAACAGAATCTGGAAGCAGCCTAACAAGTCGTCTTCAGAAGCTGCCTCCAAGTTGTGAAGTCTCCTGGTCGCCCTTTCTGCTGCTCGCCCTCTCCTCTCCTACGTGGGAAGCCTTCATCAGCTCCCCGACCACCACATTGTTACTTATCACCGTTTGTAAATCATTATTATCATCTTTTTTATAACGACACAGTGGTTAGACTCGTTAGTACTATGATAAACTCGTTTCCCTCACTCACCGAACGGTCTTAATTCATGTTCTGCAAACCAAGAATCTACATAGTGTCAAGTTTGCATCTTTTGTACTCTCTTTCTCTATCACAATGAGTCAGTCCTCAGCTTGTGGAAGAAGTAACGTGCGGAGAACATGCATGAGTGAGACAGACAGGAATAGTTAGTGTACAGCATGAGTGAGTGAGGGAATGAGTGTGATGAGACGAGGGGAAGACGGAACGACCCATCATCCCAACTGGTACACAAGGCAACGAGTGACGCGCCTCATTTAGGGAAAAAGGGCAGGCACACTTAATTCCATCACTGCAATATGGAGCGCAACACTAAAGGTAATTTATAGAATAGTTTAGAGCAGTTCGGAGCATCTACGAGGAAGAAAAAGGAATAAAGAGAGTAAATTATCCAGTGTGATGCTCAGAGGTGGCTGAAGAGCAGAGAAAAAAATGCCTGAGTGGTTTGTGATTGAGGACACATGTCAGATGGTCGTGAAAGAGTTAACAGCCTCGTATTCTTTCAATGGAGGCACTTTTCCCATTCTAACTTCGATATAGAAAGGGGAAAAAGTGTATTGGTGTACTGAAGGTGTCTGGGATGTGGGAATGCTAGGATGCGTAGGGTGTAAGAAGGAAGGACTGTTTCTATAATCTCCTCTCCTCCTTCTTCGTTATGGATTATTATGTATTTTGATATTCGTTTCTCTTCACCAGCTCTTCCTGTTTCGGTTGCAGTCTTCACTCACAACTACGCGGTGTTCGAGGCTCGCGCGGGGAAGATTTCGTTATCCAAGCTAGTCAGTCATTCTCGTAGCAGTTGTCTGGTTAGGTTTCTCTTTTATCGAGATTATCCTGTAGTAGTTTTAGTAGTTTATGATTAGTTTCTCTATTTTTTATGATGATGATTTGTTGTTACGACAATGAGCAGGAGATACACATGTGATTTGACACACACACACACACACACACTTATCACGTGGGCATTAAATAAAATTCAGTCATTCCTACAGACAAAATAGAAAACGTACATTTAATTCACAGGACATATTTTCTTTGCACTGAACTTCTTCATTTGATTAAGCAATTGTGATGATAACGACCCTGGTACAGAGTGGTGAGGCGGTCCGCGGCGTGAACCAGCGGACAGGCGCCGTGTCTCAGTCGTTTGGTTGTCAACGTGCACTTCACATTAACTCCTTCCCTCACATATCTTTAGTGTACACACGTCAACACTTTTATCATTATTGTCATCATTATTATTTATCATTTCTCCTTTACAGACATCAGTTTACGTATACATTGCTATAACTATAAGCTGCTTCTGTACATGAAATATTCATCTTTATGCTGTCAGCGTTTTCTGAGTTTATGATCTATTGTACAGTGTGTTCATGTGCCAAATCTTGGAATAGAGGAGTTGTTTGCAACTTCGAATTAATAAACATTTGTACAAACGATCCGCGTCCTCTTACTGAGACTGAAATACCTGTCCTGCTGACTTGTGAGTGTGTACCTGTGTCTGGGTCACCCCTCTGTCCCGTTCATGACGTATAATATCTTGTGTGTGTGTGTGTGTGTGTGTGTGTCATAATGAGCAGACTAAGCAAGCATCAGTGCTGTCACGCCGCGAGGTATAACGAGGACATGACAAGCGCCTCTGCTCAAGCCTTCCCAGGAGGGTGAGTGTACCCTGCAATTGTTATATCATTCACTTTTTCTGTAATTCTCAATTCACTTCTTTGCGTCATTATGTAGCATGCATCTTCAATACCCTGAACATCCCTTGAAAGATTAGTAAACTAGTCTTTGGTTTTGACTTACGAGGTTCGAAGCAGCAGAGGCTCCGGAGTAGGAGGTGAAGTCGGCTGCAACAGTGAAGGCGGCTCGCAGTTGTGAAGGAACTGGCTGACGGACTGTGAGAGTGGCGTGCGCTGGTGGCCCTTGTGAAGATGACGTCTCGTGGTGAAGGTAAGTCACGGTGTTGTGTGGCGCTGTTGTGAGAGTGATAACTCAAGCTGCTTGTAATGTGGGGTGGTGGCAGCGGCGGCGTTGTGATGCTCAAGGATGGCGTTGGTGTTGCAGTGATGGGGTGATGCTGGAAACATTGGGAAGCTACGGTGGTGGCGGTAGCGACGCTGGAAGGCTCGGTTGGGGGTGGTGGAGACGCTAGGCTCTGGTGTGTGTGGTGGAAATGGTGAAAGATTCTGGCAGGTGTTGGCGATGTGAGGAGGCTGGTGATGGGATAGACTGGCCGGCCAGCCTTAGGTGTGTAAAACTGCAGGCGATGCAATGACCAAACAGCTTACCAGGGTGGCAGAGATTGGTCAGGAGAACAAATGTTGTAGTGAAGTGTGCTGATTGAATCTTGCTGTTTGCAGATGCTGCAGTCGGCTGGGACGAGTGTTGAGCTAATTGGGGACGAGTGATTTATTGAAGACCCAGGACTTGGCAGTTTTAGCAAGCTGTCCCGTGCTGTCGGTAAGTGCCAGTGCCCAGTGTGAAGTACCGTGTAGTGCAACTTGGTGTTGCAAGTGACTCGGGTTGCTCAGGAGGTAGACTTGGATGTGTATAATTTTTCATTTATCAGAATTTCAAGCTAGAATTTAACGAGAAGATAAATATTCCCCTCTAGCCCCCGTGCGACACTTCGAAGCGGGCTGCTGATGTTGCTGCTGCAGCTGCATTCCTGCGGCTCTTCGAGGCGGGTTGCTGCTGTACCTCGGCACTCCTGAACTTGCTATTGTACTACACTGTAATACTTGTGATCCCAGTGTGTCAGTCTCTGTGGACTTGGGGTGTTGCGAGTAACAAGCTTTCTAGTGTTCAAAGTCTCAAGACTCCCACCCATAACGATATTAAGTTGGTTTAATTTTATATATATAATATATATTTTCTCTGAAAATTAGCCTGGTTTTTCTCCGGAGAGTTTTCGAGGTATAATAAATTGAAAATCTCAATTGTTTTATTTGTAGTGGTATATAGAATTTGTTAGGGGGAGTTTTGAGGTACATAATAAATATAAAATCTCCGTGGTTTTATTTGTATAAATATAGTCAGTCATATTTGTTTTGTAGTATAAATATCAAGTAACTTTTTTTGAAGTATAATAAACACAATTGTTTTATTTGTAGTGTATAAATACTATATAAAAAGCTGGTAATAACGTACATTCTAAAAGAACACTTCGAAATGCTTACTTACGTTTTAGTTTCACTACAGTACGGGTTTTATTTTCCTCCCTTGTGCATTACGACAGTAAAGTTTTGGGCAGTGGAAGCTCTTATAGTACGGAGAATATTAGGACCCTATGAAACACCAATGCCAGGTCCAAAGTCGGGTGGCACAGACACCACCACCACGAGTTACCTACACATGCCCCTTCCCCCTCGAGTCCCCAGCCCAGCATTTGGCTTTTGTAATGTCTACTATACAACCGCTCCCAACTATATCACACTGCCCCCACCACCCGCGCCCAAAACAAAGGTTATCAGACTGCCTTTCCCCCCGCCCCCACAAGATTGTATAGACGGATTCCACAGCTCTAGTGCCCTCCCCTACCAAAAAGATAGTAGTTTTACTACCATTTGCCCCACAGCAACCCCCTTCACACAACATATCCCAGAAGCACCACAGGTTCGTATGGAAGTGATTTTACAACACTATAGCACCGGTCCTTCAATAAAAAAAAAGTAGGAAGCAGCTTACATTATCCCACTCCTGGACAGGGGGAGGAAACCATCTTTCCTGTACCCCTCCCCAACACCAGCAGACAGGGGGAGGAAACCATCTTTCCTGTACCCCTCCAGGGGGAGGAAACCATCTTTCCTGTACCCCTCCCCAACACCGTCTTTACACAGGGTGGAGCCATTTTTTACAAGTGGGTAGTGGTGATCTGGCTGTGGTGCAGACAAGACTTGTCCCTTAGCTGGTCCAACTCATCCCTCTGCTGGTCCTTCTTTTGATCTCTGTGGAAAAACTCATCCCTCTGCTGGTCCTTCTTGATCTCTGTGGAAAAATAAAGAAAATATTTCAACCCAAAATATAAAACTAAACCTAGAGGATTAAAACTAAAAAGTTTTATAAAATTAGAATAATTAAACTCAAATATCAATAACCTACCAGTTAAATCAGGAACCTTACTATTAAGTTAAATTTTCCTATCCAAACTGAGCTGCCTTACCAAACATACCATATGGATGTCTACTTCTCAGTACAGTGAAGGAGGGGAGGCTGGGCGAGTTCTTGAGGTCTGGGCATCACACAGGCAGGTGAAGTGTACTGGAGTGAGAGACTATGGCAAATATTCTTCCAAGAGCACAAGCACAGTTGACAGGTTACAAAGGTTTTGGCAATGATACCAATGATCCTCAGCACTGCTACCCAAGAAGTATTGGATCCTCAGCACTGCTACCCAAGAAGTATTGGCTGTGCTTTACTGACTCGCACTGATTATAATAGGTTACCAAAACAACCTTTCACTTTTCATCATCAGTATCTTTGTCCGTTTCGTCTTCACTGCTGTCGCCGAACACCTCTCCCTCACCGGTCCCACCAAAGGTTTCCTCCAGCTTCTTTGATGCCATCCAGAAATTCTTGGAGGCTGCACTTGCCTGGGCTGCCACCTCTGCCTGGAAGCCGAGGCAGGAACTCCCAGAGTACAGGTTTAGGCGGTCATCCAGGGAGGCAGTGTGGTGGGTGGGTAGGGCAAAGGTGGTCCAGTCAATTTGCCGTGATTCGTCGTCCTTCATGTTCTCATTGTGGGTGAAGGTTTCTTCCTCTACTTTGTTCATTTCTTCACACGATGAGTCTCTTTCCCTCTCATCATCACCCCAACAAAAATCTACAGGAGGTCTCTGTCTCGGGACACTCACAGTCTCTTCCCCAGAATCAGAGTCCCCGCAGTCACCGATCATGTTTTTCCTTTTGCGCAAGCTGCTCAGGAAAGGTCTCTCACCTTCACCTGAATATGAATGTAATGCTGCTGCTTTCAGTCTTACTTCATTCACTATTCTCTCTTCTTCATCTTCATCCAGTTCTTGTCTTATTTTCTTGTACGCTGCGAGCCTCTCCTCGTCACTGTCCACCTCATCCTCCACACCAATCTCACTGGCCTGGATGGGTACTTGTGGCCCAACCCCTCTCAGTGCTGCAGTGTTAAGCTCCTCAGTGTTTACAGGTGCAATGTCAGTTTGATCATCTGCACTCTCCTTCCTTTGGGTCCCATCCTCCTTCTCTATAACCTTCACAATGTTCTGTAAAAAAGAGATCCACAATGTTATGAAGCATCTTAAAATTGTCAATAGTTTATTTAAACTAAATGCTTCCTTGGCCTAGGTAAACTATTCAAGTACAAATACTGATAAATTAGTGAACAATAACACTGACGACTACTCCACCTGCTCCACTGGTCTAGTGCGCAGCTTCTCCAAGGCAACCTTCTCCCTTTCCTCCCACATCTTGCGCCGGCTGACCAGGATCGGCTGTAGCTCCCTCAGGACTCTCTTTCCTTGTTCCTTCTGCTGCCGAAGCATCTGTTTCTCCTTCCTGGCGTCTGTACACCACGTGTCGTCGTCCAGCACACTGGCCTCCTCATCCGACAGCCTGTCGTTCACGTCAGCCTCAAACACTTCATCCTCGGCAGGCGCTATCTGCTGGTCGTACAGCAGTATGGCAGGCGGCTTTGCTGCGGTGACCTGCTCAACTTGTTCATCCTCACTAGCTGTATACTGAACACTTGCCTTCTGCTCATTACTCTCACTGGCAGCTCCATACTTCCTAGCAGCTCTGACCTCTGCCTCCTCTATGCAGCCCTGGCAAGAATCCAGTTCCAGCCTGAGAGCATTCAGCTGTGCCTTGAAGTGTTCGTAGGAAGGAAACGCTTCAAGGGACTCTGGTTCACACAGTCCTGATGTGTCATTTTCTCTTTCATAGTCTGATTCAAGACT
Source organism: Scylla paramamosain (assembly GCF_035594125.1). Classification (NCBI taxonomy): domain Eukaryota; kingdom Metazoa; phylum Arthropoda; class Malacostraca; order Decapoda; family Portunidae; genus Scylla; species Scylla paramamosain. The sequence goes on along the minus strand of NC_087186.1, from coordinate 13,956,368 downwards.
CTGCACTCTTGCCAGGGCAGCCTGTAGATGCAAACCCAAACTGTGCACAGCCACATACACATTTTTCTTCTTCTCTTCAATACTTGGTGAAGCATTCACTGTTGGTCTTTCCATTAACCAAAAGCACTTGTTGTATTCATATTGCTTCTTGAGGGATTGCATTTTTTCTATGAATGCATCCTTCTTATAAGACGTGGCTATAAAATCAACAACTGTCCTATATTTAAAATCTCCCTCTGATCCGTGCAGCCACAGCAGCAACTCAGTCAGCACGGCAGAGGTCTGAAGCTTTATCACAGTGACTCGACTCTGTCAAGAAAAAGAAAAAAAATTATCAGTAAAAAGTATCATAGTAAAAAATATATTTTTATTACCCTCTGTAATCCCCTTTACCAACATTACATGCAGGAGGAAGAGAAAGAGAACTCAAAAAGAACAATACTATGAACGAGGGAGGAAAGATGTACTTTTACCTTCATATACTGCAATTGTTGAGTGAGTGTACAGTTTTGTTCCAGGCTGGGCGGCTCATCAAAGAGGTGTCTGATGACTGGGTAGTGCGGGACGCCCGGCTCCAGGGCAGTGTGAGCTGAGACGAGGACTTTGGCTGCTGCCGTCACAGTGCACAGGAGAGCCTCACTCAGGCAGGACATATGTGGGGACTCCTCATACAGTGAGGCCATGGGTGCTCCTGGTCCCTGAGCCCTGATGGGGAAAGGGCAAGTATGTGTGTCTTTATGAGGGGAAACACTACAACTTTATCATAACAATAAAAACATATACAGATGTTTTACAAGACCACACCTGCTTTTCCAACTTTTTCTATTTTGAAGCATCCTTTCAAGATGAATGCACCTCTTCCATCATCAGGATCCTCTCACTTCATGTTTCAATCTGGTAAGTCATTCAATATCCAGACAAATTACACAAAAAATGCCACAAAACCAATATTTATCAGTCAGTTCAGCTCGTGACTAAAAACTACCTGTTAGAGAAACCTGATAAAAATAAACATCTCTTGCACTGTACCTCCGCTACATTTGAAAGGCTCTTGATAAAGTTACACAGATTTATAAGGGTCTTTTAAAGTTTCTAATGACAGATTAACAAGATTTCTAGATTATTAACAGGAGAAACACTCTTGGGAACCCAGCTAATTATATCCATGGTCTTGAAAAAGCTGTGGTGAGGGAGCAAAGCATTTCCAAATACAGGCCTAAGTGGTATGAGGGTGGCTCACCCATAGGGCAACATTACTTACAGCACAAAACCCTTGCCTATTAGGTCCATCTCCTGCAGCAAGCGCACAGTCTTGGAGGTGAGGTTGTTCATTTCCTTCAAGCTTGATATAAACTGTTCCAAACTTGCCATCTTCTGCAGCCAATACATGCTGAAAAAAAGTATCTTCTGTTAATCTTTATGGAAATCCCTACATGTATGATAAAATTATTGGGCTCTAAAACGTGGATTTGCAATGATGAGATAAGGAAGCTTCACACTGACAGGCGAGGACTCACCAGTACAAGCCACAGGTAGTCAGAGCAACAACAAGAAGGCTGAGCTGGAAATACAGATCCTCAGTTCCAATCCACAGCAGCAAAAGGCACACAACCATCACTGCTACATCTCTGGGAAAATACAACAGCATATCAACACTATATTCTTAACTTGCTCTTTACATGGTATCCTTAACTTGCTCTATACAAAGACAGAATCAATGACACATAAGACGCAAAGCAATGGAGGTGGGGACATTCTTAGGAAACCTGATTTACAACAGGGGAATAACAAGAACAGCAGTCTAGAGTAAAGTCTTGAGTTTTTACACACTTTACAGCCACAAAATTTCATTCCGTGAAAATACAAGATATTATTATAACTTTTGTCCTTTTCTAATGTGATAAAGAATAAACAAAGGAAAAGTAAAGGATAAAGGTAAAGGATAAGGAAGGATAACTATCTACATGAGGCAGGCAGTGTGTTCCTCACCTGCACTTCAAGACCGCAGTGGGCCAAGGGAGGTCAGTGTTGGCTGAGGCCTGCAGTTCCTCACCCCTGGGAAGGAAGTGCTCCAGGACCAGCCAGTCATCCTCATTCACCAGCCTGCTCCTGGACACTGCCCTAGCTACTGTCATGTACACATAAGACTGTACCTGTAATATATGTCTGTGTTAACACCTGTACTTGAAAAATGGTGTAGGTTTTTTATTTATTTATTTTTTATATGAGGTGCAATGGCAAGGGCAACAAAATATACATAAAAAAAAAAAGGCCCACAGAGGTGCCAGTCCCTAAAAAAGAGCTGGAATGTTTAACCAAAATTAGAGGCATACACTTGTACTTTCTATATTGTTTGTCCAGTGGAAGATGAGCCAAGCAAACAGCACAAGCCTAAGCAAGTTTGTACGCCAGGCAGGGAAACAAAGGCTGGGCTATCACAGCAATGGCTCTCTGACCTGCTAGGGAAATGACATTTATATCTTGATGACAGTCACTCTGGCGACTTACAGCTGGTGCCACTCCAAACAGGCGAAGTGGGAGCCTTGTGCACCAGCCACGTCCTGCCTCCAGCCACCCACTCTGTAAGGCAACGGGAACTACAGTCTTTCCGTAACACTACAGGAGGTTAGCTAATACAGTCACTAATAATCTGCAGGTCCCTGGATCACACATTCCCATATAAATACAAAAATTATGGAATGTTTTCATTTATCTATTTAAGAGGAGCTCTGGCTAAGGGGGACAAAAAGGCAGAAAAAAAAAGAGGCTAATGAAAAGTGCATGTTTATAACAACTACATTTTACATTTCTGCATTTAAATAATAAAAGTAACGATTAATAATGGCTGCCCTCACCACATGACTCGTCCCAGAAGGAAACTCACCCTGGCCTGAGAGTCTGAGGAGCCGCCATCGGGTGCCTCCTCTGGGCAGGGCGGTGGTGTGTACGTGCTCTGCTCAAAGTCAGTGTAGCCAACATCCAGGAGGTGCTGGTGGATCGCACTGCCCTGGTGGGGAGAGGCAGCATCAGTACTACCACTGGCAATTACTCTGTTTCTCTCCTGGGTCAAGGGTGCAGTGTCACTATCATCTCATCATCACTACCAATTATTCTGTTTCTCTCATGGGGAAAGGATGCAGCATCACTATCATCTCATCATCACTACCAATTATTCTGTTTCTCTCATGGGGGAAGGATACAGCATCACCATCATCTCATCATCACTACCAATTATTCTGTTTCTCTCATGGAGGAAGGATGCATCATCACTACCAATTATTCTGTTTCTCTCATGGGGGAAGGACGCAGCATCACTATCACCAGCAAGTATTGTCTCTCACAGTGTTACAAGCATACATGTATTCTTTTAACTATTTTGATTATGAAGTCTGTTAAATGAAATCCAGTATGAATGTTTCCTGCAGCACAAGAGGTAATTATGTGTGTGTTATGCTGTGTGTTAATTCTTCCCTGCTGGTAGAGTGTCAGGTGCTGCGGGCCACTTAACGAGAGGACAGGTATTCAGCCATTATTCGGTCTTCATTTCCCACATGACATAAGATTCAAACAGCAACACCACCTGATTTTGTCATTAGTTTAGTGGTGTCCTAAAGGGAACAATTCCAACCAGTCCTTCAGCCGATTGTGTACTGGGAACATTAAGAAAAAATGGAAGTATCGTATGAAATTGCAGTTTTACCGTGTTATAAAAAAAATATCCCAGTTTCGCCCGGGCAATGCTGCCTCACTGCTAAAGACAGAGAACATATTACCCTTAGTGGCCAGCTACACCCAAACCACTAACCAGGCAAACACCACCACCACCACCTTTACCTGACACCCCCGACACTTCACCTGTCACTCTCTCTCTCTCTCTCTATCTCACCTCAAACACCACCTCCTCGTCTTCCTCGTCCTCCATCTCAGCTGTGGTCCTTCAAACAGTGATATTTGGCAGATACTTGATGTCTAAGGCAGTTACATTCCTCCCCTACCTCCATGCGGTGCGTGCGTGTGTGCGCGCGCGCACCAGCTGTTTGTATAAAAACTGTCAAATATCAATGCATGAGATTGAGTTGAAATCTAGTTAAAAGGTTATTATTTCTTGTTCTTGTTGTCGTTTATGGTAACTGTTAATAGATTTATATACTCTTTCATAGTTTGTTAGCTCATATATTATAGGTAGAATCTCTTATATGTGAATATAACTTAATCTTTAGCTGTCTCAAATAAAAATCATCTATTCTTGTTGTTTATGGGCACCGTCAATAAATTTACATCTTTTCTTATAACTCATTAGGTAAAACAGATTAGAAATAAATTAGATAAAATATCTTATTTATGGATATAACATTAAATTTTGGAGTATTTAACGTGAAAGGGAAGGCTGACGGCTGGATGGCAGGCTGGTCCTCACCTCCTCAAAGTGCTATCAATATAATACAACAATAAATCATAAAAAAATCAAAATTATCAGCTTGATCAGAAAAAAAAACCCACAGCATAGGTGAGGTGGCGGCAGTGTTACCACATCCCTCACATCAAAAGAACTCTTTTCATACAGTCAGACATTTTTTTAAACGATTAAAACACACCATAACGTATTAAAGTTAATCTAGAACATACAAAAAATACTTAGAGGATATAATAGATGTAATATCTACCATAATATACCATGACATCTCTCACTCACTTGGTAACAGTGCTTGTCAGGACACAAGAAGAAGAAGAGTTACTATTTTCTTCCAGTCTCAAAAATATGGAGGCGATTATCCGGCTAATTCTGGGTCTTTCCCTCTTCCTCCTGGTGAATGTATTTGGAGGAGTGGATGGACTTTACTTCCACATTGGAGAGACGGAGAGAAAATGCTTCATAGAGGAAATACCCGATGAGACGATGGTGACAGGTGAGTGTGTCTGATTCACCTACGTGTGTGTGTGGAGGGAATGAGTGAGTTAGTGTAGGGGAAGTGAGTGAGTGAGTGAGTGAAGGAGGCAGTGTGAGGGAATGAGATGCTGAGGTAGCGAATAAGTGAATCTTACCAATAGCGGCGCCTTGTGTCGTCTGTCGCCGCCACTCCAGGACAAACGAGAATGGGACCTGGTGGGAGAGCTGGGTTTTAGGGTGGGGGAGGCCAGATTTGGAATACAACAGAAGTCGATGAAGAAAACACCGCTTTCGGGGAAATTCCTAAACAATAGCCAACAAACGGGGAACATCCGCCCCCTCATAACCCCGCTACGGAATCTTATACTAATTAAAGGTCTCGTTCCCCTACCCCCCTGCTACAGTATCCTAACTAGTGAATTGCAGTACAACACAATGCATCCTATCTCCTCTTTTATCCACAGCAAGCTTGGGGACCTGGTGACAAAGTGGGGTTTCAGGGTGGGGGAAACCAAATTAGGGTATTAATGAAAAGTCTAAGGATGAGACGCCATATTTTGAAAAGCTAGGGAATCTTATAACCTAACATAACTACAGGGCTTCATTCCCCAACCCTGAATGACCACTTAAAGACATCAATTATAACCTAACCTAATCTAACCTTCACCCTGCTGGTTAGGTTACTACTACTACTACTACTACTACTACTACTACAGGTAACTACAAGCTGCAGCTGTACGATCCGAGGACAGGCGGATTCATGCCCTCGTCACCCGGCTTAGGAATGCATGTTGAAATAAGAGATCCAGATGACAAAGTGCTTCTCTCTCGGGTGAGTGTTGATCTCATCTATTCAGTGCATCGGTCTTCACTAATGTGTTCTGTCTTTTTTTTCTTCCTCATTCACACCCATTACAAGTTTGTCTTCTTTTGTTGTGTCTGTAAACCTTCTCTTGTGTCTTCCTCTCTTTCTCCTGCTGGGTAGATCATCTCCAGCATCTCCCTCCCCACACACTCCTCATCTCTTCTCTTGACACAACCAGGTCACCACAGTCACTCCCATTACAAGCTTATCTTCATTCATAAACCTTCCCTCAGGTCTTCCTCTCTCTCCCCTGTTGGGTAGGTCCATTTCTGGCATCCTTCTCCCCTTGTCTCTCCTGTTATGGCCACACCACTCTACTCCCTTCTTATCCACTCAGTAATCCTGTGATATGATGAGTCTTGATGAATACTCACACATCTTCAGTTAATTTCAATCTCTATATTGTTGAAACACAGAGTTGAATATCCCTGAACTACTGAAGTAATTGTATATGCTTATCTACCACTTAAGTAATGGAGTACCTCTGATCTGGTGCTGAAGTAAATAAATAGCTATGGTCTCCTGAATCAATCTAATACTCCTGATCTCTCCACAGGTATACAGCAGTGAGGGGAGATTCACCTTCACCTCCCACACACCTGGAGAACACGTCATCTGCCTCTACTCCAACTCCACCAAGTGGTTCTCTGGCTCCCAGCTGGTGAGAAGAGAGAAGTGTTGTTGTTGTTGTTTAGTAGTATTCATGTTTGTTTTCTTAGTATTATTGGCTGAAAGACCTGTTATTTGTTATGTATTTTTCATCAGAATGTTGACGTTATTCTTATCACTCATTAAATACGTCCTTTCTGTCCTCTTCTTTCTCATTCCCTGTCACCTGTTGAAATAATAATTTCTACAGCAAAATCTTTCCTTCACTTCCCTGCCTTCCTGTCACTATCTCTTCTGTTCCTCTCCCTGCCTTTCTGTCACCATCTCTTCTGTTCCTCTCCCTGCCTTCGTGTCACCATCTCTTTTACTCTCTCAGTACACAAGTGCATTTTAACCACAAACAAAACTCATACCATTGAAAAAAAGCACACCTTGCACTCACTGCCGCTCCCTTTGCTCCCTGAACAGCGTGTACATTTTGACATACAAGTGGGAGAACATGCAGTAGATTATGCATCAGTTGCCCAGAAGGAGAAACTGACCGAACTACAGCTGAGGGTGAGGCAACTGCTGGACCAAGTGGAGCAGATCACAAAGGAGCAGAACTATCAGAGGGTAAGTTAGAGACAGAGTGGCAGAGAAAGGTAAAAGAGTGAGAGGCTGTGAGAAAGACCATTTTTGCTAGTTTTATTTCTGTTGCATCTAAACTTCAAAGCAGCATCAAATTAAATTTTCCTTCAGTTTAGGGAGTATTTTTTTGTTCATTCATCTATCCCATACTGTTAGTGAGAGGCCAAGAGGGATAATTTTTGTCACTTATGTTTCTGTAGCATTAAATTGGCAGCTTAAGCACTATAATTCTGTCAGCTTAAGCACTATAGTTGATACTGCTGAATCCTGAGAGAGCTTTAGAAGGCGAGAAAGGTGGAAATAGGCAGGTAGATATGTTTCGTACAGGGACTGCCATGCATATGCCTGGCGACTTCTTGCAGCTTCTCTTATTTAATATATTTCTGGGAGTGTTTAATTAATGCATTCCTGTGTCCTGGATTTACAGTACCGGGAGGAACGTTTCCGCCAGACCTCTGACAGCACAAACCAGCGAGTGTTGTGGTGGTCAGTGGGCCAAGTTGTCATCCTGCTGGGCATGGGATTCTGGCAAATGCGTCACCTTAAGAGCTTCTTTGAGGCTAAGAAGTTGGTGTGAGCTTTGTGTGTGTGTGTTATAGTGTGTGTGTGTGTGTGTGTGTGTGTGTGTGTGTGTGTGTGTGTGTGTGTGTGTGTGTGTGTGTGTGTGTGTGTGTGTGTGTTTGTTTGTTTTTATTTTCAAAGGATTGAGACAAGCTCATAATATCCTGCCTTTATAACAACAAATTGTCATAGTTTTCTGTAAATTTATGTGTACTGTGTGTGTGTGTGTGTGTGTGTGTTCAATCAATGGCTTTAGATTGCCCATGTAATGTTTTTTCTTGATCTTCATGTGTGTGTGTGTGTGTGTGTGTGTGTGTGTGACAAATTTTGAAATGTGTAACTTATGTGATCAAATGATGCTTTATTTTATTTTATTTTTTATTTTTTTGGGGGGGAGTATAGGCCGTTCATCTCAAAGTAGCAGTATGCGTTTGCATTGTTCTGTCATGGTAGTGGGAAATGTGCATTAATCATCACAGTTACTGGAACTTGTTAATTTTGTGCTTCAGTTACTGCTTGTGGTTCTGATAGGCATTGTACCAGAGCACAGTAAGAAGGCAAGATATTAAGACAGTATTCTTTGTACTAGAAATTATCGCATTTGTTACTGAAAACTTCTTAGTCGTGGAAAATTAAATAAATGATGAGATTAAAACACTATTTGTCTCACTACAAATCATTGCATTTAGTATTGAAAACTTTTTGTATCATGTGATCTGAGGAAGCTGTAAGATTAAGGAAAGATTAAGGAAATATTTATCTTACTGTAAATTACTCCATATGGTATTGTGAACCAGGGAACTTGTAAAATGCGTTTGTTGTTTTCTTGTTTTATGTACATATTGACAAGCACAAAGATTAAGTTTATGATTGGCGACACAACCAATCCCTCCCTTTTTATTTCCATGTGCAAATCTGTCATTTTAGAGGCAATGATAATATTTATTGTTCCTTTATAAAGTGTGACGGTACGCTCAGCACAATAATTATACAATACATAGATCTAAAAAAAATATTTGGCTCGGTGTCATATTTTCTTCTTTATTTTCAATTTTTTTTCTTTTCCCAGTGTCTGTTGTTTGCTATTCTACTGTTTGGCTTTGTGCTGTTTTTTTCACATCAATTGCCTAAGGTCTCAAATAAATCTCTAGTTTTTAATTCTCTCTCTCTCTCTCTCTCTCTCTCTCTCTCTCTCCATATTTCATTCTCTATCAGAACAACTAAAAGATTCACAAATCCTCATTCTCACTATTTATTATGGACAACATTTATACTGCTAAACTGTAAAAAATGTCTGCCTCAATTTTCAACATCAATAAATCATCATTAATATGTAATTCTTTCATTTTTAACCAGAATGTTTATGTTTAGTGCAAGACTGCGCGGTGACAAAGAAAGGTGTGTACTTACATCACAGCGTTTGAGTTGTCACATCGCTAGTTCATTACTCATCATAATTGTAGTCAGCATTGTTTATTTAACTGTCACTGCCAATCACTTCCTACTACTTCGTTTTGAATTGTGGCATTACTAATGTTTTAGAATACGAAATTTGTTTGAATATTGTCCTTTTCAGGAATTTCCCTGCCCACAGCCCTGGTAGTCCTCATTAGTGGTGGTAAATTGTGCTGTGTAATCTACCTGGACAACAGGCTTGGGGATGAGTAGGGCTTACGATGAGGGAGAGAGAGAGAAAAAAAAAAAAAAAAAAAACACATGCATATTACTAAACGTTACCTGAGCCGAACGACGAGGAACCTTCACTCATGTCGACTGTTGTATACCAGTCTGTTGCCACGTGACAATGGGACACGTTTCAAAAGTATATCTAACAATGTGCAAAGAAGGTAACACTATCGCGACCGGCGACCACTTGGCGCAGGGCGGCCAGACACTGCGTTGATGTCAAGGTACACTCCTGCCATTACCTGGTGAATGTCTTTCTCGTTTCTTCGACCCCGGGCCTCGCATGGCGAACACTTTCTAGCGACGCTGCGGGTCCTTATCACCTCTGATCAGCGTTGCCAGATTGTTTTGGCCATATTGTCGTACTACACAGGTTGAAATTATTGTACTTCTGGTAAAATTATCGTACATATGTAATTATTTCACATATTATGCAAAACTGCCACTTTCCAAATACAGAATTTCGGTTATATATATATATATATATATATATATATATATATATATATATATATATATATATAGAGAGAGAGAGAGAGAGAGAGAGAGAGAGAGAGAGAGAGAGAGAGAGAGAGAGAGAGAGAGAGAGAGAGAGAGAGAGAGAGAGAGAGAGAGAGTGTGCACACCCCATAAATACCTCCAGACACACTCCAACACTCCCTAAACACACCAAATACACTGAAAGCACTGTCACAGAAGACAAATACTACAAAGACAGACAGGGCAGCAGGAAAAATTAACCTAAATATTGTTTTCTTAGCATTTTCCTGTTTTATCACCTCCTCCATTCCTTCTCCCTTCGTCTTCCTCCTCTATTTCTCTTATTTTCTTACTCATTCTACTCTTATCTACACGTTTGAGTTTAGAAACACATGGAAACACCAGGAAAACACAGCAAAGTACGATAAATATTACCGAGGAGACAGCGGAGCCGATCAAGGTCCCGGGTCCATGATGGCGGCAGTGACGTCACGGCTATTTTACGTACCGTAACGGATTTCATTTTGAAATCGACCCCTCGAAAAAATGGAGCTAGGCTCGAATGCCTTATATATTCTGACTTGACAAATACTTTAACTAATATTCACAATATTATAACAGCTCCACCCTCAGTAGTATTTAAAAAATATCCAAATGAATTATGGAAAAAATGTTGAAATATTCGGCACTATTTAAATCATTGAAAAGTCCACAACATTTGAATTTTCAGGAACGTAAAAAATTTTAAAAAATCTGAACTATCATCTTACACCATCAAAAGTTACCTGGAACAAGAACTAAACAAGTAAAACCGAAATTGTGCAAAAAACAAGTGTTGGAACCTAAACACGATTAAAAACCACTGAAAGTCCACCCATTTTGACTCAACAACAAGATGAAACACTTTAAAACATACGAACTATTTTTTAAAGCAATGAAAAGTTAGTTTCAAGCTGAAACAGAGAGACAATAACACAAAAAGTGTTGTAATCACAACTTTTAACAGGACCATAAACCATTTTTAAAGTCCACTTATTTCTCTCAACAGGAACGAAAAAACACTTTAAAAATCATAAGCGATTTTTAGAAACACAAAAGACGTAATTAGAGCGTGAAATAAAAAAACAAGTTTGTCAAAATACTGCCAAAAAAACACCCCACATTTTCGTAAAGCAACACAAAAATTGAAAACAACTCAACACAAGCAACGAAAACACTTCTAAAGCAAATAATTATTTTTATAAACCATAAAAACATGCTATACGAGCAGAATAAAGAAGTTAAGAAAATTACCAAAAAATACTGGAACCAAGCGGGTGGCGCAGGTTGAAACAGGTAGCCAGCCATCATGGCGGCCCTGGACAGTGGAGAGAACGGCCGCTATTTTGCCTGTTATTCTTCCATCGTAACTAAATGAGGCAATGGCGGATATATCTAGCCAGCGGATATGAAACCCTAGTCATGTGGCTCCACTTTGCGACGTGTTAGGCTTACAATAAATAAGAGATGAAGCAGATAAAAGCTCATAATAAGGACGCCCTACCTCTATCTGTTTGTTTACATAGATCTCCCTTCAATATTTAGCTAAATTTTCTGACTCAGATACGAGGAAACCCTAAATAAATAATAAATAACCTCAAGAACACCCAAATAACGAATAAACTGACAGGAAGTCCGCGGGAGGAGTGTTACGGTGAGGGCAGTAAGGCTGACAGGAGGAGGCTGCCAACACTGTACTCACCTTAAGTAGCTGTGTCTCTGGTGCTGCTTGATGGAGGAAGAAGCTGCCGGGAATATGCAAACACTGATCGCTATTAAGAGAGTGTGTGGCAAGACTGGCCAGTGCTGACTAAAACAATGTAACACCAATCCCTCCTTCCCCAGCGCCCCTGCCAAAACAATGTAATCACACCACCACCACCGCCAGGAATATGCACTGATCACTATTAGGAGAGTGTGTGGCAAGACTGACCAGTGCCCACCAAAGCAATGTAACACCAATCCCTGCCTCCCTAGCGTCACCACCACCACCACCAACGCCCCCTGCCCTCACAGCACTATTCCTTAGCCCGCGAGAGGCTCTGATTCTCGAGCTGGGCTCCGACACACTGCTGCAAAATGGCCTCGCTTGCCGCCACCTTTATTCACAGCTTAACACATTTGCTTGTTTCTCACTATTTATTATGGACAACATTTATACTGCTAAACTGTAAAAAAAAAAAAAAAAAAAAAAAAAAAAAAAAAAAAAAAAAAAGTCTGCCTCAATCTTCAACATCAATAAATCATCATTAATGTGTAATTCTTTCATTTTTATGTTTATGTGTAACAGTTCTTGCCGCACCTGGGACACCACAACCTGTCCTGGTGCATATAGGTGCATACAGTGGAGCAGCAGGATGAGAAATTAATTACAAAGTGAATCACGAATACAGGAGAGACATTAATCATTCACATTCGTACCTCACAATCGAAGCACACACACACACACACACACACACACACACCGATATACTCGTTCACTCCTTTATTTGCCAATCGCCTCATTCACTCATACAAACATCACATTTCCAATCAGACTCACCAATAATCCAATAAGTTTCACAGGTTCACTACTGACCTAACCAGAGCCTACTGTTCACCTCCATTTCTGTCACGTGGCTGGCATGAACTCTAAATAATTAATGGGTGAACAGGTTGACAATTTAAAGTGACAAGACAATACTGGAAGACATTAATATTTCTCAGTATAAATAAGTACTGGTTGCACAGGTTAACAGATACTGATGTTGAAATGGAAGGACAGGTCACGGTACTTACATTTTCCAGTACAAGTACATAAGACAGGGAAGTTGCAAAAAAGCCGTCAGGCCTACACGTGAAAGTACTGGAAGTATATTTTCCTTGTTCCGACGCTAGCCAGGTACAGGTGCTCACATGAATCCATGCCAGTATGGTATGCCAAGTATGGAATGGTGTCGGTACATTTCAACAAGTTTAGTCAGTTTTGGTTAACAAGATGAGAAGTAATGCAGTGTGGTTATCTTGCGTCAGGCAGCGCAAGTCACTGCCCCGCGCCACATTTGAATCGGGCCAGCTGCTGACCGACATTGACAGGACTCTGTGCACTGGAAAATAGATAAATAAATAATAAAACTATATGATCAGTAAATTAATTTTTTTTCCAGTGTTTTGTCTTCCTACACAGTCTTTGCAACATTCCAAAAATCTGATGTTTCTCACACCTTGATTTTGGTGTTATAGGCCTACGATTTGCATATTCTTTCACATATACATTACATGCTGATAGGGGATATGAACAAGGCAAAGTTCTACAGACATTTAATATACAGCAATATGTACATTACCAGCCTTGAAGTTATTTTCTGCCCTCATAAAGCTAACGAAAAGTGAACAGCCCTCAATGATGAGATACACGGGAGTAAGGAGGCCAGGGTGGTGTGGCCTGGTGATGGAGGGAGGGCAGAGCTAGTCCGGTGGAGGGAGTAGGCTGTGAGAGGCGAGGTGGTGTGCAGCCTGAGTCACGGGAAGGTCAGGGAGTGAGTGTTTCAGGGGAGAGGAAATGCTGTCAGAGTATTACCATGTGTTATTTGACTCTTGAGAACTCATTACAGTTTTGACTTGCAGTACAAAAGTGAAAAAGTGGCTTCCCTGGAGAGAAAGCCATTTTGCCTTGGGTACTGAATGGCACAGTGCTTGCTGCTCCAACCACTGCACTTCACTTGATCACAAAGATCAATATCTTAGTATAAGTAATTCCTTCTCTGGACACTAAAACTGTGTCTTAACTGGACGGAAACTTTAACAATAAAAAATCTCATATTACAAAAAAAACATAAAATTCCTCAAGTACCTAAATTTTTGTGATGTCTTTTAGCAAGGGATTATGAATAATGGTTAAAGGAGCAACATGCATCACCGCCACAGAGCAACTGCCAGTGACACAGTGATAACATACTGACAATCTTGCCTTTACAGGAACACATTGCAATAAGTTTACAAGCAATTTACTCCTTTCTTTACTGCAGGTGAGTGTTGACTGGCTGTGAACTTTAGCCACCTGTGGGTGACTGCAGTTGTGGGAGCACCCAGTGCTGCCTGGATGTGAAGTGGTCCTGTCAGGAGGTTGGCAGCTGGCAGGTGTCAGGCATGCTATGTTGCTTCATGGATGCTCCCACTTGATCTCCACACCCTCGTCATTACAAACTGATGTCTGGTGATTGTGCAGGTTAATTTCAACCACAGCTGATCCACACTTGAACCTCTGGATGATAAGTAAATTGGCTGAAGTATTGAAGTTACAAGTAATGATGTATGTTAGGAACATGAAGATAATTTCTTTGAACCATCCAGTAACACTGAGAGAGGAAGTCAACTGACTATGCTATGCCAGTGATGTACTGATGCAAAACTTTACTATGCTTTTATCTCAACTCTCACAGTCCACTCCCACCATATCTATGATAACTGGCTATGATTCAAAATGTTATTCTTCTCTAAAAGTGAAAATATTTACATATGTTAATACATGTGCTTGTATATCTTGCTTATTTTTTATGTGAAATATGTATATTTACAGTTATTTCTCCTGAGCAGCCCAGAGATGTGAGGGCTGCTGGCTTTGCTCAGAGAACAAGAGCATCCAGGCTGAAATCCTGAGCTGGGCAGAGAGTCTGGGCCTGTCTCCTTCACATTGCAGCCCCTGCTCACCATGTAGAAAAGTGTGGGACGTAAGGCTAGGAGTAACACCTTGCAGCCTGCCAGGAGTGCAAGGCTAGCAGTCCTCTGTTTGTGTGTGTGTGTGTGTGTGTGTGTGTGTGTGTGTGTGTGTGTGTGTGTGTGTGTGTGTGTGTGTGTGTGTGTGTGTGTGTGTGTGTGTGTGTGTGTGTGTTTGTGTTTGTGTGTGTGTGTGTGTGCTGGAGAGGAAAGTCAACAATTTTATCCTCACGTGTGTGTGTGTGTGTGTGTGTGTGTGTGTACACATTTGCTTGCTACAAGACCACAGATGGTCTAGGCCACACCCAGAGAGGTAAACAGATGATACTGAAGGGTAAACAGGCAATGGTTCAAAGAAGAAAACCTTTTGCTTTGGGCTTCCGGACTTGAACACACAGGAGATCCTCTAGGGGTTTATACTTCAAGTACATTTCATACAGTAAAGCACCTGCAAGATTGGCAATGACCTGCTCAGACAGCAACACAACAGCATTCTTTTCTCCCCTCCACTGCACCTCTCATGAGTGCAGGGGCAGATCCATTCAGAATATGAAGCAAAACCAAGTCACTGTCAGTCTCAAACTACTATTGTTGCTGCACAAACTTTTGTTTTCTTCAATATCTTCTCTAGATGTGTCACACTTCAGAAAGCTAGTAAACAAACATATACTGAAAGAGTCTCTATTATGATTTTGTCTACATTCATCAATTAATTTCAAATCTTACTCCATTTTCACAAATTTTCAGGATCTTTAACTTTTTCATTTTACTCAGGTCACCAATTGATTCCAGTCTCCAGTGATATAAGGAGTTCTTCTGAATGTCAACGGCCCACAAGTCAGTGACACTACACTTCAAAGCTTCAATGAGTACACAAGACAGATGGCAGCTGCCCCACTGTGTGTCAGGGCAGGCTTGTAGCCTCTCACTGGTCCTTGGTGCAGGTCTCACAGCACAGCTTGTTGTAATACTTGAGTCGACAGAGGCGTGCCTTGAACACCAGGTGGCAGTTCTTCATCCGGTCCATGCACGACCCTGTGTGGAGGACAACCATCATGTCACTTAATCTGTCTGGCATACTTCTGTAAATGTTAAAGACAATATTGATCATTAACAGTCCATGTTAGAAAATACTGTACAAGGCATCAAGTTTAACAAAACTTGAAGTTAACACAGGCTGCTGGCAGGACAAGGGGACAAAAAGAGCTGAGCCAAGAAAATAAGCAAGACGAGGGTGGTGGTTCAGAGAACCCAGACAGCTGATGGGAGGCAGGTAAGCAGAGCCTCCCTCAGTGGCCACTCATTCTGTGCTTGGATTAAGGTTAAATAAAACAAACATAAATTTGGGACCCTATTGCCATTAAACTCATCATCAAGTTCTACGTTTGCCAATAGTTTCTCCTTTTCTGCGTCACTTTTTACAATCGCTGTCATGCTCAATCAACTGCGGTAGCTCTAGCAGGGCCGGGTCAAGCAGGAAGCGGAAAGCACGAGTGCCACGTCCCAGCCCTGACTGCAACTCACACCAAGTCTGAGTGGCAAGGAGACCAACAGACTTGAAGCAATGTGAATGTATTAATCTGTTCTGAACAAATGGCCAGAGCAACCACAATGCTGTGACTGAGGTGCCTGCCAAGTACTTCCAAGCAGCAAGCAAAGTGCTAGTGTGGCAGCATTGCAGAGGGTGTGCCAGTGAGTGTACAGCTTCAGCAGTGGTCTGGCCAACCTGTGGGCAGGCCAGGGCGCCATGGCCGGCCAGGTCTGTAGGGGGAAAGGGGCGGATGTGCTCTCCTCCTGGAGGTGTCACGCGAGGAAGAGTCCTTCACGCTCTCCACCTCCTTCTCCTCCTCTTCAGCCACATTCTCATCTACTGTTGAAAGAAGGTCCTGCTCAGGGTTCTTCTCTGCCTCCCTGTCAGGCTCCCTGTGAGCCTCCAGTGATGCAAACCCAGTGGTGGCAGCCTCTAGGAACTGGGGTGGTGGTCTCCAGCCTGCTTCGCTCTCCACATTACCTGAAGACCGGTGGTCCGCACTGCTGTCACCCGGTAGGGAGGGTGCCGTCTGCTGGGGTGGCTCACTCCTGCTGGTGTTGCTGACACTCTCGTCTGCTTGCTCTGCAGTCAAGAAAATGGAAGAAAACTTGATTGCACTTGTGTGTGTGTGTGTGTGTGTGTGTGTGTGTGTGTGTGTGTGAAGAAAATCTGATACAATGATTCTTTTCAAAATGGAACTGTAATGACTACTGTATATGAACCATGTTTTCTGGAAAAAAAAAAAATTAAATTAAAAGAAAGACAATTGAAATTCCTGCAACTCCATGTTGGATGAAAAGATTCCAGTGCATATGAAGAAAGTGTGAGGCCAGGAGCATGCAAGGCGGAGACTCACCCTCATGGCAGGACTGAGTGTTGCAGGGCTGGCGGGTGTCCGGCTTGCTGGCGGAGGTGCACCCAAGGGCCGGCTCCAGCTGGGCGTTCAGACACTTCACCTCTCGCCGCTGCACACCGCTCCCACACGACACTGAGCACTGAGACACACACACACACACATATACACACACATTACACTTAACATTATCCTCCACATTAATATAGAATGTACACTATGTAAGTTCTCATTTGATATTACAATATCTATTGAAGTAATGTTATGGTATATTGTGAACATGATTGTCTGATGATGGAATTACTGCAAATTTATATGGTAATGCATCTTGACTGCCTCTGCTCCATCCCAAAAGTCTATACGTAGTAATCTGTTGCGAAGTGTGCAACATTAAAAATGAAATGCTTAATACTTCAATCAACTTGAGAGAGAGAGAGAGAGAGAGAGAGAGAGAATGCCTTACCTGAGACCATTCAGAAGTGTACCACTGTTGGCTGCAGGTAACATTACAGGGCTCACTAGAGTCAGGCCGCAGGTGACCTTTGCACCTCGTCTGGTCATTGGTGACCCGCCAGCGTCCCTGGAACACCACACACACCACGGCACGGAGGCGGTGGCCATCCCCACACTCCGCATTGCATTCTCCCCATGGGCCTGTGGGGAGGAGACTTAGTGCTGGGCAGTGGTGGTCACTGTGGCTTGAGGGAAGGATGTCACGTGTGCTGAGTGTCCTGTCTGTTGTTTTGTCTCTGGGTGCTCTCTCTCAGGATGCAGCCCTCTACATATATTTCTCAGTGTTTCCAGCCATGAGCTGTTACAAGAGTGCACACAAGGCAGCAGCTATCAACACACCTGTGAACCACTTGCCGCCACAGCCGCGGTCTGAGGTGCAAGTCCTGGTGGTGGCTGGGTGCTGCTCGGGGTCACACGTGTTCTCCTTCACCTGGTTGTCAAAGGCATCACCCGAACAGTGGACGCGGCGGCGCTGCACACCCTCCCCACATTCCTCAGAGCAATGGTCCTCCCACGCCGAGAAGAACCATGTGTCCGTGGCACACGAACCCATGTCACAAAGCTCCTGTGGCAGCCAACTCCTTACTGAGTCATTTGTCTCAGGTCGCTGCTTGCATACAACTGTACACAGCTCTACACCAATGTCCTTCAGGCATACATATCACTCAGTCTATATCATTGTTCTACCCTTGAAAACTAAATACACACACACACACATACCTGGTTACTAGGCCTGCTCCTGACTTCACACTGGTTGTCAGGCACTTGACCCTCTGGAGTCTTGCAGGTCACTTCCCGGTGCCTGGTGCCGAGGCCACACTGGGATGAACACGTGCCCCAGGGCCCTGCATCCCAGGCTGGTGCTGCATTGCAGGCTGGCATCTCACACACCTTAGCAGAACAAATGTTAATGCCAACACAAATACTTCACACAATCATGCAGAATAGGTCTTCACCACAATATTTTCACATGACAAGCCAGCTGTATGAAGCGGAAGGATGCAAGGACAGGAATAAACAAAGACTTCTATCCAGTTATCACCTTGATGTTCTTATGAGTAAATCTCAGACAGACAGATAGACAGACAGACAGCCTCACATTCTCTGTGAAGCTAATTCTTTTACAGTTTTACAATCAAGCCAAGGTAGAAGTAATGACTTTTCTTGCCAAAATCTTGCCCTGTGCTATCCCCTGTGCTCTCCGTCCCATGCCTCACCTGTGCCTTGGCCAAAGGGGAGGGAGTGAGGCATGCCCCCTCAGGCTCCATCACTTGCTGGTCAGAAGAAATCCTCACCAGACAAGTGAAGGATCTGGTCTGGACACCCAACCCACAGGTCACACTGCATGGCCCCCACTCACCCGGCATCCATCTGTGGGATGTATACTGGCTAGAGATCTTAGGTATAATGACAGATTCAAATAATTCAATTAAGTCTTGATCATTTTGGATTGAGAGGAAGATGTGATGTGAAGTGGTTGTGTGTGTGTGTGTGTGTGTGTGTGTGTGTGTGTGTGTGTGTGTGTGTGTGTGTGTGTGTGTGTGTGTGTGTGTGTGTGACCTACGTGGGTGGACATGGCCTCAGGTTGCAGCGTACGGTTCTCCTCAGCAGGGCGAGGAAGGTCATTGCAGAAATTAGCTGGTACCCTCATTTCCTCTTTTCCTCTTGATGCACACCACACGGGTTGTCTGGGAGCCTGTGAGAGAGAGAGAGAGAGAGAGAGAGAGAGAGAGAGAGAGAGAGAGAGAGAGAGAGAGAGAGAGAGAGAGAGAGAGAGAAGGAGAGAGAGAGAGAGAGAGAGAGGGAGAGAGAGAGAGAGAGAGAGAGAGAGAGAGAGAGAGAGAGAGAGACGAGAGAGAGGAGAGAGAGGAGAGGAGAGAGAGAGAGAGAGAGAGAGAGGAGAGAGAGAGAGAGAGAGAGAGAGAAGAGAGAGAGAGAGAGAAGGAGAAGAGGAAGAGAGAGAGAGAGAGAGAGAGAGAGATGCGGACAAGGTAGTCGAAATGTTGATAAGCAGATGATGGGTAAGAGAGAAAGGGTAGAAGACAGGTAGGACGGAATGTAAAAAAACAAGGAAAAGACTATTGAATTAGTAAAAAACTATTCTTCAATTTTGGATTAAAAGACTTTTGCTGTATTTGTAAGACCACTTCATCTACACCCAGTGAAAATAACAACCACTCACCTCCCCCCACAAGGCTCAGAGCAGCTGTTGAAGCCGGCCACTTTCCACTCGTACCTTTTCCTTCTTGACTTTCCCTTATTCTTTCCTTTCTTGTTCCTTTTTTTTCCCCTCTCGCTTCTTTCTTCTTTTTTCCTCTCTTCCTCCTGCTGCTCCTTCCACCAGGAGGAGGACTGGATGGAGTTTCCACCCGGAGAATGTGCATCATTTACTGGACCTAGTGGTGGAGAAAGCCAGCAGCCTGTTGATCTGTGACTGTTGTCTCCCGAGCCACTAAAGCTAATATGTACAGGACAGGGGACAATAAAGCAAGGTTCTATCACTGCCTATGACTAAAATACTAAGGGCTAAGAGTGATGTACAGGAGAGAGGGGACAGAGTAAAGCAAGATTCCCTAACAACCTGTCACTGGAGGACTGAAGACTGGGTTAGAGTGATGCAAAATTAATACATTACAAGGAAAAGGAAATAATGGACTGCTGTAATGTAACACTGAGGTACTATTGGGAAAGTGGTGTAAGAAATGCTAATGAAAAAAAATCAGAAAACTGGTGAATTATTTTGACAGCAGAGAAAGTGTCAAGCATCAGGTGAAAAGAACTTTGACACACACACACACACACACACACACACACACACACACACACACACACACACACACACACACACACACACAAACACACACACACACACACACACAGTTTTACATTTCAATCACTTGGGCTTATATCAGACAAGTTTTTCAATTGTACCTGAGGGTGGTGTCCGGCTGGCAGGTCCTCCAGGCACAAGAGGGTTGGAGAGGGGTTGTCGGACACTCTGGGACGCTGCGGAGAGCCAGGCACCACTGCCAGCAGCCGCTGTGAGGATATGGGGCCCATTGGTAGTCGGTACTCATACTTGAATGCCCTGATTCACCGACTGGTAGAACAGCTGTGCAGGGAAAACCAGAACATGTTATGCACACACAAACACATACACACAAGGCTCTGTTTCCCTCTGTAAGCAAATTAAGTAACCTTTCAAAGCCTAGCAGGTATAAGGAGGCCTCTAGAACAACGTTATCTCCTATCTATGAGCTGTTGAATGTCTACAAATTTTTGTTATACTGATCTATCTGTCTCTATACCAGGCCAACAATCCCACAGGGGCTGGCCCAGACAAGGCACCACACACTCAATCACCATGTTCACAGTCCCACTGTACAGTGACCCACTGTACTACCCTCCAACAATGATATTAAGAAAGAAAGGGTCTATTCAGAATACATTAAGTTAAAAGTTGTACAATGAAGAGTCAGTGAAGGGAAAACATCAGACATCATCTTACTATGACATCAACAGGCTGATGCAGTGGTCCCTTTGGCGGTCACCATGTCCCCGGTGAAGAAGTCGGACCGCTGGTAGGTGAAGGCAGTGCCAGCTGAGTAGTAGTGGCCTGAGACATTGGCCATCCAGTTGCCGTTGAGGAAGAACTCCCCACCCTGGTGACGCAAGGCTGTGGGGAGGCAGCCAGTCAATTTGAGGGTAGTTTTGAGGTCAAGGACTTTACACATCATGTAAGGTTGTAAGAAAAGTTAATCTGGGTTACTCAAGATAATAATTTTTCCTCTACTCTTTGGGGATTACCATCTTCAATGGGCCTTTTTTTCCCTCTATCTTTCAGTAGCTCTTGGCTAAAACACCTTTAAGATAAAAAAAATAAAATAAAATAAAACTACAAATCAAATATTTCCAGTAACAGAAACATGTATTTCACCAGACTTCCTGAAGGTCTGTTTGTGTATCTTCCCTCGGACACTCCTCGAAGGTGACACAAAAGCACATCCTGAAGACTGACTCACCGAGGTAGTTTGTTGAGGGTTTCACCTGCTGGATGGTGATATTGGCAGCGCCACGGGGCAATGTTGCTATCATGTTGTATCCGTACGGCATCTTGGGGTTGGAGAAGATGCCGGCGATGACTCTGCAGGTGCTGTTGTCCCCACCACACACACCACATGAGTCAAGCTGCATCCCGGACCCCAGCACCCCATCACAACCCACGGCCTGGTGGTGGTGGTGGTGGAACAGTTAAGGACATGAGAGTATAAGAAAATAAGGGAAGTTGCAACATGCTATTAGGCCTACACGTAGCAGCTGTTGAGAGAGAGAGAGAGAGAGAGAGAGAGAGAGAGAGAGAGAGAGAGAGAGAGAGAGAGAGAGAGAGAGAGAGAGAGAGAGAGAGAGAGAGAGAGAGAGAGAGAGAGAGAGAGAGAGAGAGAGAGAGAGAGAGAGAGAGAGAGAGAGAGAGAGAGAGAGAGAGAGAGAGAGAGATGTTGAGCTGATAGCTGTATAAGATTTCTAGCTTGTTGTTGTAATATAAGAACATAAGAAAATAAGGGAAGCTGCTAGAAGCCATCAGGCCCACATGTGGCAGTCCCTGTATGAAACCTCCCTACCTATTTCAACGTATCATTCTCATCCATACATTTGCCACAGATTTGATAACATCCAAATATAATTAACCTATACATAAGTTTGCATATACAAGAACTCTTTTTCTATTATTGGTGACAAGAAGCAACACAGGAGTTAGTGTCTGACAGGGCTGTGTTGTGGCAGTCCTTGGACACAGCACACAGCATTTACCATGCAGCGGCCGGCTACACAGATGCTATTAGCATCAGGTGCCCCACACTTGGTGCCATCAATGACTGTCCGGTTGAGGGTGGCATAGAAGCTGAGGCCCACAGCACGGCAGTTGAGGGCACAGGATTCAGGAGCTGTGAGGGAGAGGAAATTATATGTAACCAAGCATAGAGGAAAGAAAATGCATTCATTTCACCTCAGCTACTTTCTCTGGTAAATCAACTGAGGAAACAGGATTCAGTAGCTGTCAGGGAGAGTGACAGGTGTAAACATACTGTCATAATATGGTTCCCAGGTGTAGAACCTCCTGTTGAATGGCGTCTTGTTGAACGAGGCGCACTGCTCGCGCCGGAAGTCCACGTAGCCAAGCCCACAAGACTGCAGCAAAAGTTAAAAAATGAACTTTCAATTAAATCATCAGCTCATGAACACAAGCAATAGACAAACCAAGTGCTGGCAGCCCTCAATGTAATAACCTCCACTTGATGTGACCTTAGATGACATCACCCCTTCACTGCTATTTGGCAAGTCTCTCCTAACCACTCTGATACATTTTTCTTGTTCTACAGTCACCTCTAAACATTACACTGACTGAAAAATGTAAAATCTATTCTTCTAACCCCCTTCTTTCCTACAGACGTTCATAAAAAATTCATGCATTACGTTGTGTCATGAACTAGATATCATAGGGAAAGGGTTAACAAGTCCCAGTGCTCTAAGGTGTTTGCCCTCCTCACCTGAGTGTTGCACAGCTGGAACCTCCGGTACAGCCCCACACACTTGCTGCCACTCCTGCTGTAACTCATTGAACTCCTCCGTCTCGTTCTCATCCTGCTCCGCCTGCAAGAAACTGGAGAAGTGTGAGCCCTCCCACCCACACACACACACACACACACACACACACACACACACACACACACACACAAGACCTCCTCTTCTCTACCTTTCTTCCATTTATGATTACTTGAGTTAAAAGCACAATCAGAAGGAGGAGGTATGATGACAGTATTCATATTTATATTATGTAAAAAAAAATAAATAAGAGAAGACATGTAGAAGTGTATGAACAGTAAATTGATATCGAAAAAAAATAAAAATAAATAAATAATAAAATAAAATAAATAAATAAAAGGAAGGAAACAATATAATTATTTAAACAGGACAGCATGGGAGGACATGGGAGGGCGTGACACTGACCGGTTACTCATTAGACACTCCCGAGACTGAATGGAGACGCCGCCCCCGCACGATCTAGAGCATGGTGTCCAGGCTGACCACTCCCCCCAGGTGCCCCCGCGGCCTTGCTCGCGGTGCTGCAGCCGCTCCATCACCATCCTATGCACCTGGAATCAACAATGAAATAAGAGGTCATTCGAAAGCCCAAACCTGGTAAATTACGACCTGTAGCTCCATCAACATTCCTGCAACATAAGGCACTGCGGTCACCTTACAAAATGTGGGACGAACAGTGAAGCAGTAATAAAATGCCATCTAGAAGCCCACACGTGGTAAATTACGACGATTTGCAGCTTCCTCATTGTTATTTCAACACAACACACCCCGGTAACCTCACACAACGTAGAAACAACATTAAAACCATGATAAAATTGTTACGTTGGAGGCAGTGATGATAAAATTGTTACGTTGGAGGCAGTGACAGGAAGGAATGTCACACATTTGCGTCCTCTACCTTCCCCATCTCAGCAAGGCGTCACCTCACACACCCTCGCTTCCCCACTTCCTCCTCCCCACATAGATTATCCATTTAACTAGCAACTACCACATAATTACTTACAAACCATAAGTCCAGTCGTCTGCTCCTATGTTATCTGGAAGCCCAAACAAAGTAAATTAAGACGATTTATCACTTGCAGCTCACTCACTGTTATCCTGCGGGACTGCAACACAACACACGAGGAAGAGGAAGAGAAGAACGGTCAAAATGTTTATCTCTCCTTTCATTATACTGGAGGCTGCAACTCTCTCTCTCTCTCTCTCTCTCTCTCTCTCTCTCTCTCTCTCTCTCTCTCTCTCTCTGAAACGAGGAAGAGGAAGAGGACGAAAGAGAGCGCAGGGGCAGCTAAGAGGTCTAAATGAGCGCTTTCTTATCGGTGTGAGCATCGACGCACTGGTTGCGGTGGGCAGAGTGAGGCCGTAATGTGTCTACTTACAGACCAGAAATTATGGTGATTCCTGAGATAAGCGTAAATATATGTTAGCTGCTTGAGGAAATATGATCGTGTACGTGATACGACAGGGCGTTTGTTTGTTTTTCTGATAGGGTTCATCTCTCTCTCTCTCTCTCTTTCTCTCTCTCTCTCTCTGAACGTAAACCCACACACCCACACCCACACACCCACACGCACACACACATCCTTGTTTGTTATTCATATAGAGAACAGCTATCACGACCAACTTAGTCTCCACCCGGAGGTCAAGTGGCGGTGACCCAGGCTCGTGTCAGCAGAGAGGCAGCCAAGTTGGTCACGGCCAGATGGCAGGTAGCGATGTGCAGCCTTGCCATGGTGCGCATTTCACTCCTTGCAACATCAGGGCGCTTGTAACCCACACGATCAAACATATACATTGGCCTATATATGTAGACGGACGCCCTACTGTTTCTTTGCCTCGCCAACACAAGGGAACGAAGGCTGGGATAAAGGAAATAAGGAATTATAGTTCATTTCACACTCCTTACAACATCAGGAGGCTTGTAACCCACACAAACAAACATATACATGAACCTACGAACTACCTCCTGTTTGTCTGAAAAAGTTAGAACAAATAAAACTCAAACGCCAAATGAATTATAGGGAATTAGCGCTCATTTCACTCTTCTTGCAACATCAGGACGCTTTCAACTCACAAGACGCAACTTACAAACACGCCCATTGTTTCTCTGCCTCGCCAACACACGGGAAGGAAAGTTAGGATAAAGAAAACTCAAACGCCACATGAATTACAGGGAACAAAGAGAGAGAGAGAGAGAGAGAGAGAGAGAGAGAGAGAGAGAGAGAGAGAGAGAGAGAGAGAGAGAGAGAGAGAGAGAGGCGTCAAGAACTGGTCAAGGTGAATAAAGTTGTGCGGGATTACGTCACCTTTTGCTGCCTCATGCACGGCCAAGCAGGATCCCCGTCAGGTGCGTCCATAACTGACCCTTGTGGAGAGAGAGAGAGAGAGAGAGAGAGAGAGAGAGAGAGAGAGAGAGAGAGAGAGAGAGAGAGAGAGAGAGAGAGAGAGAGAGAGAGAGTAATGTCTCCCCTGTTAGCTGCATTAGTGTGCATACAAGTCTTTGCGGTGATAATGCTCACTAAACACTTTACTGCATGAACAATAAACTCATATAACATAATAACAATAGCTAGAGGGGTGGGCGGCAATGGACAGACGCGCGCACAGCCTCCCTACCAGCGCTCCCACACTCCCAAGCTTCAGCGCGTCATTCGAAACTCGCAGGTGTTTCCACTCGGCGCCTCGCTGGAGCTTGCGGGAGGAACGACAGGGAGGGGAGCATGGCAGGCCTGGTGCGGATGGCAAATGAGCGTATGTCGATAATCTGAATACGATGCCATTAATATATTCACCTCAGAAACGAATAAATAAAGAATATATTGTGATTAAATATGTTTTTAATGCAACCTTGACTTAACTCTGCCTCGCTCTTGCCTCGGCTACACTTTCTTCCCGATGAAATAATAGCATTGATTAATTCTTCATCTCTGCTCTTAAGACGCAGCTCATGTCGCCTCATTCATCACTTGCCTGCTTGTAGAATGACACGACAATCCTAAAATCTCCCCGAATCACGTGCTCATAACCCCAGCGCGTGCCTAAGAGAGGTGAGAGCTCCAACGCGCTGATGCCTCGGCTCTGCAACTCTCTGCCTGCTTCTGTATTCTACTTTCCTGTGACTTGAACTCTTTCAGGAGGGAGGTTTCAAGACACTAATCCTCTAATTTTGAATAATGTATTTGACTTTTTCTTTAGGAACTGGCACCTCAGTGGACTTTTTTGATTTGTTTTTGTTCTTTCTTTTTGTTGTCCTTGGCCAGTGCCCCTCTTACATAAAAAAAAAAAAAAAATGAACCACATACGCCGTGAGCAGGGATGTACGCCGTGCTGACTGAACCTTCCATTACAATACAGCCACACGATACCTCTTCCCATCCTGTGCTCTCGTGATGACGCCCACACGCCCATCCGCCACGTCAGTCTTGGATTGCTGATACACGGCCACGTGTTACCCGAGGCGTTCCACTTTTTATTCTTTCTCTCGGACCAATGAGCGCCGCCAGCCTCTTCAAAAAACCGTCCATCACATTTTCTCGTTCCTTTTCATTTTAGCGATCAATAACACGAAAGAGAATTGAAAAGATTGAGGAGATTAGGAGGGAGAGGGATTGGGAAGGATAAAAAATATACGAGGAGAAAAAGGAGGAGCAATATGAAGATGGAAAGGATGTTTCAACGAAGTTTGTGTTTGATCGATGAGAGTGTGGTGATGGAGGGGTGAGGGGAGATGACCCTACCCTCCTTACCTCCCCTCTCTTGTCTCCTCCTCTCTGTCTCCATCTTCATCACCATCTCCTCCCCTCATCACCATTTGTCTCCTTCCTCTATCACCATTTGAATGAAAAAAATCGAAAGCTATCATATCATTATAATCACATAAAGTGCATTTCTTCTAAATTGGAACATTTCTGCCGTGAGTGAAAGTTGCTCTCTCTCTCTCTCTCTCTCTCTCTCTCTCTCTCTCTCTCTCTCTCTCTCTCTCTCTCTCTCTCTCTCTCTCCTGTCACTCGCTGCTTTCAAAAGTTTCGCCAAAGTTCTCGGTAAGGAAGCCGCTTATTATTATTCTCACTGTTATGGGAATGAAGTCACGCCGCATTTGGGACACCAGCTGGACTGAGAGGCGGATGGAGGCTGACTGGGCCGCTCTGTGCTCAGGAAAGTAGCGAGGAGAAGGAGGGGGAGGAGGAGGAGGAGGAGGAGGAGGAGGAGGAGGAGGAGGAGGAGGAGGTAGTGGAGGTGGAGAAATGATAGGAGGACGTTTTAAATACAACTTAGAACCTAACGAACAAAGGAAAAGAAACGAGGAAAATTAGAGGAAAGGAAAAGTGGCACAACGATATATTAAGAAAATGTGTTACGAAATAATGAGACAAAAAAGATTCCGGTGAAAGAGAGAGAGAAAAAAAATGAAATGAAGAGGAACATAGCTTAGCGGAGAGAGAGAGAGAGAGAGAGAGAGAGAGAGAGAGAGAGAGAGAGAGAGAGAGAGAGAGAGAGAGAGAGAGAGAGAGAGAGAGAGAATCGTATATCGCATTTTGTTTGTGTAAATTAGATGACATCAGTTTTATCTTAAGTTAAGAGATGGCGAGTTAAGAGATGGCTAACTCTGTGTGTGTGTGTGTGTGTGTGTGTGTGTGTGTGTGTGTTCGGCTGTTATGTAAATACGAACGAGTGCTTACATCCCCACACGCAGAAACCCAAACCCGGTATTACTCCGCGGAAAAGTAGCGACCGAGGTGATCCCATCTTCCGGCGCCTCCAGCAACAAATTGAAACCAGAGGTGACACACGGCCGTATTCTGAAACACTTCCGCGCCGCATCTCGACTACCTACTTTCAAAAGGGTCTAGATGAAGCTACAAGGTTTTTAAAGATGTTTTTTTTTATGGTTCTAGAGACAGATTAGGAGGATTTCTATATTATTTACAGGAGAAATCGTGTTTTAAAGGGTTCAAGATGAAGTATACATATTTTTATAGATGTTTTTATGGTTCTAGTGACAGACTGACAAGATTTCTATAATATTAAAGGGAGAAACATGCTTAAGAACCCGGCTAACCATCTCTATGGCCTTTGAAAACAGTCGTGGTGATCGATAGAGTAAAGCCTTTCAGAACACAACCTATACAGTTACGTCCTCTCTCGGTCACACACAGCATCACCGCAACATCTCACTTCTCATTTGTTGATCTTGCCTCAGCGTCTATTTTTTTTTCTTCTTCTGGCAAGGAAGCAAAAAACGCTCCCTCAGATGTGGTATTTTGGGCTCAAGCTTCCCGCGACGGCGATAAATTAACCTGTTTGCTGACACAGGTGAGGTGGAATGTTTCCCTTGCACACCTGGCGATCACCCTCCCTTCCATTTCTCCATTAATCCCTTGAATCACACCTCTTACCCCTCCTTCCCCCTCTCTCTCTCTCTCTCTGGCCCGAATCGCTTTGCTCCCTCACCATGACTACTTTCCAAGGCCACAGAGAAGGTTAGCCGGGTTCTCAAGACTGTTCCTCCTGTTAATACTGTAGAAATCTTACTAACCTCTCCCTAGAACCGTAAAAACACCATTAAAAATACGTATAATTTCAACTGGAGCCTTTTGAATGCAGTGGATGTGCGGCGCTGAAGTGTTTCATACGGCCCTCTCACACTCTCTCGTTGAGCCGCCGCTGGAGTTTCCAATTATGATAATCGAGACATTAACAAGCCATTACGGAGGCTCTCCCTGCTGGCCATTACCACCCCCGCACACCACGCTGCTGGGAACACAGTGCGACTCTGCCTCCGGCCATGCAGTTGCTGGAGACGCGGATCTTCTTAAGAGAGAGAGAGAGAGAGAGAGAGAGAGAGAGAGAGAGAGAGAGAGAGAGAGAGAGAGAGAGAGAGAGAATATGAACTACCCAGTACATCTAATCGCTACAAAGTAACAGCAGTATTTCGTGTGTCACTTCCCTCAGTTTGTCCCGGCCCCCCTTCACCTCCACCACCTCCACCACCTGCTCCTCGCGTCCTCTGATCCGCTGTCGCATGGATCAGGCTTCTGGGGCCACAACCCGCCTCGCGCCGCCTTGATCAGCTCTAATCAGCTATAATATGCGAGGTGGAAGCGCGTCTAATCCTCGGGGAAGGTTCTCTCCCCCATCTTTCGCGGTAATCGCTTCCACTAAAGGCGAGAGATTGGTGGTAATCATATTAATAGTTTAAAACCCTCTAAGGCCACGTGAGAGGCTTAGGTCCCGCA
The DNA here is from genome assembly GCF_035594125.1 of Scylla paramamosain. NCBI lineage: Eukaryota > Metazoa > Arthropoda > Malacostraca > Decapoda > Portunidae > Scylla > Scylla paramamosain. The sequence continues at coordinate 13,927,181 of NC_087186.1, read as the reverse complement.
GAGGCGCACACACGATGCTCAGGGGTGAGATTTCAATGATTCTTCGGCCGTTCTGAGGCAAGGCGCTGGGACCATTAGTGTGAAAGTAAGGATCGGAGAGAGGGACCGTATTCTGAAACACTTTGTTCTCTCTCTCTCTCTCTCTCTCTCTCTCTCTCTCTCTCTCTCTCTCTCACCACGACTATTTTCAAAGGCCACAGAGATGATTAGTCGGAGCTCAAGACCATTTCTCCTGCTAATAACATAGAAATTTTGTTTGGACAGTAAAAAACACATTTAAAAAACCCGCGTAGCTTTAACTAGTGCCTTTCGAATAACGGTCACGCATATCAAGCTGAGATATGGCAGGATTTCAAAAACTACCGAAAAGAAAAAAAATACAATTCAAGAGACAAGACGAGTTAAGGATCACCTCCCAGACCGCGCCCTCTCTAATTAACTGTATCCCATAGAAGCAGGAGTGGCTGTGGTGGCTTGAGGGGGCGTGAGTGGGTGAGAAGCGAGTATAGGTTCCCCGGTATGCCAGTCACCCCGGCACACTGGCCTGGGGGAAGCTCCGGGATGGCTTTCAGGAGATTTTGCCAGAATCATAAGAGCAGCTTCCTCTGCCCCGCCGACCATGAAAGAATGAAAAAATTATCTACTTGTTTACTTTTTCCGTCAGAGACATTTTGAGTACAAGAGACGAGAGTTTGGCTTTAGAGAGGCGGAGAGAGACGAGGGGCAGGGAGAGACGGGGAGGGCACGGGAGGGAAGGATAACCAGGAAAGAGCCGCACAGAAAATAGCAGGAAGAGAACGCAGCGTTGTTTATATTCTCTTTCTTTCTCTATTTTTGTGAGTACAGAGAGAGAGAGAGAGAGAGAGAGAGAGAGAGAGAGAGAGAGAGAGAGAGAGAGAGAGAGAGAGAGAGAGAGAGAGAGAGAGTGTGTGTGACTAATGTTCCTCCTTCCACATACATACATACACACACACACACACACACACACACACACACACACACACACACACACACACACACACACACAAACAGTTTATTGACAAACTGACGAATCACATACTGCAAAATACACGAATAACAAAATTATACAAGTGAATCATAGATAAATTAACACAAAATTAAACGACGTGTGTCAATTGCCTAAATAAAACAACAATATCATGTCTTTCAGGGTAGAGGTTATTACTACACACACACACACACACACACACATACACCCGAAGTAACAGTACAGTAATACATATTTAAAGTGGGATCTGTGAAGGCTATCATGCTTCGCTCTAGCTGAGAGTCAAGGTCACGCCGCCGCCCCCGACGCCGCCGCCACCACCACCACAACCATCCAAGGGTCCCTATAAGACGTCCCCCAACCTGGCACGAGGGGAGGCACAACTCTGACCCGCATCGACAAGGGCGCGATCTGAGGGGCGCCGTAACAGCGTTCTTCATCTGTTGTGGGTCACTTACACAACACTCGCTTGCCGCCGCCGTGTGCTGGTATAGTAGTAGTAGTAGTAGTAGTAGTAGTAGTAGTAAAAAGAAATACAAACAGCAACAGCCTCCTTGAGAGACTGCTTCATTTTGCTACTATACAAGACTTATTAGCATTAAAGAGAGGACAGCAGAGGAGAGAGGAGGAGGAGGAGGAGGAGGAGGAGGAGAAGAGTACTTTAGATCTAAGGTAGGTAAATACGTAGTGATGAGTATCTGATCATCTCACCTCCTCTGGGTAGGTGTGCTGCTGCGCTGCCGTGGTGCCGAGGAGAGAGAGGGGGGACAGCAGGAGCGGCAGCAGGATGACCGCCGGCAGCTGATAAGGGCACGGCAGTCCGCTCCTGGGAACAATAAAGGCATTGGTAACACACATGAGAGAAGCACACCTACGTTTAAATATCTCTTTATCTCAACACTGCTGTCTGAATTGTTATCGAGTGCTCGTATTGGAACATGTTAATTTTACTCTAGTCTCAGCAATAAGTTAATTAAGTTATCGCTCCCACGTCTCTGAATTCCCAGCATCCCATTATCCCGGTCTCTGCTCTAGCTAGAATCATCACTCCCACGTCTTTCAATTCTATCTAAGTCTATTTATGTAATTCCTAGCATCCCAGAATGCCTACAGCGTTGGCAGACCCGTGGCTTCATCACTACGCTGCCAAAGAAAACAGTTTGATAAGAACATCGGAACGAAGAGGAAACAAAAAAAGGCCAATACATAAATTTTGGTTAATAAAGGGAAAGAAAAGGAAAGAGAAAGAAGACCCAGACAGTGAGCAGGGCCACGTGAGGGAGCATGTACCGTTTCAGTGGCAACACTCCCGACCAACAGTTCAACTCAACCAACACGTGCAAGAATTATGTGCAGTAGTTCGCTCAGCTTTATTTTTTCACCATTGCATAATAATTGCAGCACGGCGAGCCTCAGCCTGGCGTGCGTGGCGGGTGGCGGCCCTGCCCGGGGGAATACACGCGATGCTGTGGGACCAAGGCATAGTTTCCCTTGCCTCAGGTAGCGCGGTGCTTAGTCACAGCGTGGCAGCGTGCAATGTAATATTTTGTGGCTATCAGGAAAGTGCAAAGAAACCATAAATTTAAGAGACAGCCTAAAATATCGGCTGAAAGAAAACAATCGAATCTTTCTTTCAGGGCGAGGCGAGGCGGGGAGGGAAGTGGCCGCATCAACTCAGATACAGATTGTGAGGCGATACGCAGAGTGGAAGGAAGAAAAGCATCGCAAAAAGCAGCGAGAGGAGCGATGCGCAGTGCGGGTGAGGCAGAGGAGGCTTGGTCAAGTGATTTAGCAGACTTGACGTCACCAGGAGTACCTAGTGAGGGAGGGAGAGAGGGGAGGAAGAGACGGTGACACATGGAGCGTGAGGAATGAGGGAATGGGAACGTGGAGCAGGGAGGGGCCCGGCTGATGACTGAAAGCATGACATTCCTCATCTCCATTCCAACTGATGAACAAATTTGAGATTATGATTACAAGAGAACTTAGTGTTGTTTGTTTACTGAAGGGAATGGCGACGGGAAGCAGGGAGAGGCCGGGGGGAATCACTGAAAGCATGGCGTTGATTCTCATCTCCATTCAAAATGATGGTCGAACTTTGAAATACATTTATAGATTCAATGTTCCTTGTTCAGTTGAGGGAAAAGGAAGCGGGGAGTAACTGAAGGCATGGCGGTAATTCTCCTCTTTCAAACCGATGAACGAACTTGGAAATACAGTTATAAAGAGACTAAGTTACTTGTTTACCCGTGTGGTGTCCTGCCTGGCGAGGAGACACAAGCAGCGCACATCACTTCTCCGCGTGTCAGCAACAACACTCGACTGCAGCTGCTTCGCCCTTCCCGCTATCAACTGGCGAGGCTTCGTATCCTTGCGAAACGTTAACGAAGCCTTCTCTCTCCCTCACTCCCTCTCTCTCTCTCTCTCTCTCTCTCTCTCAAGTTTGTTCTGCCTGTCTTCCTGATGCACCACACCACCACACTTCCCTCCTTGTCCTTCTCTATTGCCGTGTCTGCCTCGACTGTACATCTCCCCTACGCCACACAGGAATTGCGTCAGTATCTCTCTCTCTCTCTCTCTCTCTCTCTCTCTCTCTCTCTCGGCCCTGAAATCCCGTCGACACCTTTGCTCTACACATAATCGCACGTCTGGTTTGTTTACACTCATTCGACGCTCGCGAGAACACCTTGTCGGGAACACGAGCAAATATTTCCCCTCGCGTCTCTAAGTTTAACGCCAGCACTGTTTGTTTTCCTCTTTTTTCCTCCTCCCTGCTGCCGAAATGAACCTTGGAAACACCGCATGGGGAACATAACGCTCAAAATATATGAGTAAAGGAGTGTTGGAAAATTATACATGAATCTTACTGTTATTTTTGGATACGATTCCCACTTTACTCTCCTTGCGGGTGAAGGGAGGAAAATAAAGAATAATCAAGTCTGGGATGCCTGTCTTGCTCCCTACTCTCCATTATTTCCCCAGAAAAGACGCTTGATTAAAAGATCCACCTAAATCAGATAAAATGTTCAAGTTCAGAAGTAAAAAGACGCTTAGAACACCCGCCTAGATACGATCAACCATATTTCATCAGTTCACGAAAGAGAAAACGCTGAAATCAACCAAATTTTATCAGCTTAGAGGAGAAAAGACGCTTGAAACAACCCTCCAAGCCAGATCAACCAAATTTCACCAGTTCACGAGAGAAAACACTTAAAAAAAAAAAAGCCGAAACAGACTAAACAAGATTTATCAGCCTAGAAAGGGAAAGACGCTTCAAGACCAACCAACTTTTTACCAGTTCGGGACCAAATTTTATCAGTTCACAAAAGAAAAGACTTACAAAAAAGAAAGAAAAAAAAAAGAAAACGCGGATATGAATCAGACCGATCCTATCTCACCGCAAGCCTCAGGTTTGCCACACGGGCCGCCTCTACACACACACACACACACACACTGCCACCATTGCGGGCCTGTCGTTCATAACCACGCCTGCCAACTCTAACGCTCACACCTACACAAGACGCTCACGGAGGACGGGAATAGTATTATCGCAGAGAGAGAGAGAGAGAGAGAGAGAGAGAGAGAGAGAGAGAGAGAGAGAGAGAGAGAGAGAGAGAGAGAGAGGAGAGGAGAGAGAGTCGCACAAATGTTCCAATCAACACTTCCTACATCTATTTTCTTTCGTCTTTTCCTGATAATTTCTCATTGTATCCTTCTCTCTCTCTCTCTCTCTCTCTCTCTCTCTCTCTCTCTCTCTCTCTCTCTCTCTCTCTCTCTCTCTCCTCATTCACTGCACCATACACACACGGTCGCTTTCAACAGTAATCTGCACGAATCAGCATCACGCACGAGCTGCAATCACCAGTAAAAAGAGAGAAAAAAGTGAGCAAATAAATAAAACAGAAACCATGCAATTAACTGGTGTTGTAGTTAGCGGGGGAATGGATATTTTACGGCTACCTTTTTATAGAGTAGATTAATCGCGTTATCAGCAACAGAGCAAATCATCTCGGGGTAAAACTGGGAGCGTTCTAGTTCACTGGTGCATTTCACTGGCGGTTCACGGGGGAAGGGTCAATGGGAAGGGAAGTTAATTGTGTTAGTGTGTGTGTGTGTGTGCGAGCGTGTGTGTTTTATCTGGCTCGATTCGATTTGATTTGGGATCGTATTTTGAAACACTTCTGCGCCGCGTCTCGACTACTTTCAAAGGCTCTTGTTGAAGTTGCACGGATTTTTAGGGCTGTTTTTATGGTTCTAGTGACAAAGTAACGAGATTTCTACGTTATTAAAAGGAGAAACAGTCTTGAGAATCCCCATTACTTTCAAAAGATTCTATAGTTGAAGTTACTCTGATTTTTTAAGGGAGTTTTTATAATTCTAGTGAGATTAACAAGATTTCAATATTTTTAAAAGGAGGAACACTCTTGAGAACCTCCATCATCACTTTCAAAAGGCTCTATTGTTGAAGTTACTCGGATTTTTAAGGGAGTTTTTATGATTCTAGTGAGATTAACAGTATTTCTATATTATTAAAAGGAGAAACACTCTTGAGAACCCCCGTTACTTTTATAAATTCTATGGTTGAAGTTACACGAGTTTTTAAGGGAGTTTTTATGATACTAGTGACAAATTAATAAGATTCCTATATTTTTAACATTAGAAACTCTCTTGAGAACCCTTCTAATTATCTCTGTGGCCTTTGAAAATAATTGTGGTGAGAGAGCAAAGCGTTTCAGAATATTACACAGTTACAGTTCAGTGGTGCATTTCACACGCGGCTGGCGGGGGAAGGGATGATGGGAAGGGAAGTTAATGATGTTAGTGATGCGCGTGTGTGTTCATCTGACTCGATTCGACTTAATTTTATTCATTTATAGGCTTTAACCATTTCAGTGTGATATGCACCAGTTCAAAGCACTAGAAGCAATGCAACAGTAATAGTATTGAACTTTATATGTGTTTTTCTTATTTTTTGCGGTTTTTAAAATGAATGGTTGCTGTAAAGCTTTTAATGCATAGTTGTTGTAATTTGGACTCCCTAGAATTTATTGTAATGTATCTATTAAGCAGTAAAGTACTTGTGGTCAATAAAACAATCTATCTATCTATCTATCTATCTATCTGCTATCTTTATCAGCATCAACAAAAAGGAAGGGGATAAAAAAATAACAGATTTTGCAGTTTCAGATGTATCTTTCCTAGTTCAACTCTTTCAGTTTTTTTTTATTTTTATGTAGGAAGGATACTGGCCAAGGGCAACAAAAATCTAATAAAAAAAATGCCCACTGAAATGCCAGTCCCATAAAAGGGTCAAAGCAGTGGTAAAAAATTGGTGGATAAGTGTCTTGAAACCTCCCTCTTGAAGGAATTCAAGTCATAGGAAGGTGGAAATACAGAAGCAGGCAGGGAGTTCCAGAGTTTACCAGAGAAAGGGATGAATGATTGAGAATACTGGTTAACTCTTGCGTTAGAGAGGTGGACAGAATAGGGGTGAGAGAAAGAAGAAAGTCTTGTGCAGCGAGGCCGCGGAAGGAGGGGAGGCATGCAGTTAGCAAGATTGAGGGGGGGAGTCAAGACACTTAGGGTCGTCGACAGAAAGGCAGTCCGACCTGGGGACATTTATGGTCCCCTCCCCAGATGGGACTCCGAGGCTGGTGTAGGAGTCGCCATGATGATTTTAAAATTTTTGGGTGAAGGGTGTGTGTGTTATTAGGTGCTTGTAGTTTTGTGAGGAGGAAGAGAGTTGTCTTTAGAGGGCAGGCTGTGACTGCCCCCTTGTGTTGTGAGACACAAAGGGAAACGTTCAGTGAGGTCACAGCTGGGTTTAATGATAAGTTCACAGCACCCCCTGAACAGCGCTTTAGACCTCACTGGGAGTAATTATCGTTTCGGCAGGTGTCTACTGCCTCCTCCTAGAACTGTGGTATGCAACAATTCACAACACGAGAGGCAATGCATGAAGTCTTAATTAGCATCTACGTACAGGAAAGAAGAGAACAAAAATGCAATGTTTGGAGGTGACTGTAGAAAAAGGAAAGATGTCTCAGAGTGGTTAGTGATTAAAGGTGTGCCAGGTAGCGAAGAAAGGGTTAACACATTACGATGCGAGCATTGTTGATTTAGTAAAGTATTAGCAGGCTGGGTTCATTTAGTCAAGGCTCCTTTACGGCAACAAAGGTGATCACAAAGGAAGACAAACAACAGCAGACCTTGAGCACCTTATAAGGCTCTTTGTGTAACCATCACATGGTAACTAGGACTGGAAGAGACACGGTAGCAAAGGTCGGAAAGGTACGAAGCGACACCTTTCCCTGAAGAGGCACAGGTACAATTCTCGAGTCCTGTGTACCGTCTTCACCGTCCTGTCTCCCCCGTCTCTCTCTCTCTCTCTCTCTCTCTCTCTCTCTCTCTCTCTCTCTCTCTCTCTCTCTCTCCCACGGCGCGCTTCCCACGAACCCTTCAGGCGCCGCGTCAGGTCGCTAATTTATGGGCGTGGCGAGGAGATACGAATGCTCTGCCGCAGATAACCACTCGGCGGGGATATCGTGTGAGATGACAGGGGGTGACACAGCTCGGGGCGAAGGGGAGGGAAGGAGATGGATTCTGGCGCAGGGAAAAAGGTATAGGTACTCGGCGCTTCCCTCGTGTATCTCTGTCTGGGTGTTGAGTTACAGGTGTGTGTGTGTGTGTGTGTGTGTGTGTGTGTGTGTGTGTGTGTGTGTGTGTGTGTGTGTGTGTGTGTGAGGTCGTTCATTGATCTATATTTTGAAACATTTCTGCACCGTACCTCCACTACATTCAAAAGGCTCTATTTAAAATTACACTATTTTTTAAGGTTGTTTTAATGGTTCTAGAGAAAGAATAACAAAATCTCTATATTATCAACAAGAGAAACACCATTGGAAACACAGTTGGTCCTCTCTGTGGCCTTTGAAAACAGCCACGGTAGATAGAAAGCAAGAGAGCAAAGCGTTTCAGAATACTGGGCTTAGTGTGTGTGTGGGTGACAGGGTGAATGTGTGAGGTGCGGGTGGGCGGGCGGCATGTGGGTGTGTGGGTTATGTGTAGCAAGGAGCGAGTGTGGCAAGGAAGGTGCGGCTGGTGGCACGTGCTGAGAAAAGTGCAAGATGGATGTGTCATAAGGAAGCTGAGTAGGAAAGGTGTGTGCAGAGTTATAATTGGGTGCAGAGAGAGAGAGAGAGAGAGAGAGAGAGAGAGAGAGAGAGAGAGAGAGTCACGTATATCATAAAATTCACTAACCTCTTCCATTTTTTTTTCCCGTTTTCTTTTCTTCCGCTACTTCCCACCTCAGTTTTCTCTTTCATCTCTTGTGTCTTAAGAGATAAATACTGACTTTTCTTTTATAAGTATTAGAAGAAATATTTACATCTAACCATTAACATTGCTCTCTCTCTCTCTCTCTCTCTCTCTCTCTCTCTCTCTCTCTCTCTCTCTGACACCCACCAACACACACATGTAGGCACCATTAATCTCATGTTAATTCTCACAGCTTATTATAATCACTACAGCTGCAATTACTATTATTCCCCGCAACCTTCACAGCAGGGATTACCATTATAAGGTTCCAATGGACCCAGCAACCTTTATAGATCAATGTCTCTCTCAGTAATTCATTCAAGCGTTAATAGCAATAATCATAACAGCTTTACCTCGCCATGGGCACGATAAAGTTCAAAGGGTATGGTCAATTAACACAAATATTCGTTTAAAGTAATTGAAAATAACACTGTGATTAAAGACAGGTCAATTCTTTCTTTCTCTTCTGTGGGAGAGAGAATTAACAAGTCGTTTTTCTGTCTGAATGTTTTTTTTTTTGCTTCTAGGTCTTCCAGTCTTGTGTGTAGAAGATGAATAAGAAGATAAACAGATAAATAGATAGATAGATGGAGAGATAGATACATAGATAGATAGATAGATAGATAGATAGAGAGATAGAGAGAGAGATAGATAGATAGATGGATAGACAGATGGGTAGATAGATAGATAGATAGATAGATAGACATAAATTGATAGATAGATGAATAAATAGATAGCTGGATAGATAGATAGATATATGGATAGATAAGTAGATAGATAGATAGATAGATAGGTAGATGGATGGATAGGTAGACAGATAGATAGATATAGACAGACAGAGACTAATAGATAGCTAACTACATCAATAATATATCCAAGCCACTTCTCGTAAATTTTAATATTCTTTCCGATAATTCTCTTTTTGGGACTAACAACTTCAGAGGATCTTTTCTTTTCCCATTTCTTTTTCGCTGCCTTTTTTTTTTTTTGGTGTCCTTTGCCAGATCATCTCTAACCTAAACATAGATAAATAGCTTAACACGTATTAACATTCTAAACACACCTCTCTGGCAATACTGAACGTCAAACAGTATAATATATTTATCTCTGTCTTTTGTTGACCTTTGCCAGACGACCACTCACCTAAATTAAATACAAATAAATAAATAACCTCACACGTATTAACATATCATTAACACACCCCGTATTAGTCCCCTGGCCAGGCTGGAGGCGGGACTCGGCAACAGCGGCTCTGACGTGTGCCTAATAGTGGCGAGCCAAGAGGTGCTCTCACCCACTCATGCCTCACTGACTACTCCAAACACCTGCTTGAGAGTCCCCTAACACCCGCCCTCCCGCCCTCCTGTGTGTCTAGGGTGCTGGTCTCTCTCTCTCTCTCTCTCTCTCTCTCTCTCTCTCTCTCTCTCTCTCTCTCTCTCTCTCTCTTAATTACTGCGGCTTGTTTATGCAGTGTTGCGTATTAAAAGTCGACATTATCGTGGCAATTAACACTAGAAAAAACTCAGTAATGGGGCCATAATGATCGGTGTTGTGTTCATCAGACTCAACACCTCTCTCTCTCTCTCTCTCTCTCTCTCTCTCTCTCTCTCTCTCTACTCATGACATTATTGCAAGCTCTTTCTCGTTGGCTACACAGAGTAAACGACATACATATACGTCTGCATTATTACGAGTCAAGCACTGCCTCTCTCTCTCTCTCCCTCTCCTATATACGTGCAAGCCTTCGTGCGGCGAGAGCAGGTGAGTGCCAACACCTGACACCCCGGCCAGGCACCCCGCTAAAGAGCTCTGTTAATTGCTAGACTCTCCGGGCCGTAAAAGAAGGAGGAACACTACACGCAAGACCATTTCAGGTTCGGGTTACACTTCACCTCATCACAAGTTCAAGGACGCGTTTTAGAGTCGTTTGTTATATACTTCCTTCACCTATTAAGGCAGCAGCGTCGGGTAGTGATGCGTCTGCTGCCCTAAGTGTGTGTGGCTGCGGCTCTTGCACTCTGGACTTGGTAACAGTGATGGCTGGGAAAATATTACTGTTTTTCTTGAGTTCACTGGAAAGTTAGAACCACTGTAGCCAGATTAAAATTCAGAGTAGTTTATTGTGTGTGTGTGTGTGTGTGTGTGTGTGTGTGTGTGTGTGTGTGTGTGTGTGTGTGTGTGTGTGTGTGTGTGTGTGTGTGTGTGTGTGTGTGTGTGTGCGGCTACGTCTCTTGGACTTGGTAACAATGATGGCTGGGCGGAATTACTGCTATTCTTGAGTTCACTGGAAAGTTAGAGCCACTGTAGCCAGATTAAAATTCAGAGTAGTTCATTGGGTGTCTCTGTTGCTGCATCTCTTGCATTTTGGACTTGGTAACAACAGTAGCTGGGAAGAATTGCTGTTTTTTTTCTTGAGTTGACTGGAAACATCGTAACCACATTCAGATTTAGATGAGTTTACTGAGTGTCTGCGTCTGTTGCACTCAGGACTTGGTAACAACGAGGGCTGGGGAAGAATCGCTGCTTGGGTTTATTGGAAACATCACATTCAGATTCAAATTAGTTTATTGGCCACAGTTTAAGTCCTTATACAAAGTGTAAATGAAGTAAGTTAGTGCCAACGCATCAAAGTGGACTGCAGCAAATAATGACTTGTTGTTTTATGCACTTCATATATTTGTTGTTTTATACTTTTTTTTTATGTAAGAAAAGCTGTGACTACAAAAAAGACAAAAAAAAAAAAAAAAAAAAAAAAAAAAAAAAAAAAAAAAAAAAAAACTCACTGAAGGCGCCAGTACCCAAAGAACAGAGCCAAAAGGATTATCAGAATTAAAGTAGAAGTGTCTGTTATTCAAAGGCACAAATAACGTATCTAGAAGTGAATTAGAAAATAAAACTTTGTACGTGTGTGTGTGTGTGTGTGTGTGTGTGTGTGTGTGTGTGTGTGTGTGTGTGTGTGTTACAAAAACGCACAAATAACATAATACAGACGTGAATTAGTGAGTAGCACCGGACACACACACACACACACACACACACGTCGTCAATTTGTACGTGTATGTTCATTACAAAAACCCACAAATTACATATCCAGACGTGAATCATCGCCTGGCCGTGACGCTGATGGGTGTTCCTGCCCGCTGAAATGCTCTAATTACAGGATAATGTACTGTGCTCCCAGCCCTGGTCTGCGCGCCGCCCCACACCCACAAAACACTGATTACTCTCACCTGCATGCCTTTCCCAACACTCACGCCTTGCTAAGTACGGCTCCCCCAGCACCACCGCCCGATATTCCTAAAGCAGCTAACATTACTGGCCCATCCATCACCTAGAAATGGCTAATGAGGAAGACATGTCGGCTTTCCTCCACCTGGGGTATGTCAGGGTGCACCTCAGCCATGTGGAGTCGGCTAATGGAGCTCTGCTGGCGGGTGGAAGGGGGTAACGTGGACAGGGTTACTAGGGAGAGCCTGGGTGGGTGCTGAGGTTACGGTGCCAGGAATGATGTGAGGGAAGTGTGAAGCGTGAAGTGTTGCAGGCAGAGTACGTGTGTGATTTGAGGCTGGACGAGTGGTGAGGGTGGAAGAGACACACAAACATACAGACTCTCTCTCTCTCTCTCTCTCTCTCTTGCAAACACTGGGTACTAATTATTGTGTGCTCCTGTCAATATGAGTGGGTCGTCGCCCTTGTGTATGTGTGTGTGTGTGTGTGTGTGTGTGTGTGTGTGTGTGTGTGTGTGTAAATATTAATCTTGTAATGCATCTTGTATCGCACTAGGTCCTGAGTGAATCCTCCGCTTGTCCTAGTTGACTGGCGCCCTTCCCGCAGCGCCCCACGACCCACTGCACCCCGCCACACAACAAGCGCCCCATGATCCACCACACACACACACACACACACGCCACCCATCACGCACCCCTCTCTTCACACTCCACCAGCAGTCCACAGCTACTCGCGCCAAGGCAGGAGCTGTTTAAACTCCCTTGCACTTATGTTCTGTTATACATTCCACGCAACACACTGCATTCCAAGTTCATTTCGGCTTGACTGTTTCATTTACGTACACTTCTGTTTCTTCTCTTCCTTCCTTCCTTCCTAGTTTACTTTTTTTCATTTTTACTTTTTTGTTTACTTTTTCTTTTAAGATCTAACACTCCTCTGCACTTATTTATACATATTCTATCAAAAAACACTTTGCTCCAAGTTCATTTCGGGTTCATTGTTCCATCTACGTAAAGTTCTGTCTCTCCTCTCCTTTCCCTCTCTCTCTTTTTGTTTACTTTTTGTTTATTATTTAATTTTCTTAAGATCTAACACTTCTCTGCATTTCCGTATATATATTCTACCTAAAACACTTCGTTCCAAGTTCATTTCGGGTTCACTGTTTCATTTACGTACGCTGCCTCTCCTCTCCCTTCCTTCTCTCCCTTTCTGTTTATTCTTTTTTATAGTTTTAATCACGGCCGGCCAGCGCGGGGTGTTCGTAAAGCAAACTGTTCCTTCATTAACGTCCTCTTGTCACGCCCGCTTCTTAAAATGAGACCTTGGAGCCGCTGACTATAAAGGACATCTTTTTCTGTATGCTAATTTTCCCCCAGTATATATGTAAATGAAGCAATTCCGGAGGACGATTCGTGTTAACTTTGCTCAACGTGCTTCCTTCCCTCCTTGCCTCGCCCGCCGCCCTCCCTCACTCACTCTCTCACTGACTCGCTCACTCGCTCACTCGCTGCGCCGCCCAAGCTCCACTGACTCAGCCCAACATTCCCGCCACACCTCCAGTACACTGATCTTGTTTGCCCACTTTTCCGCCTCTCATCCATTCCTTACTCATTGTGATTTGGTTCTATTCTCATCTCCTCTCTGCTAAATCTTTTGTTTGTTTTCTCCACTTCTTGTTTCTTCCTCTATCCCTGCTACCCAAATACACGTTAGAGGAAAGAATCTCTCTCTCTCTCTCTCTCTCTCTCTCTCTCTCTCTCTCTCTCTCTCTCTCTCTCTCTCTCTCTCTCTCTCCCCAGACGTTTGTTTGTGACACGAGACGAACAAATTTCACAATACAATGAACTTTCCGTAAATGTGACGGAAAATTGAACAAATGGGAACGAGCAGGCGCTTCCTCCAGGAGACACTCGCCCTCCCTGTGCCTCCATACACACGCTTGAAGGAGGAAGGGGGCGGAGAAGACTGGGAGTGGTAGTGATAGTGATGAGATGGAGGAGAAGGAGGGGGAAGGAGAAGGAAAACCGAACAGCAACAGATCTTTTCACCATCGCAAAGGCAGTTTTGGGAGGAGATGGAGAAGGAAGGATACAAAGAAAGGAAAACCGAACAGTAACAGACCTTTTGGCCATTGCAAGGCTGTCTGGGGAAGGGGAGGAGGAGGAAAAGGAGATGGGAAAAACCAAGCAACACCAGACTTTTTTGGGCCTTGCGAGGCTGTCTGGGTCAATCCTCCCCGGTGCCGCTTCTTAACCCAGGGGTACGCTGACACGGCACTCTCCTCCACGAAAGAGCGAGGGACAGCCGCGCCTTCGCCCCCGCGCCCAGGAGCTGATCGTCCTCCTATATTGGGCGTGGGCGGGGCACGGACACGCCCGCGCCACACAGTCGCCAGTCGCCAGGTGTTAGGAGCACCGCAAGCCGCGCCGCCCACAGCACCCAGCAGGGCACGGGAGAGACGCACGCCGCCGCGGCCTTGCCAGGCTGAGGCAGGGGACGTCTCTCTCTCTCTCTCTCTCTCTCTGACGAGAAAATATGCTTAAAATCTTAGCATACCTTCACACACACACACACACACACACACACACACACACACACATAAAGACAAGCCTGGGACAACAATTATTCCGGCACATGTACAGTAGTGTAGTGAAGGGAGCACCACGGCGGCGTCCACAGGTGTGAGGTGTGAACAAGAGGCAGCGTAACACTCCGCGGCCCATTAGCACCACTACAGATGGCAGATAGTGTCAGGGGCGAAACACGGCGCCACTCATGGGGACGTGTGGAAAAATTCTTATATTCACCGCATGTTTCTGAAGGCAAGTCTTACGAGGAGTTTTCCCACCAAGAGAGTTTTTATTTCACGTTTCAGTGGGGATTTGTTTATTTTTTTCTTTTCATTTCAGTGATTTTCCTTTGAATTGTTTGAGTGATGTGCGAGCGTGTAACTGTATATAATGGCGCTAGTGATATTCTGCACTACTGAATGTGTTTATTTATTCATTTTTTTTTTTCCCTCTGCTTCATCTCCCCTTTTCAATTTCCAGCTATCGTTTTGAGTCTGAGTGATAAGCGAATGAGTTTTCCGAAAGAAGTCGATATGTTTATTTTCTGCATCCGCCTCATCTCCTTTTTATCTTCATTTTTCACTTATTCCTTCGAGGCTTTTGAGTGATATGCAAATGTGTAATTGTATAATACTTCATCTGGTGATAATCTGACCCAGCGTGTTTGGCGTGAAGAGAGGATACGTTCACTTTCTCGCCTCGGTGTTGGGTGGTGGTGGCGGTTGCCTGTGCAGTGTTCAGGCTTCCAAGAGAGCAGAGGCGCGGCAGGCTTCACGTTACCCTTGAGAGAGCTTCATTCATCTTGCCACTGAGGCGGATACGAGGGAGGGAGGGGCGTGCATGCAAGTCATACACTATTTATTTAATTTCTCTCTCTCTCTCTCTCTCTCTCTCTCTCTCTCTCTCTCTCTCTCTCTCTCTCTCTCTCTCTCTCTCTCTCTCTCTCTCTCTCAAGGATGACATCTCCAGGCTTCACTGTACAGACATCTAGACTCAAGGAGCAGTGGGTGCCGTCCGCCGTGACACAAGTTTGCACTATAGAAGAGCATAAAGTCTTGCTTGTAAATGCACAGCTGATGGGGCGAGGCGTACAAGGAGGAGGGAGTGAGGAGGGAGGGGGAGAGGAGGGAAGAGGGAGGAGGAAGAGTGTAGTGTCGTGGGGTCTCAAGGTTGATAAATATCTAGAGAGAGAGAAGTATACAAGGTTAAAAGGATGAGTCAGGATCTACGCACACAACTAAATGGTGCATTCTTGTTTATGCTCAATTCTCTTCTTCCTTTCTTTCAAAACTTAACTGTACATGATTGTTTTGTTTTTTGGTGCTCAGTTGTCTTCTTCCTTAACTTCGCAACTGATTCGTTTATTGTTATTTATAGTGTTCATCGTAAAATCCTATTTATGGTGTTCAATGCTAATTTTCCGTTTGATAACTAGATTGTGTGTTCTGTTTATGGTGTTCAATTTTTTCCTTCCTTTTCTTCCTCGCTCGTTATTTGATCTTTCTTGCGACACAACGTACACACAGCACACTTGAAAAGACAGACAGACAGACAGACAGAAAGAAAAAAAAAAGAAAGAGAGACACGCCTCTGTATACAATGTCCTTCACTAAAAAAACTAAGACAAAAAAGTACCCACCTCATTTCTTTTTAAATTACTGTTCTTGTTTCTCCCTTGCACTACAAAGTGAAGCAGTTTCTTAGGGCACAGTCAGGTACCAGACACTAAAAAGTCACGCTTCTGTCTGTGAGGCAAAAAAGCATCCACCTCTAATTTTTTTTAAGATTACTACTATTTTTTTTTTACTTCTCACAGGCAGGCAAGTTAATACAGTACTTTCTTAAGGCTCAGTTTGAATACAAGACACTTTAAAAAGTCACTATTCTGCCTGCGTATTTGTGTGTGTGTGTGTGTGTGTGTGTGTGTGTGTGTGTGTGTGTGTGTGTGTGTGTGTGTGTGTGTGTGTGTGTGTGTTTGCGTGCCTCTAAGGACAACACTGAATAAAAATAGCATCATGTCTTACAACACACACACACACACACACACAAGTACGCACACACACATGATCATCATCAGCAGCAGCGCCAAGCCACTCACCACTGTAGTAATTCAATTAGGTGCAATCAGCGGCTAGGAGTGATGGTCCGCCCACCTGTTGTCACCTTCAATTAGCAGGCTCGCCACACTGAGCTGCTCTACCTGCACCTGATGCACGCCAAGTACTCAGGTGGCGAGCCGCGCTGCAAACACAGCCACCTGTATGCTATTGTCTGATTCAGCCTCGCCCCCACCTGTCGCTCCTCGGGCTAACACACCTCTTATGGACCTTAACCGTGTGTGTGTGTGTGTGTTTGTACGCTCCACCTCCGAAATTAAGAATGAGTCATCGTACACAACACTATACAATCCAGCACCATACGAAGCAAGCAAGCCAGGGCAACAAGCACCGGCCACTGAATGAGCCACGCCCCGCAAAGAACGACTCACGACGTCCAGAAGAATGAAATGCCGCTCTCCCGGAAGGTGAGGGTCTGGGACCATATTCTGAAACACTTCTGCGCCGCGCCTTCCTACTTTCAAAAGGTTCTGGCTGTAGTTACACGGGTTTTTAAGGATATTTATAGTCTTTAAGGGTGTTTTTAATGTTCTAGTAAAAGATTAACAAGATTTCTACATTATTAACAGGAAAACCCTCTTGCGCACCCGCCTAATCATCTCTGTGGTCTTTGAAAATAGTCGTGGTGAGAGAGCAAAGCGTTTCAGAACACGTGATTTGGAAGGCATCAAACATTGCTTCCTTTTAAGAGAGCACCGCCCCTCTCTCTCCTCCCCTGGGCGGCAAGCAAGGGTCGCCCCGGATAGAAAAGTCTCGGCACGGCTCCTGACTCGTGTTTCAAGCCGCAGTGGGTCAGAAGTGGCACTGTATCACTGCCGCCCTGAAAGGAGGCTAAGGAAAGGGAGACGGGAATGTTATTACAGGAAGAGGAAGCGAATGTAGAAGTGTGTTGACATATTGCGATAACTTATGAATCTCTCTTTCTCTCTCTCTCTCTCGACGAAACACATCTCGAGGTGACCAATACGAGCTGTTTCCTGCCCCGCCCCCTTCACTCTGACCCCACCCCCGCCCTGTCCTACTCTACCAGTACCCCAAACCATCTCCTAACCCTTGCCTCCTTCCCTCGTCCTCTTTGTGTACCATTGACCCTCTCCCAGCCCCTGCCTCCTGTCCCCTTCCTTCCTAGCCGTGCCCCTGAACACTACCCAAGCCACGGCCCGTCAACAGTCAGCATGTCACGGATTAGAGCGCACAGGAGTCCTTGTTGATGTATAAACCTGCCAATTGTTTTATAGTATCATTTTTCGTGTCCAGACATGAGGCGCCGCGGCAGTGAGGGCGTGAAATGTGCGCCTCTGTAAGCCAGGCTGTGTGAGGCGCCGCCCAGCTAAACAAAACTGCAGTTGATAAATATCACAGACAATTTACGGCTCTCCTGACCCGCTAGAGGCCCCTCCACAACACAGCCTAGAAATAGTAATAATTCTAGCCACCGAAATCACTCACACACACACACACACACACACACACACACACACACACATATAGAGTTAGACATATAGACATATAGTTTAATGATCACAAATATGT
>NC_087186.1:13899407-13901907 GCF_035594125.1 Scylla paramamosain | reverse complement strand
CACCTCACCCGCCATTGCACTGTGCCTTGCCGCTGACCCACTCCTGCTATCTAACACACCACACGAGACACCACAAAGAGTGCCAATCACCACGCACCACACCTTCCCAACGCGACACCTCACACTACCACCACCACCATCACCACCACCACCACTCCAGGTACAACATCTAATAAGAACAACAGAGGTACACGTGCTGAAGGTCCTGCATTTGTTCGCCTTCACTCAGGACAAAGACTCGGCTAATGCAGTGCTGAGAGAAGGCCACTCACCAGCAACACCACCACCACCACCACCACCACCCACTAGCGGCGTCACTGTCTGGGGGAACTGGCGAAATACTGCTGCGTCCTGATTGGAGAATTAAGCGAACTATGATACGCTTTAGATGTTTCTGTGGCAATTTAATTAACTGAGAAAAGATCGATATAAAATTGTTGTACGTATCTCTCTCCCTCACACACACACACACACACACACACACACACACGTCAGTCAGAACAACATAATCCTTACCCCAGTCACAACCACTTCCACCGCCACCCAGGCCTCGCATCACTGGTAAAAGCAATTAAATGAAATCATAAAGGGAGGACTGCTAAGCCACACAGGGCTGGCCGCTTCCCTCACAGCCAACGTCGGCGAGGCAGCGTGGTATTGACGCAGGTGTGTGTTGCTGTATTAAGGAGAATTACCTGTAATTTGAGCAGAGTTTCAGGCCGGCCGACTTATTAACCTGTATTATTCTTGTGCCGAGCGTGGCCGAAAGGTATTAAGAGATAATTACACAGATTACAAAGCTCAGACAAGACAAATATCCGCTTTGACAAAGAAACAGGTATCAGTCCAACATGAGCAGCGGCGCCGTCACCTCCTCACCTCCTCACCTGATAGCATCGCCGCGCCAAACACACGTCTTCCCCGCCGCACAATTAAGCCCAAAGATCCCCGCCCAGCCACGTGGCCAGACGCAGACTAAGGGGCGCGGGTCACACCTCAAGTTAATCGCCGGCCGACAAATGTAAGCCTGAGTTACGGTGCTGTGGCGATGGCAGACACTGAAAGACTTGAGCTGCTGTGAATGATTGTCAGTTACTGTGTTTGTGGACGAGGCAGACACAGGAAACTTGCCTCTCGAGTTACCGCGCCCATAAGCCAAGAATTGATAGAGAGGTATGGCTAACTATTTGATTTCAAGACACGAAAGAGAGAGAGGAAATAAAAACAGATGACGAGGAGCCACACTGCATCAACTCCCCGCCGAAAAACAAAGCCACGTTACTCATCCACGGAACTTTTCAAGAGGCGAATCTATATACGAGCCACGCGCTGCTACCTCAGTCTGCCCCCTCGCCAGACACAAGTCCCCTACTGCGACTTCTGCCGGTCCCTCAGTCAATGTAGGTCTGGCGGTAAGCTTATCTGGCCCGCTTGATCGCTTTAGCCGTGCTGCTGCGAGGTGGCTTGTCAGTAGGTAATCTTACCCCGAGATGGATTAATTGTTTGGTATCATTCTCAGCGGTGAACCTGCGGCCAGAATTAATGAGCTTTGCGGGACAGAGCACGAAGGGCACCTGGTGATACAAACAGCTTTCTTTTTTATATTTGTTGTTTTATTTGAATGTTTGTTATTTTTTGTCCTTTCTGTGTGTGTGTGTGTGTGTGTGTGTGTGTGTGTGTGTGTGTGTGTGTGTGTGTGTGTGTACTCTTGTCCAAGCGTATATAAAATAGAATATACATACGAGTAAACACACAAACATGCATCACACACACACACACACACACACACACACACACACACACACACACACACGTACAGACATCCACCACACAAACACACGGCCACAATAGAGATGATATGCGCATATGAACAAATACAAAAGCTCGCGCACACACACACACACACACACACACACACAGCTGCGGCAGGACGTCAGCAGACGGGCAATAGCGAAACAAGCGAGGATCTTCCTAATTAAACACAGCTTGGGTTCTGCCTCACTCGTTTGCCTTCAAGGACTTAATCTATCCATCAGGGGAGACCTACAAGATGAAACATAAATCCTTCTCCGTTTCCTTAATTGCGCTTTAAAGATTCCTCGGGGCTTGACAGAGGCGGACCAGTCAAGTTTAAAGAGTAAATGTTTAATGTTTATGTAGAAATAATGAGGAACACAAGTGACGATATGCTTTGTGAAGGAAACGTGAAAGCCGCCATTGTTTATGTATTACTGCTACAGAGAATGTGGACTGCAGATGTATGATGGATAATGAGGCTAAAATTAGTTATAGAATGTGATTTATGAGTTGATTATTATTGTATTGCCTGGTGTGGTCAATAAACTGTCACGACGATCACCAGTGTTTATGTATTAATGTTAGATAATTATGATATGGATTAGAGATGTATGATGGATCTTGGTGCTAAAGTTTGTAAGTTTTTCTGTGTGATATTTGAACGGATTATTACTGTACTGCCTGCTGTGGTCAATAAACTATT
>NC_087186.1:13861907-13891907 GCF_035594125.1 Scylla paramamosain | reverse complement strand
TTCACATTCCCAAAGGACTACCATCAATTATTATCGGACATCGAAGAACCAACACTTGAATGATGCGAGAGACGAAGGGCGGAGGGAGAGAGGACATGGAAAAAGAGGAAACTATATAGTGAAAGAGGAAAGGGGGAGGAAGGCAGGGAAAATTTGGCGTGATGTGTGGCGGGTAGGGAAAGAGAGGTGACAAATGGAGGGAAGGAGGAGGGACGAGGGAGAAAGTGGATGAAAAGTCGAGAAACGAAGAGGGAGGGTGAGAGGAAGGAAGGAAGGAAGGAAGGAAAGAAGCAAAGACATAGATAAGAGAATAACAAAGAGACACAAGGGAATGGAGTGGAAAATATATTGAGAGAGAGAGAGAGAGAGAGAGAGAGAGAGAGAGAGAGAGAGAGAGAGAGAGAGAGAGAGAGAGAGAGAGAGAGAGAGAGAGAGAGAGAGAGAGAGAGAGAGAGAGAGAGGGGAATAAAAATGAATGAATGTTGAAATCGAGAGTTTTGAAAGAGCTGAATAAAAGTCTTCAAAAGCAAGAAAGAGAGAGAGAGAGAGAGAGAGAGAGAGAGAGAGAGAGAGAGAGAGAGAGAGAGAGAGAGAGAGAGAGAGAGAGAGAGAGAGAGAGAGAGAGAGAGAGAGAGAGAGAGAGCCAGGGATACAGCACACACACACACACACACACACACACACACACACACACACACACACACACACACACACACACACACACACACACACACACACACACACACCTCAGTTAATCCAAATCTTAAGGTCTGGTAGTGAATCTTTCTCATGCGTGTGTGTGTAATCAGATCGTGCACGCCTCGCCAAGCAAAGGAAGCGACTGGATCACCTTGCTCTCTCACTCTCTCTCTCTCTCACACACACACACACACACACACACACACAGTTTCACGTTTTCATCACCCATACACCAGATCAGACCTTCCTCAGCAGTGCACAGGAGCAGCAGCGGCGGTGACATTGGCGTTGGTGAGGCAGGGATGTCACAGGGCAGCGCCTCAGCACCAGCAACAAGTTAGTGCAGGTGCCGCCTCGCCTCACCTCGCCTCACCTCCGCCTCACCGCCTGCGCTGCCTCGCGTGTTGAACAAACTCATAAAACTTCACCTGCCGCATGCAATTAATATTTACTGGATCGCCTTGCACACTCACCACCCAGAGAGAGAGCGAGAGCGAGAGAGAGAGAGAGAGAGAGAGAGAGAGAGAGAGAGAGAGAGAGAGAGAGAGAGAGAGAGTGCCAGTGCGTGTTAAGGAGAGCCAGGTTACATTGTAGTGCGAATGATGGTACTATTAATCCTGAATGGAAGATTGCTGGCCCTTAACCAAGTAATGTCCAGCCTATTCACCTGATTACGCCTTTGACTTACTACTCTCTCTCTCTCTCTCTCTCTCTCTCTCTCTCTCTCTCTCTCTCTCTCTCTCTCTCTCTCTCTCTCTCTCTCTCTCTCTCTCTCATATCAATCAATAGTAAAGCTTCGTCTCCTCCCCACCTTTTCTCTCTCTCGTTCTCTGTCCTGTGTTATTTTCTCATTCATTATATGCGAGTAAGTTCAAAGGAGCGTTTTGCATCAAGAGCGTTTTTCCTGCTCTCGTCTGGTCTCGTCTCGTCTCCGCGGATCACACACACACACACACACACACACACACACACACACACACACACACACACACACACACACACACACACACACAGATAGACGATCTTCTACACCTTTACCGCCCTTCATTTCGTTCGTGATTCCCCTTGCAAAGCTGGAAGAGAGGGAAAGGGAGAGGGAAAGAGAGAGGGAGAGGGAGAGGGAGGGACAGATACACACACTGGAGATAAATTTTTGACCACCTCTCACTCAGCATTTGCTTTCTCTTGCCTCAACAAACGCCCCTCGAGACTCACTGCTTAATGGAAGGGAAATTAGCTCTCTCTCTCTCTCTCTCTCTCTCTCTCTCTCTCTCTCTCTCTCTCTCTCTCTCTCTCTCTCTCTCTCTCTCTGGAAGGCCAGGCGAGGATGATGGAATGTTGTGAGAGAGAGAGAGAGAGAGAGAGAGAGAGAGAGAGAGAGAGAGAGAGAGAGAGAGAGAGAGAGAGAGAGAGAGAGGGAGACGGAAAAAGCAGACAGCGCTGTGGAAAGGAGGGAGAGATACAAGGGAAGAGAAGAAGAGAAGCGAGAAGAAGACGAGAGAAAGAACATGGAAAATTAAAATAATTATGATACCGTCTTTCCCTCTCCCTCCCTCCCTCCCTCGCCCTCTCTCTCTCTCTCTCTCTCTCTCTCTCTCTCTCTCTCTCTCTCTCTCTCTCTCTATTCACGTTCTTTACATGAGCGCCCTTATCTTGAAACGCGAAGGGGGAGAAAATATAGCGGAATGTGTGTTTCATTTGGCGAACCCCTCCATGCAAAACGAAGCTAAAAATAATCCCCACATTGAATAACCGCCCCGCTGCCGCCGCGACCCGCACACTGCCCGGGATTAGGAGAGGCTATCGTGAATGTGGCAACGGGCGACGCACTGTAAAGAAATCAATTCGCGGCAACGGAAGAGAGAGAGAGAGAGAGAGAGAGAGAGAGAGAGAGAGAGAGAGGGGAGAGAACTCTGTGTGATGGAATGATTAAAGCTTAGTAAAATCGTAATAATCTTGATGTGAACCCTGGAAGTTTTTTTTATATTTCTTTACGAGCATCATGCAACTGAACTCCGCAGCTCCGGTAATGGAATGAAGTAAGGGAGAGAGGAAGGAAGGGAGAGAGAGAGGGAGGGAGGGAGGGAGAGGTGAGACAATAGTGGCAGAGGGGTGAGAGAGAGAGAGGAAGGAAGGGAGGAAGGGTAATGATAATGAATGGAGAGGAATGCATGAGAGAAGGATGTTTCTCCGTGTTTTCCCATGTTTTTCCTGTATAAGTAACGCCAAACACTGCATGACGTGGCCCGGACCTCATGACCGTAGCCATGCCGCGTCACGTGCCATGGTGGCTTCTTGTGGCGTCATTCTGCTGCTTCACTGCCTGTCTGTCTGTCTGTCTGTCTGTCCCCACCGGAAGAACTACCATAATGAAAGCCCTCCACGGTGACTACACACACACACACACACACACACACACACACACAGGCTCCAATGTCATCACTCCATCCTACGTGTGTGTGTTTGTTTGTTTATTTTTCATATATATATTTGTATGTTTTTAGTATTTTAATTTCGATCATAGAGTGGTCGTTAAAATATGTGATTCTGTGGTCAGTAATCTATCTATCTATCTGTTTATCTATCTGTCTATCTGCCTGTCTATTTATTTATCTATCTATGTATCTGACTGTCCAACTGTCAATCTGTAACATTTGTCAGCCGTTACTGCATTTATGTTGAAATATTTGCCGGTGACAGTGATATGCTCTCTCTCTCTCTCTCTCTCTCTCTCTCTCTCTCTCTCTCTCTCTCTCTCTCTCTCTCTCTCTCTCTCTGTATCCAGCGCAAGACATAAGCAACAACTTTATAATCCCCCGCCGTAAAGTTATAATGTCCCAAGACTGCGAGAGAGAGAGAGAGAGAGAGAGAGTAAGAGAGACGCAAACTTCAGACTTACATGGACAGTGTTTTGTTTGCGAGGTGTTTTTGCTTGTCTGTAATTTCCTCTCCCTTCCTGAGACGAGCGGCGGCGGCGGAGGAGGTTCTTCTCGAGTTCCTGTCTAGTAATGAGCTCAGCGTCGCCTTGCTCCGGCCTCGAGACCCGGCTTTCATTAATTACGATGACTGATTACCCGCTTATTACTGACAGGGAGAGAGAGGGAGAGAGGGAGAGTGAGGAGGTGATGGCTTCGTGGCTCACACCCTTAGATGTACTACGTCTCCACCACCACTATCACCACTACCTCCACCACTATCATCACCGCCACCACATCCCTCACTAGCTCCCCAAGTGTCACAGTTTAAGGACGGTATTCTGCAACGCTTCTGCGCCGCACCTTCACTACACTCCAAAGGCTCTAGTTGAGGCTGTACGTGTTTTTAAGGGTGCTTTTAAGGTTCTAGTGACAGATAGACAAGATTTCTTCATCAGTGACAGGAGAAACACTCTTGAGAACCTGGCTAATCATTTCTGTGGCCTTTGAAAATAGTCGTGGTTAGAGAGCCAAGCGTTTCAGAATGCGGGCTGGCCACAGACAATAATCCAAACAGACAAACTCCCTCATACCAGTCTAACCTCTCTGTCCTTTCCTTCAAAAGATAATTACAGAACCCGTAAGCAGCAAAAATTCACCTGGAGGAATATGAGGAACACCCCCAGACAAGGTGACAGGGGGCGGGGCACACTGCAGCCTCATCCATCACGCTGCCTGCCTCGCCCTAACCTTATAGCCACATCCACAACCCGGGAGCCAAGACAGGGGAGGAGCTGGTGGCGAGGTGGGGCGGTGGAGAGGTGGAGAGGGCAGATTTGAGCCACTAGACAAAGCTGCTCTATATCATGAGTGGTAACCAAGGTATTATAGCGGGCAGAACACAATGTGCCTTACGTCAGGGTGAGCGGCGAGCCCTTGTGTTGGGTGTCGGGACCCTGATCGTCCCCAGATACACGAGGAAAGGGCAGGGATGAGGGCCGGGAGGAGGAGGACGTAGCATGTTCACTGAAAGGCTGATAAATAACCAAGGGGAAGTTATGAGGACAGAGGGAACGGTGGGATTAAAGATGAAACGGGAGCGACAAATGGAAATGAGAAATGGGTTTACTTACAGAGGCGACGACAGGAGAAAAAACATGCCAGCTGAGGGAAGACGAGGAGCAAGAAAGGGAGAGGAGGAAGGAGAAAGCAAAGAAGGCGAAGGAAGAACGAGAAAGGGAGTAGACGAAGAAAACGAGGGAGAAACCGAAGGAGGAACGAGACAGGGAGAAGACGAAGGAGGAGACGAAGAAGAAACGAGACAGGAGCAGACGAAGGAAAGACGGAGGAGAAGAAGGAGAAACGAGACAGGAAGAAAGACGAAGGAGAAACGGGAGAAAGAGGCAGGCAGTAGTTATTGTGTATGAAGTTAGTGAGAGAGGCTGGACTTGACGCTCACTCTTATAGCACTGTCTTCACGCGTTTCACCTCCTATGTACCCGAATACATGAGAACATTTCAGAGCACGTGTGTATCAAGCTCGCATCCACGTAAGGTTCCGGGATGAAGCAAACAACAGAATTAAAGAACATTAGGAGCTAAACTGCACGTGGAAATATTTTATAGCAAAGTTATACACAGAGAGAGAGAGAGAGAGAGAGAGAGAGAGAGAGAGAGAGAGAGAGAGAGAGAGAGAGAGAGAGAGAGAGAGAGAGAGAGAGAGAGAGAGAGAGAGAAAATAAATGCACACACACACACACTGATACACACACACACCCAATGCCTTTTATGTTTAATGGTCTTTTCCTCTCTCTCTCTCTCTCTCTCTCTCTCTCTCTCTCTCTCTCTCTCTCTCTCTCTCTCTCTCTCTCTCTCTCTCTCTCTCTCTCTCTCTCTCTCTCTCTCTCTCTCTCTCTCATATTCTGAAAACACACTCCGCACTTAAACTACATTCAAAAGGCTCCACTTGTTGAAGCTACACGGGTTTTTAAGAGTGTCTTTATGTTTCTAGTGACAGATTAATGAGATTTTTACATGATTAAAAGGAGAAACACCCTTGAGAACCCTGCTAATCATCAGTGTGGCCTTTAAAAATAGTCGTAGTGAGAGAGAGATAGAAAGAGAGAGAGAGAGAGCGAGGCGTTTCAGAATACATGTCTCTCTCTCAGGTGGGGACAGAAAGAAGCATAATGTCACAGCGATGAAGGAGTGTCGCCCGAATGCTCCTGAATACCTGGAGTCAGTCTGAGCGGGTCCAGGCTTCGTCTTTTTTATCAGAGGTTGTCGTGGGCGTGGATGAGAAATGCCGGGCCGCTTCTGGATCGCTGGGTGAGTCTTGAAAGGCGACGCACAGATATGGGACTGTCTGTGGGGATAAATGCAAGAGAGAGAGAGAGAGAGAGAGAGAGAGAGAGAGAGAGAGAGAGAGAGAGAGAGAGAGAGAGAGAGAGAGAGAGAGAGAATTTTTTTCGTTTGATCATTTATTGGCCCTTTACAGAAGCACAAATATACATAGTCTGTCTGATACGAACCATCCTTCACCCAACGTCCATTGAGAGAGAGAGAGAGAGAGAGAGAGAGAGAGAGAGAGAGAGAGAGAGAGAGAGAGAGAGAGAGAGAGAGAGAGAGAGAGAGAGAGAGAGAGAGATACTTTCCCTCCCTCAGCCTCATAACTTCCTCTCATCATCCCGACAGGCCTCACACCTGCACGCCTTGCCTCTAGTCGCCCCTACCTCTGCCGTCGACCGGAGAGTGCTATCAAAGAACACCTTAATTCCCTAAAGCACAAGATTTCCCCCGATACAATCAGCGGCGCCCATTCACACGCCGCCGCTGCCTTTTCACCGCCATCCCCTTGTCCGTCACGGGGTATCACTGTAACACGAACATGACGCCAATCCGGAAAAAGGGAGAGAAATGATTTAAGCGAAAAACCGTGAAAAAAATATATGTCACTGCCTATTCAACTGTCACTTTCATCGCTGGGCAGGAATATAGAGTGAAATATTCTGTAGCCATGTCCTCTTTCCCTCCTGCCTTCCCTTCCTCTATCCCTTCCCTCCACCTCGCCCCTTGCTGCCCGGCCATCGTAACACTGCCCGCCGGACCACGCCGCGGGCCGCCTCTTTCCCCCTGTCTCATCTGCCGCGCCGTTGTAATTCTTCCTCACTTCAATAAATATGGTGGACACTTTTTTTTTACTTATTCATATACTCTCTCTCTCTCTCTCTCTCTCTCTCTCTCTCTCTCTCTCTCTCTCTCTCTCTCTCTCTCTCTCTCATTCAATTATCTCTCGTTTATTCGATTATATCCTGAAATACGAGGAAGCCTATGTGTGTGTGTGTGTGTGTGTGTGTGTGTGTGTGTGTGTGTGTGTGTGTGTGTGTGTGTGTGTGTGTGTGTGTGTGTGTGTGTGTGTGTGTGTGTGTGTGTGTATTAATATGAACCATTTTTTTACTTCCTACTAGGTTCATAAGCGCAAGACTCTTGATTCATAACTATTAAAAACATTAAAAAGTGTGTGTGACCTGGTGACGGGCTGCAGTTCAGGGCAGGTCACGCCAGGTCACTCACACAAACTGAACATTATTGCCCTTGTCCGGCAGTTTCACTGAGTGTTCGCTTGTCACACACACACACACACACACACACACACACACACATACAATGAATCATGCACAGACGCAGGCAAGGGTGAATGACTTCATGGATATTTAAAGACTAGAGTGATTCAGTTATCACTTACACACACACACACACACACACACACACACACACACACACAACAAATGCTGTGGCAAATCAAGACTCGTGTCGAGTCTAGAAAATGATGCATTGATAGTTATGCAAATTCATTATTGTTATTATTATTATTATCATTATTATTATTATTACTATTATTATTAGAATGATGCTTTAATAGTTATGCAAATTCATTATTATTATAGTTGTTGTTATTATTATTATTATTATTATTATTATTATTATTATTATTAATATTATTATTATTACCACCATCACCACCATCACCACCATCACCACCACCACCACTACTAACACCATCACAATCACTGCCCTCACCATGGCAGTGCCAGCGTGACGCCCTGCCGCAGCGCACCGCCGCTCGCACCCCGGCGTGTCTCGTCACTATTATAAGCGTGGCGTGACGCTGACAGAAAGAAGCGTATTTTGCTTGGTCAGGACAAGTGGTTATTAGGGAAGCAGGAACAGCACGAGTCTGTCTTCATCGCGGCACAGTTGACGCAGCTGTCCCGCCGCGATGACCGCCACGCCGCGCCTGCTGTTACTGAGATTGTGACGCTGTAATCTGGCCTCCACCCTCTCTCTCTCTCTCTCTCTCTCTCTCTCTCTCTCTCTCTCTCTCTCTCTCTCTCTCTCTCTCTCTCTCTCTCTCTCTCTCTCTCTCTCTCTCTCTCTCTCTCTCTCTCTCTCCCTTCCCATCTCTCTCTCTCTCTCTCTCCCTTCCCATCTCTCTCTCTCTCTCTCTCTCTCTCTCTCTCTCTCTCTCTCTCTCTCTCTCTCTCTCTCTCTCTCCCTTCCCATCTCTCTCTCTCTCTCTCTCTCTCTCTCTCTCTCTCTCTCTCTCTCTCTCTCTCTCTCTCTCTCTCTCTCTCTCTCTCTCTCTCTCTCTCTCTCTCTCTCTCTCTCTCCCTTCCCATCTCTCTCTCTCTCTCTCTCTCTCTCTCTCTCTCTCTCTCTCTCTCTCTCTCTCTCTCTCTCTCTCTCTCTCTCTCTCTCTCTCGCATTGTCCTTGAGTGCCATGCATCAAGATCATCTCGGTGTTCTAGTGCCATTACTTTTCATCGCCACGACCAGACATCCTAAATGTGTTTTCTTTAGCTCCACCACACACACACACACACACACACACACACACACTACCACCATTACACTGCCGCTGATGTCTCCATCCCTACTTTCTCCTGGCAGTGTTCCCCCTACACACATGCGCGCCGTCTTTTCCACGCACACTGCAAGCATTCCCTCGCAGTGAATGATGGAGGCAGCCGCGTGGGCGCCTATCCTTCACCCCCTTTCTCCGCTATGTTAAACAGTAATTCACGCCGCGAGAGCAATAAGTCAGCGCAAGTATGTGTAATAAGGCACGTGGCTCCCCTTAGCAGCGGCTCCTTCATCATGACAACTCGTGGTGGCTAACAATTCAGGCAGACTCAACGGTCCGCCTCGCTCCCCCCTCGCTTCACTCGCCTCGCCACACCCACAATTACTGAAGCTTTGGGGGCGTCCCTTCACACTCTCCCCCCTCGGCCCCTCACCCAGCTCTTCCTCGGCCGCCCGCACTGCCGTATATGCATGACTCACTACAAACACACACACACACACACACACACACACTGACTCACTCACTCGTTTATTCTATCCGGCCTGGTTCCCTCCTAACCTCAGCCCACCCGTATTTGCGTCTACCAAATCCTAACTTACTCTCTCTTCCCTCTCTCTTACACCCCTCCCCCTCACACGTCTAATCCACCAGCCCCACCACTCAGGCCGCTCACCCACGCCCTCATCCACACGGTTATCAGACTACACGCCAGTCCCCACGCCCGCTTATACTTTAAGTGACATTTAACGACCAGAGAAGGAAGGTAACTGCCACTGAAATAACACCTTCCGACCAAGCCAGCATGATAAATACCACTTGAGGGCGTTTACTGTTGCTTCTCTCTCTCTCTCTCTCTCTCTCTCTCTCTCTCTCTCTCTGGAAAATATGATGTATACAACTTCAAAACGACTTAACGACCACACTAACTGTTATGAAGGCAAAGGAGGGGCTAGCTTTTTTCTTCCCTGATGCTCCAGTCAGTGTGATGTGGACCAGTAAGAACCCAAGGAGATTATCATGATGCGTGTGTCTTCAAAACGACTTCACGACCACATTAACTGTTATGAAGGCAAATGTGTATATTCTTTCTCCTCTCTGCGGCAGTTAGGTCTTCACTGATACTGTCGTTAGTGTAGTGTAGAGCAATAAGGAGCTAAAATGATATAATTCGTGCGGATTCAAACTAAGGAGCCCCATAATGCAAAGATAGGTGTTGTTTTCTTTGTCCGCGGTAGTTAACTCTTCACCAATACCGTAGTTAGTGTAATACAGACCACTAATGGCCTGGATGGGGGAATAAGACAAGCTGAAATACCTAATAATAACCTAATTCCTTGTAATCACTGTCTGGAAATCTGTCTGGGGTCGTTAGCTCTTCATTACTAGTCAGTATCATTCAGACCATTAAGGAGCTAAAGGGGTATTACGCAACTTGAAAACCCTAGT
The DNA here is from genome assembly GCF_035594125.1 of Scylla paramamosain. NCBI lineage: Eukaryota > Metazoa > Arthropoda > Malacostraca > Decapoda > Portunidae > Scylla > Scylla paramamosain. The sequence continues at coordinate 13,881,983 of NC_087186.1, read as the reverse complement.
AATTCCCTTTAATTTCTTAGTCACAGTGGCTAGGAATCCGTCTAGGGTAGTTAGGCATTCACTCATAGCGTAGTTATTGTACTATGCTGCCTGATATCCCTGTAATCCCTTAATCCCTGTGAGTGAGACCCTGCATCACCACCACGACCACTGATGCCGTAGTTGGGTCCTTACTCACACCGTAGTCAGTGCATTATGCTGTTTAAAATCGCTAGTAATCCCAATGATTGAGATCCTGCAACACATGAGACCCTGCAACACATGACAGACCCTGCAACACATGACAGACTCTGCAACACATGACAGACCTGCAACACATGACTGAGACCCTGCAACACATGACCGAGACCCTGCAACACATGACAGACCCTGCAACACATGACAGACTCTGCAACACATGACTGAGACCCTGCAACACATGACAGACCCTGCAACACATGACAGACCCTGCAACACATGACTGAGACCCTGCAACACATGACTGAGACCCTGCAACACATGACAGACCCTGCAACACATGACAGACCCTGCAACACATGACAGACCCTGCAACACATGACCGAGACCCTGCAACACATGACAGACCCTGCAACACATGACAGACCCTGCAACACATGACCGAGACCCTGCAACACATGACAGACCCTGCAACACATGACAGACCTGCAACACATGACAGACCTGCAACACATGACCGAGACCCTGCAACACATGACAAACCCTGCAACACATGACAGACCCTGCAACACATGACTGAGACCCTGCAACACATGACAGACCCTGCAACACATGACTGAGACCCTGCAACACATGACTGAGACCCTACAACACATGATTGAGACCCTGCACCACCACCACCACCACCACCACCACCACCGATGTTGTAGTAAGTATATAATGCTCCCAGAAAACCTGAAGGGACATTATGCGGCCCTGAAATCGGTAGTAATGCCCTGTATCCCTTTAATCGCAGTGAGTGAGACCGCACATCCATCACCAGGCCCACGATGCACGCCATGATCAGTGCATTATGCTCCCTGAAAACCCAAGTAATGCTCTGTAATCCTTTAATCGCAGCCAGTGAAAACCCCGCATCCATCACCACGCCCACGATACACGCCGTTCATTAATCTGCAGCGGCCACTCACTCCCCGCCACTCCAAAACCCATCCAGCGCCACTCGAGGGGGCAATAACCCACAATGGGCCACTACTCACGAGACAATCAGCTACCACTCAAGGGACAGTCAAAACCAACTACCACTCGAGGGGCAAGTCGTAAGCGGTACGCACTTGAGTGGCACTTCTGAGGCAGACGTCTGGCCCGCCTTGCGAACTGTTGAGTGTTTGCTCTCGTTACGTAAGGTGGAGGCGAGGAGGTGGTGGTGGTGGTGGTGGTGGTGGGAGGAGCTGGAGGAGAGGTGGTGCTACGGTGGATGGATGGGAGGAGGACCGTGTGTGTGTGTGTGTGTGTGTGTGTGTGTGTGTGTGTGTGTGTGTGTGTGTGTGTGTGTGTGGCAGATAGGAAAACGTGGATGGATGACAAGGTGGGGCAGTGAAGTGGTGACATAGTGTATGAAAAGATACGAAGGAGGAAAACTGAAGGAAATGCAGGGCAACTGAGAATAGGAGGAAGAGGAGGAGGAGGAGGAGGAGGAATGCAGATTTAATGATATAGGGAGGATGGACAGGGGCTGGTGCAGTATGTGCTGGTCAGGGGTACTTTTTATGGGTGGGGTGGGGGGTGGAGGGGAGACATGGGAGGCTGGGGAGATGGGGGAGGGTGGAGCGATGAAGAAGACTGAGGAGGTGAATTGTGGGGAGGTGAGGGATGGTGGAGAGATGAGGGAGGTTGGGAGATGGATACTGGGGAGATGAGGGTGGGGAGGTGAGTGGTACTGGGGAGACAGGGGATGGAGGGGAGGTGAGGGATGCTGGGGGTGGATAGGGCGTGCTGGCGTGTGCGCGCGTCAGTGAGTTAGCAACGGGGTTTTTTATTGTTATTTTAAATGTATCGCTCACATCAGTTGTGCGTGGCTCATCTCCATCTTATTTCTTTTCCCTGCTTTTTATTGACACTTCTCCTCCTCCTCCTCCTCCTCCTCCTCCTCCTCCTCCTTCTTCTCCTCCTCTGATACAAAATGGAAAATATTTGTTTTATGCAAATGACATATTTTTGCGAATTAAGCTAATTTAAGCACTTGTCAATCGTCTTCTATTCTCTCTCTCTCTCTCTCTCTCTCTCTCTCTCTCTCTCTCTCTCTCTCTCTCTCTCTCTCTCTCTCTCTCTCATCACTCTCCGCAAACAAAATTCTCGTTACTGTCAACACTCAATTCATTCCCCTCCTCTAAGTACTCCTCTCCTCTTCCCTCCATCCTTTTATGTCTTCCTCCATCTGCCTCTGGCCCTTTAAGGCTCACCCTCCCTCAGCGCCCTGCCAGCTCGGCCTATAATCCCCCTTATAGGGCCGCGCCAACAACAGCATCAGGCGAGGGGTGTCCGCCAGCTTTCTGCATTACGAGACGCAGGCCAAGAGATGAGTCGTATGATACAAGTGGCGGCAGGGATTCGATGTGCAAGCTCGAGGGGACCTGTTCTCTTCTGCGCCCCCAAAACAATGACGGGCATCCATTACGCTGCGCTCCTTCACGCCACCTTATTCTGGTTGTCTTGTGTCTACTGTCCACGAAAATAAAGGAGTTCTGGTAAGCGTTAGCGATTCCAAGCTTTTAACATTCCGGTTTGCATTAATTTTCTTTCCTTATAGCTTTCGCAGCTTGTGGAGTATTTTCCGCGCCCCGTAAACCGCCCTATTCTGAAACACAACTGCGCCGCACCTCCACTATGCTTTCAAAAGGCTCTAATTGAAGTTACACAGGCCTTTAAGGGTGTTTGTATGACTAGAGTGACATATTAACATGATTTCTACATTATTAACACGAGAACCAGTCTTTGGGAACTGCAGCTAGTAATCTCTATGACCTTTGAAAACAGTCTTGATAAGAGAGCTAAGCGTTTCTAAATACGGCCCAAAGACATTCCGACTCTCGAAGTTTATCTAGACGCAGCACCATCCGCACGTCACGGCAGGAGTGTAGCAGCGAGTCTCACGGATCCTGATTTGCGTGACGACCAGCGCTCTTCATTCACCACCAATTTAGTTCTGACCTCATAGCCTCCCTCATTACCCCATCCGCTCACCCCCGGGCTGCCCTCGCGCCTCCCTCACAGCCACGGCTCGTCCACGCTCACTCTCGAGGCCACCTTGCTTGGTAGGTATTCACTGCCACCCCAGCCAGCCAGCCAGCGCTAATCTTTCTCCCTTCCTTTGCTCTCCGTCCGCCACACGCACTGCTGGCGACCCTCCGACCCTCCCTCATTGCTCCAGAACCTCGCAATATCCATCATTACTCCTCGTTGCCTTTGTCAGACACGTTTATTATCTCCTCCTATCCTCCTGTCTTTTTTTCTTTTTTTCATCCACGCAGCTCGCATCGCCACCGCCGCCACCGCCGCCGCCGCTACACCCAGACGATGTTTTTCCGAGATAATCACGAGCGTAGTGTTTGTACACCCGCGGTTGGGACCACTTGGCCCGACCTTCTGTCAGCGCCTCCGTCCGTATCATACGTCCCTCACGACCTCCTGCGGGCTGAGTGCGCTGCGGCCCCGCCAAGTACGCGGCGTGGTGCTCCAGTGGGTGGTGGGTACACACAGACAGGCGGCTGAGGCACAGACCACAAGGACCCCGTCAGACTCAAGGGCACGGCCACCGACCATCGCTAAACAGGACCAGCTTCATATCGGCGGTCCTGGTTCATCGCAAGCCTCAAATAGCCGAGCCAGAATTAACAAACATGAATCCAAACTTGATGGATCGGATCGCACGTTTTATAAATACACAAACATTGTACAAAGACCGCATAACACGAGTACATTCAGACCCAAACACGAGGCGGAGGACTCAGCCTTCAGCTCCCTTCTGGTGCCCGCCAGCAGAGTCACTCCCGAGTTATGCAGCATGTACCTTGAGCCAAGAGTGAGCACACGCCCGCCTGCTGCCCCCCGCTGCCTCAACAACACACTTATGTCCCTGTGAGCTACGCAGCCCATCCATTCGTCCACACACACTCATACACCACACTCGGCGACCAACAACACCACAACACTGACGCCCCCCCCACGGGTCAGGGCCGTGAGGGGAGAGAGGGAAGGGGGCTGTTCGTGACTCATCCAGAGAGCCGCCCTGAGGCCTCCATTGCCCCCGTCGCTCCCAACCCCCAACGAGAGAGGAAGTGTCGAGTCATGTAACCTGAGCCTCCCTCAGCCCCCGGTCCTGACGCCTTCGTGCCACTGGGTTAGCGTGACGCAGCAGAGCACCGGGGCACCGCACCACCACCACCACCACCACCAGCGCCATGCCTTCAGCTGCCGGAGTGGCGGAGTAACGGAGCGACGCCTCTGCAGTGAGTGGTGGCAACCTTTGCTAATCACTCACCTGATCTAGGGCCGTATTCTGAAACACTAATGCACCGCACCGCCACTACATTCAGAAGCCTCAAGTTGAAGTGAAACGTGATTTTAAGGAGGTTTTTACGGTTTTAATGATAAATGAACAAGACGTCTTTATCATTAAGAGGAGAAACACTCTTGAGAGCCCGGCTTGAGAACGCCATCTCTGTGACGTTTGAAAACAGCAGTGGCGATCGAGGGAGAGAGCCGTATCAGAATACTGGTCTTTGTCTGACACGATCTAATCTAAAACAACTACAACTACATCTAAGCGTGGCTGATCACAATTACTTTCCCTACTGAGACTTCACCATCACCCACCACTCTCCCTACCATCACCCAGCAACCTCCCTTCCTACCATTCACCTCCCTCCCTGACACCCCTCACCACACTCCCTTCCTACCATCACGCACCAACTTTCCTTCCTAACGCTCCGCCATTACCGCCCTCCACTTACATCGTGCTTTATGGACGAAATCTAATGGCAGGTATAAATAGCGTGACTCTCTCTCTCTCTCTCTCTCTCTCTCTCTCTCTCTCTCTCTCTCTCTCTCTCTCGCCGGGAGCAGCACTCAAGGGGTGTATCAAGCTTCATCATATAAAAGGCGGAGAGAAGTAATACCTCGGCGCTCCAGGGAGAGAGAGAGAGAGAGAGAGAGAGAGAGAGAGAGAGAGAGAGAGAGAGAGAGAGAGAGAGAGAGAGAGAGAGAGAGAGAGAGAGATCAACAGTAATATGTCTGGTGGCGGGTTACAGAGAAAAGAAATAGATATGAGGTAAAAGAGACTGGGAGGAGGAGGAGGAGGAGGAGGAGGAGGAGGAGGAGGAGAGGGAAGACAGGGAAAGTGATGGGCGGGCAATAAGACGGATTATGAGAGGGGAAGGCGGCACAGGTGAGGAAAATGAGCGAAACTTCAACCCAGGTGGAGAGAGAGAGAGAGAGAGAGAGAGAGAGAGAGAGAGAGAGAGAGAGAGAGAGAGAGAGAGAGGTGCTATTGACAGTGAATGGAGGAGATTTGAGGCATTTAAAACCACACGTAAATATTCCATACAAGATAAATTGCTGCACCACCACCACCACCACTGCCAATCACCACTCGTTCACCCTTTACGAACAGAAGCATTGACTATCTCACGTAACTGGTCTGAACAGCTGCGCGGGTCACTGTATCGCTCACTGCACTGTCTGTATTCAATTATAGTGTTAGTTTAAAGTAGTTGTAGTTTTGTTAATTCTCAGTAGCTTGTTATTATTGTTGTTATTGTTGTTGTTAATCACAGACGCCCAATAGATGTAGTGAGTCTGAATAACTGCACCGCTTGTATTCATTTATAAGGTTTATTTTAACTGTACTGTTAATTTTTAGTAGCTCATTGTTATCATTTGATCTTTATTTCTACTGCTAATTAATCACATATTATTACCGTTAGTATCATCATTACCTCGTCTTTATTCTTACGGCAGGTGAATCACGCAGACACGGAATAGATGGTGAACCTAATTTAATCAGAGACCCGCTTGTGTGTGTGGCCAGTGGTGGTGACTGATGAAGTGGTGACTGGTGACTGATGACTGGTGACACGAGTGAGAATGTGTTAATGAATCACAGAGGCATGGAGTGAACCTAACCTAATGAGAGGACTGCTGGTGTGTGTGTGTGTGTGTGTGTGTGTGGTCAGGGCTGACACTCCCCGACTGATGACTGATGACGGAAGAGGTGGCGTGACTGGTGACACAGGTGAGCATGGTGCTGTGCGTGATTGAGGGCGTCACCTCTGCCCCGCGACATAAGGCGGAGGAAGCAATTCATCCCAATTTTCTTACAAAGTAATTATTTCTTAGCTAGTTATTAAGACTTAATTGGAACCACATTGTCTTCTCTCTCTCTCTCTCTCTCTCTCTCTCTCTCTCTCTCTCTCTCTCTCTCTCTCTCTCTCAGCGGGAGGCGCGACAGGCATCACAAAACACTGACATTTCAAGATTTTGCACTACAGTGTGTGTTGATTAACCTGAACAGGTAAATAAACTCCGCCTCACACACACACACACACACACATACGCACACACACACACACACACACTGCAGCTTTTGTGGTCGCCTCCTCGGTCTGTTGACACGGGCAGTTATCTCTTGCGTCATCAGAATGAGAGAGATGACGACCTAGTTTGCTTGTGACTTAATCGCTTTTGTCTCGCCGGTCACTCACTCACTCCTCGCCTCTGTTTCTGGTGGTGGCGGTGGTGGTGGTGGTGGTGGTACATTGCATCTCCACTCTTCCAGATTCCTTTTCAAGCCCTTTAGCCTTTACCATCAGTCTTCCTGCCCACTCTTGAATATTTCATCCTCTTCCTTCTATTCTTGTGTCGTCTTCAGTCCTCCATCTCGTCCCGCCTATCTCTCCCTCTTTCCCTCCCTCCCGCCGCATACCTCCACGCCCATCAACACGGATCAGGGCCTCTTAACTACGCTCCATGTCTCCATTTCGGTACGACACGGAGGAAGACGACCCACGCGGAGCCCAGACGACGACCCGGGGATCATAATTATCTCCACAATGTCGCCTCTCCCTCCCGCAGCAAAACCAACACACTCAAATTACTTAATAAACCCGCCGCCATTTTGCGAGATATTTTCACCCATAAAGCAAACCTGACCTGACCCATAGCCGTGCATCACCATCACTCACCATCACTCACCATCACTCATGCGACACACACAGCACCGCGCACCATAAATAACAAACACCAACATAGTATTTTACAAAGTTTGGCCAGTAGAGTAATGAGGGGGGGAGTGACAGTGGAATAAACAAAGATATAATGCACTGTGAACCTCTGCTCCTCTGATTCGTGTGTGGTTTCAATTGATAAAGACTGAGGCAGCAAGTCTTTCCCGGTTAACTGTGTAGTCGGAGGTGATTGGGATGGTGTTATTGCTTGAATCTCACTAGTAATGGTGGTAGTGATGGTTATTGTTCTAATCTAACTAGTAATGGTGGTAGTGATGGTGTTATTGCCCTAATCTGACTAGTAATGGTGGTAGTGATGGTTATTGCACTAATCTGACTAGTAATGATAGTAACGATGGTGTTATTGGTACAATCTCACTAGTAATGGTGGTAATGATGGTGTTATTGCTCCAGACTAGTAATGATGGCGTTACAGTCTTATCACAGGCCCTATACATCTTAACGTCTAATTCCTTCACTGACACTGAGTAACAAAACTTCTGGTTCTTGTGTACTCAGACTTAAGTAATGTTTGTCAGCGTGTGCGTGTGTTGATACTGCAGTCCCATACATCTTAATCATCTCTTTTATTCCGTCATTCACTGCATCACTCACACACAGTCACAATCTCCTTCACGTCCAATTCTAGTGTTTACAATCGACTTAAGACACATAAACTAGCGTCTTTTTTCTGGTTGCTTGTGTGCTCAAAAAGGCGAATGTTGTTTGTGTTGATATTACAAGTATAATCCTAAACTGCTGTACATCTCTTGTCACGTCTCTCCCTCTCTCTTTCTCTCTCAAGAATCCCACACCCACTCACGCTATCATGTGCGAGGCGATAGCAGATAACAGATAACACATGAAGACGAAGCGGCTGTCGACATGTCTTCTCTTTGTTTAATGTCGCTGGAGGAGCAAAAAGGTGGCTGCGATATGAGCGTGGTAAAAGCGATGCCTCTTCCTCGCTGAGACCGTGATCAAGTGGCCTTACAGAGACGTTGGCGCGGCACGAGAGAGCCATAGAGGACTGCAAGACTTTCCCTGTGAGGTTTTTGTGAGGAGAGGTTTTCCCTGTGGCCTGTGTTCTGAAACGCTTCCCTCTCTCGATCCCCATTATTCTCAGAAAGCCATAGAGATGATTAGGCGGGTTCTCATAAGTGCTTCTCCTGTTAATAATGTAGGAATCTTGTTCATTTGTCACTGGAATCATAAAAAACACACTTGAAAACACGTGGAACTTCAACTAGAGTCTTCTGAATGTAGTGGAGTTGCGACGAGGAAGTGTCTCAGAATTATGGTCCTCAGCTTCCCTCTCTCATAACTATTTTCAAAGGCCACAGAGATAATTAGTCGGATTCTCAAAAGTGTTTCTTCTGTTAATAATGCAGAAAGCTTGTTAATCTGCCACTAGAACCATAAAGACACCCTTGGAAACCCGTGTAACTTCAACTAGAGCCTTTTGAATGCAATGAAGTGCGGCGTTTCAGAATGGTGCGCTGACAGAGAGGCTGAGAGCGAATGTCAGGTGAGGGACGAGTGTGTAACGTCCTCCCAGGTGAGTCAAGCAGGTGTGAATGACATTTGTTAAGCCAGTCAGGTAGCGTGGGGGTTTAAGATTCTGCTTGGCGATTGTATGTGTACGCGTTTATGTGTGTGTGTGTGTGTGTGTGTGTGTGTGTGTGTGTGTGTGTGTGTGTGTGTGTGTGTGTGTGTGTGTGTGTGTGTGTGTGTGTGTGTGTGTGCTTATCTTTGGCAAATAGTACACTTGTCTTCATTAATACACAGAGCGCCACACAGCCAACACTTTCATACTACATCTCTCTCTCTCTCTCTCTCTCTCTCTCTCTCTCTCTCTCTCTCTCTCTCTCTCTCTCTCTCTCTCTCTCTCTCTCTCTCTCTCTCAATCTCACTGTCAGCGTGCAAATATTTACACAAAAAATAACAGTGTACGTTAGAGCCAACACAACACGCTGATTAGGACAGTGTAAATAAAATGCAGTGAACAAAAAGATTTACCCGGATGAAAAATAAATGTTGTGACGTCACCATTGCCAACCAAGTGACTGAGGAGCGGGGAGGGAAACCGTAACAACAATAATAATAATAATGATAATAATAATAATAGTAATAGGGCGAGGGGTCAGTGAGGGGAAGGGAAGGAAGGAAAAACAATCGCTCTTTTGCTACCCTGTCATTAGGTTGTTGTGAAGCATTGCAATGGTGACGCCCAGACGCCCAACACTGACTGCCATTTCTACTACTACTACTACTACTACTACTACTACTACTACTACTACTACTAAGCAGATTTCAGTTTGTGCATCAGACTAAAACAGCAAACTTCATTATGTAGTGTGGCTTCTGGTATGCCTAATAGCCTCCTAAGGGACAACAGATATGCTGCTGTTCGTTCCCTCTTGCGTGTCCTTTTTTTTTTTCTGTCTCTTTTATCGTCACTGATGTGGTGATGACAACTTCCTTTGCTGGTGACCACGACAGTTAACAGCCCCACTAACACCATCAGCACCATCACTCGTGCAGTTAACACCACGGCCAGCAACACCACAGTCATTTGAAGCTGAACTACTGTCATCATCATCATCATCATCATCACCATCAACAAGACTAAATAAAAAAATATAAGAGTAATAAAAAATGACCAACAAAAAAAAAAAAAAAAAAAAAAAAGGCCGCCATCTTCTCGCCGACGAAAATAAATGGGTGTATTTTTATATGGAAAATTAAGTCCACAATCTGGGTCAGCTTCACTTGCCGGCTCGTCGTGGTGGTGGTGGTGGTGGTGGTGGTGGTGGTGGTGGTGGTGATGGTGGTGGTGGCTGTCTCCCCTCAGGGTGACGTCACTGTGTCAAGGGTCGTGGTCATAAGTCACTCGGGGATCCTCCTTTAAGCCCCCACCCTCCCCCACTCTCCCTCCTCTCCCTCCCTTCTCTCCCACATGGGCGTCAAGGTCTGCTGTAATGCTGCTTGGTGCCCGCTCCCCCAAGGCCTGTGTGTGTGTGTGTGTGTGTGTGTGTGTGTGTGTGTGTGTGTGTGTGTGTGTGTGTGTGTGTGTGTGTGTGTGTGTGTGTGTGTGTGTGAAAGTCTTTGGCAACGCGGGTAATCAGTTCTTCAGTTTCATAATTTCCCTCATATATTTCTTTAATGGCGATAAACACTATTTTTTCTTTTTAGCTGAGCCATGCGTAGGCGAGCACGCACATACACACACACATACACACACGAACCACCACAGGATACAAGTGTGGCGTCCCTACAAAGCAGTGTGTAGCGAGGGCGGGGTGAGGCAGGACGGGGTGAGGCAGGACGGGGTGAGGCGGGGTGAAGCGGGGCGGGTTTGGACGGGGCGGGGCAGGACGGGGCACAGAGCCACCATCACGTCAAAAATAGACACACAAATATAGCGGCGGAACACGGTGAAGGTGTGAGGTGAGAGGAGTGAGAGAAGCGATGGCAGGCAAAAAGCAGGGGAGCGTGGCAGAGAACTTGGCTAGGAGCGTGCAGGTGAGCGTGCAGGTGAGCGGTGAGTGACAGGCGGCGGCAGGTAGCGTGGTGGTATTGTGTCCCGGGGAAGGGATCTCACACCGGCAGCGGGATGATGAAGAGGGAGGTGCCTCGCCAGACCAGACAAGGAAGCTGTTTTACATATCAAAGGTGAATGTGAGTGAGAGGCAGGGCCCTACTCTGAAACACTTCTGTGTCGCATCTCCATTACATTCAGGAGGCTTTAATTGAAGCTACGGGGTTTGTTAAGGGTGTTTTTTATGGTTTTAGTGATAGATTCACAAGTTTTCTACATAATAACAGGAGAAACACTCTTGAGAACCTGGCCAGTCATCTCTGTGGCCTTGGAAACTAGCCGTGGTGAACAAGCAAAGCGTTTCTGAACACAGGCCCCAGACACCAACCACTCCAGCACCTCACACACTGGGAGTCAAACCTTCGGCCGACGTGTTGGTCCTTCCAGCCAGCAGCGCGGCACGTTCCCTGAGCCGCAGTGCCCTCTGCTGCAGGCTGGGGCTCGTGCCATACCCTCATCCTGGGGAGTCACTGCGGGGTCACTGGCTCATGTCATCCCGTCCTTGCCAGCTCCCAGACCTCAATAGTGAACTACGTATAGTAAACTACCTATTTACGAGACATTACCAACACTTACCCACACTTACTCACACTTACCCCACGCCCTGCTTGAATAATGCACAGGGAGGCAGTCAAGTGTGCTCGCGACCCAAGCTTACAAGTGACGCGGCGCCAGTGGAGGAGGAAATCCCAGCAGAGGCGCGGCCAAGAGGGGGTGCATTTAGTTCAGCAAGCACCGGCAAGGGATTATCATTTTATCAAACAGGAAAAGTGAAAAATTGCAGGCGTGCGGAAATAAAGGAGCGAGCAAACTGGGATGGGGGGAAATAAGAAAAAACGAAGCGGAAATTTAAAATACACCAAAAATAGACTGTTAAAGGTGAGGAAGGAGACGAGCACAGTCCAAAAAAGAGAAGGCTAGAGGGAAATGCAAGCTGAGTGAGGAGGTACGTGCCCCGAATACCAAACACTTGTAGAGCGCCGCGCAGGTAACGACTGGAGACGCGGCGCCACCCACTCCTGGCCGCGGGAAGGGAAGGGAAGGGGAAGGAAAGGAGTAAGAGAGGGGATATGAAAGAAAATGGGCGAGGGAGAAATTGTATAAAAATATAAGCAACGAAAAATAAGGAAAAGATTAAAAAAGAACGTAGTCTTTTACAAAAATGCTCAACGCAAAGAGAGGGAGGCAGAAAAAAAAAAAAAAAAAAAGGAGAGAGAGAGAGAGAGAGAGAAAGGCGGAAAAATAAAACTGGATGAAAAATACGAGAGCAGTAATTTTCCGCTTGACTCCTGGGAAGAAAAACACCGAACCAAGGAACGTTTTACAATTCCCCTTAGCACGGACCAATGAAAAATAAGAAAGGTGAAAATTAAAACTGAAAGCGGCTGTGTTATAATATTACACCATGAATTTTACCGGGAAGCAGAGAGAGAGAGAGAGAGAGAGAGAGAGAGAGAGAGAGAGAGAGAGAGAGAGAGAGAGAGAGAGAGAGACTGACAAGAGCGATGTAGAAGCAGAGCAGCGAGCAATGACCTGTAAACTTGTGGCATCCCCTCCTCGTCCATCTCTTCGTCGTGCTCATCCTCTCCGGGTTCCAGGGGCGCGGGGAAGGATGGGAGCGCGGCGTCTTTGTGTGCCAAGTGGCGGTGACCTGGGACTTCTGCTGACGAAGCCACTTGTGTCAGGAAATGTTAAGAAACGCTCCTCAATTGATGGAAAACCAGGAAAAGTTTCAACCCGAGCCAGCTTTTTTGCGAGATTATTTTGTAGGTTTTTCACGGCCACACTCTTACTGCTTGGTGGTGGTGGTGGTGGTGGTGGTGGTGTGCGATGCCGTGGCTGCCGAGGGATTGCTAAAGGGTTTGCTCAATATATCCAACAGGAAAAATAATGGAATGAAATAGCGAAGAATTGTTTCCATTGCTCAATATTGATTTGTAATGCGACTTTTTTAACGGTTTGATACGTTCTCTTAAAAAATAATGCTCCCTTATCTCTCTCTCTTATTTTAAGGAAAGCGGAAGCGAAAATCTGACACAAGCATCTTTTCTTAGCTTAGTTATAAACATCTCTCTCTCTCTCTCTCTCTCTGTCTCTCTCTCTCTCTCTCTCTCTCTCTCTCTCTCTCTCTCTCTCTCTCTCTCTCTCTCTCTCTCTCAGGTGCCACGCTCCTGTCTCACAATGCCCTCGGGCGGCGCGCGCTTATCAGAGGAGGAATGTTAAGCCAAGCCTGTTATCGCTCCAAGAATCCGGTGTTATCACATAATTGACTTCATTTATCGCCTGCGCCGCTCCAGGCTGGCCGTTATCAGGAGGGCGTCAGGCGGGCGGCGGGCGGTGGGCGCTACACCACTGCGCTACACCGGTTTACGCAACTCACGTCACTGACTGGAGAAGGTAATTTCCTGATAATCGGAATCGGGATCAGCGGAGGGCGAGGCGGCGGGTTATCGGGTTATGCTTGCGGCCTGTGCTCTGAAATGCTTCGCTCTCTCGATCACCACGACTATTTTCCAAGGTCGCAGAGATGATTGGCCGGGTTTTGAAGAGCGTTTCTCCTGTTCATAATGTAGAAAGGTTGTTAATCTGTCACTGGAACTGTGTAAATGGACTTAAAACCCCGTGTGATTTTAATTAAAGCCTTTGGAATTTGGTGGAGGTCCGGGGCTGTAGTGTTTCAGAATACGGGGCGGTGTGAGGGAAGCAGCTGGCATTATCTGAACACTATATTCTAAAACACTTCCACGCCGCATCTCCACTACTTTCAAATGGCTCTAGTCTAGTTGAAGTGACATTTTAAGGGCGTTTTTAAGTTTCTAGTGACAGAATAACAAGGTTTCTATGTCATAAACAGGAGAAGCAGTCGTAGGAAACCGGCTGATCATCTCTGCGGCATTGGAAAATTGCCGTGGTGGGAGAGCAGAGCGTTTCCGAGTATGGGTCTGAGTGTGCTGAGCTGGATGTGTCGTGTCCCGCCGCGGCCTTGGAGACAAGCAAGAACAGCTGACTGGATAATTGGCCGCCGCCTCGCCCCGTAACTCATCCATCGCCAATCAGTGAAGCACGCGAGGGAAAAATCTGGATTGTGAAAATGTCCGCCTGATAAGGAAAGGAGGAGGAGGAGGAGGAGGAGGAGGAGGAGGAGGAGGAGGAGGAGCAGTGATAGTTGGTGATAGACACGTCAAGACTACTTAGTGTGATAGTATCAGTTTCACACAAAAAGTCACCTAGAGCTCTTAAGTACAGCCTCACACAGCGTTCATCTTGTCAGCAGGAGGAGCAGGAGGAGGAGGAGGAGGAGGAGGAGGAGGAGGAGGAGGAGGAGGAGAAGGAGGAGGAGGAGGAGGAGATAAATCTGTTTCACTTGCTACGTTGACAGCTCCTCCAAACACGATGTACATAGGTATTTAGCCACACCTGGGGCGCACCTCCGTCTGTCTGCCTGATAATCGGACTCCACAAACTCCACTTTGCCCTTCCTATCACTTATTTTTCCACCAAGACATCCAAGTGTCCACCAGCTCTCTGCACCACTCCAGCTTCCGCCACTCCTCAGCCTCTCCTTCTCAGTCACTCATTCATCTGACACACTCGCATTCCTCAGCAGTTCCCGGGAAAGACTTGCTTCACAAACTTTCACAAGAATCTCAAATTGAAGTTCAAGAGTGTGTGTGTGTGTGTGTGTGTGTGTGTGTGTGTGTGTGTGTGTGTGTGTGTGTGTGTGTGTGTGTGTGTGTGTGTGTATCCTCTCTCCGTTATTCATTCTTTATCCTGTTTATCCTTGACTAGTTTCTTTCCACGCATGTCCAGAGGTGTAATCAGTGTTTTCCCTTCCTTTCCTCCCCGTCTCTTCATGTTTGCCGACACCTTGCCGTGCCCTAGACGCGTCCAACATCTCTCCCTGCCTCCCTGCCTTCACCTGCCAGCCTCATTCCTTTTCAGAGCCACGAGTCATGTCACTGGCCGCGCGCCTCTGCATGGGGGCGTACCTAAGACCACACCACCTGCCCCAAGTGTCTCACCCCTTACCCGCCTCGCCGCCTCGCCCGCCACACATCCAGCACTGCGTTAAGTCCCACATATTACCACGGCTGATACAAAATACAGGTATTCGAGTCTTCCTTAACGCCCCGCTCCTTGCCACTGGAAGAAGTTTGTATGAAATTTTATGCCGCTAAGCACCTGAGCGGCCTGAAATAATGCCCGGGAGGTCACAACTCTGCCGCCCTTGATCCAAACCCTCAAACATTATGCAAACTCCATGACCCGCAAGACCCCATTCAAATCAGCTCCACCGCCTTGCCTCACGCTCTCTCTCTCCCTCACATCCTCTCTCTCTCTCTCTCTCTCTCTCTCTCTTGGTGTGAGGGTGGTTCCGAGGCCTGCACACTCACTCCCAAGACCACCTGCAAGCAAACGGGTTTCAGATTCATAAATTATCGCCCCAACGCCGTTACTGCTGTGTTCCGTACGTGACCTCTGCCCCCCCATGACCGTCGATGCCGCCAGCCTGTGGAACGTAGGTGATTCAACCCTTTAAATTCAACAACAAGGTACCCGCGTCACGTCCAGGAGACACAAACCCGCGTCTTTTTGTCCTGGCGGGGAGAGACTTGCCAGAACGCGGCGTCCTTCTGTGAGACTCGAGTGTGTGTGTGTGTGTGTGTGTGTGTGTGTGTGTGTGTGTGTGTGTGTGTGTGTGTGTGTGTGTGTGTGTGTGTGTGTAGGAGTTATCCATTGGACCACTGACTCTCTTAACTGTATTTTCTATTTTAATGTACACTATTTTCTATTTTATTTTTTTTTAGATTTTTTAGTGTAATTGTGAAAAAAAAATAATACAGAATAATGAGGGTTAATGAGAAAAGAGGGACGGTATATTGAATTACAAGTATAGTCTCTCTCTCTCTCTCTCTCTCTCTCTCTCTCTCTCTCTCTCTCTCTCTCTCTCTCTCTCTCTCTCTCTCTCTCTTTGGGATCTAGGACTGTTAAGTGCCGAAGGTTGAGAGGCAGGAACGCAGGTGAGTTTCGAGATGTTAAAGAGACAATGGCTGGGGAGGAGAGAGAGAGAGAGAGAGAGAGAGAGAGAGGAGAGAGAGAGAGAGAGAGAGAGAGAGAGAGAGGAGAGAGAGAGAGAGAGAGAGAGAGAGAGAGGGAAAGTAAGAATGACACTTGTTTACTTTAAGAGTCCCACGAAGTCAGTGTTTTGATAATAAATGAACACCTTTCTTCCTCCACCTGCCTCCTCCTCACCTGTCTTGACTCTTCCTCTGCTCCACCACTCCCTCTCCTCCCTCCTACCCCTTCACTCCTCCCTGCTCTCCCTGCCTCTCACTCTTCCCTCTCCTCATACTTCCCTGGCATACGTTTTTATTATGTTATCTCTCTCCTTCACTCTCTTTCCTCTCCCTCCCAGCATATCTCTGTCCTTCACTCTGTCCTCTGCTCCTCCCTCCCATTCTTGCCTCCCACAAGTTTTTATCATTGCATCCCTGTCCTTCACTCTTCCTTCTCTGCTCTCCCATGCTCGCCTCCCAAGTTTTTACCAGCTCATCTAACCTAAGCACCTTTCCTGGGGCACCACATCACTCCATTTCTCATTACACGAGTGAGGGAAAAAATATAAAAGTATGACTTCACATCTGCAGAGCTCAGAAGAAAAAGACCACAATTACTTCGGTAAAATTAGGGGCTTAACTCATGTAATTAACCTAGAAATTTACTGGCAGCCTCTGAGCAGCTGAAATAATGTGTTGCAGTGGAGGAGGAGGAGGAGGAGGAGGAGGAGGAGGAGGAGAGAGGCTGGAGACACCAAATAGATACAACACAAGAAGCTGCCCAGGACTTTTTTTCTTTCTATTTGTACACTGGGAAGAAAAAAAAAAAGAATCACTAGCCTGACTCTTGAGGGAGGAAAGAAGGCGAGATGAGATGAGACAAGATGAGAGATTAAAACACAACCACACCGTGAAAACATACCCCCCCACACACACTAATATTAAACAAGCAAACAAGCGTAGATAAATGAGGAACAGAATAATGGTGCAAATGTACAAAGCAAGTAGGGAGAGATGGCGTGTGATGGCCGGGCGAGGGTGGGGCGGGGAGTGGGCGAGGCCAGCCATCCCACACTCACCCGTCGCACAGATTGTACAGCCTCCACCCACCAGCCTCACGCCCTCTTCCTGTGTGTGGCGGCGCAAAGGTGGCGGGCTGTGTGAGGCTGAGTGAGGCTGGGGTAAAGGTGCGCCAGGATAGCCGAGGTGAGGAGCAGGTCATGGGAGGGGCTGAGAGGCGGATCAGGGAGTGAGTGAGGGTGAGGGAGGGTGAGGGAGGGTGAGGGAGGGTGAACCAGGATAGTCGGGGTGAGGAACAGGTCACGCGAGGGGCAGAGAGGCGGGTCAGGACAGCAAGAAGAGCGCACCAAGGGTATTGAGGAGGCCGCAGTGGACATTGCTTAACGAGTGTTGCATTTTGTAGTGAATCACGGCGGCACTTACTCCTATATGCAAAAAAACGTTCTGCTTTCTTACCATAACTATTTTCCAAGGCCACAGTGATGATTAGCCGAGTTCTCGAGACTGTTCCTTGTAGTAATGTAGAAATCTTGCTTATCTGCCACTAGAACCGTCAAAACACCCTTCAAAATGCGTGCACTTGTAACTTACTAGACCATTTTGAAAGTAGTGGGGATGCGGCGCAGAACTGTTTCACAATACGGACCTAAATCAAGCTCCAGGTGACACGGCCCTTTAAAGACTCCTGGATCACGTGTAGCATGACAAAAACTCGTGACTCTGGGAAAATATTGCCTGTTACTCGCACTACAAGTCTCTTCCTAAGCAAACACTTGGAGTTCATTACAACCCGCACTCTTCCACACAGATGTAGCGGGAGACAAGATCACGAGATAAAAACAAAACATCGTCGCGTGATTCAGTTAGGAATATAAGGAAGGCATCTGGAGATAAGAGACAAAACATGCTTGGTAAAATATCTAATCTGTTTTCTATCTCTCTCTCTACAAAACTGATATAGACGAATATTTGCCGCATAACCTAGGAAGAAAGGAAGACCAAACGGATTTATGGATGCAGTGAAAGAAGACATTCAAGTGGTGGGTGTGGCAGAGGAAGGCGCAGAAGACCGGGTGTATTGGACAAGGATGACCCGATGTAGCGACCTCTAATGGAAGCAGCCAAGAAAGGAGAAGAAGAACCTGGTCACTGATACTGGGAAGATGACAAGACGAACACAACACAGCGCAACACAACACAACACAACATAAGACCACACAGCACAACACAACGCAACACAACACGCAGGCGAAGACAAAGGCGGCCGAGTATATGTAAAAATAAAGAAAGAAAAGAAAATCGAGAACCAACACGACGATAAACTTATTGAAATTCAAAATACCTGTGCGCCAGAAGGACGGATCATTATTTACATCACAAAGGACACCAACAACACGACGGCGGTTCAAAATGTGTAGGTGGCTCCCTGTCGTCCCGCCCTCACCTGCCCGCCCACCGCCCACCGCCCACTCCCGCGCCCTCATCCTCACATCACTTTCTACATAATTCATCCACACGCGGCCCACCTGTTGTTTACCTGGGCAAAATTCACGACAGGTAAAGGTCTATTTCCGTAATATTTCCTCTTCCTCCACGACCTCTTCTTCCTCTCCTCCTCCTCTTCCCCCTCCTCCTCATCCACGTCAAAACACGTCACCGCAGCGAAGTAAGGGCGCACTGATGACTAGCCACGCACTTCACGCGGAGCCTCGCAAAAAGAAAGGCATTATGCATTTGTTTCTGTGCGTCGCCCGTTGCACCGACACGTCACGACTCTCTCTCTCTCTCTCTCTCTCTCTCTCTCTCTCTCTCTCTCTCTCTCTCTCTCTCTCTCTCTCTCTCTCAACAGACCTAAGCCCGTTATTAACTATACATATTTGCTTTCAACTTTTTGTGAACTATTAACGCCAATAAAAAGCAATAAAAAGTCTCTCTCTCTCTCTCCTCTCTCTCTCTCTCTCTCTCTCTCTCTCTCTCTCTCTCTCTCTCTCTCTCTCACAGACGCACCATAAATCAATCCTACACCAACTCAAACATTAATTAACAAAATGAAACAGCGCAACTAATGATCAGTTTCTTCACAGTGACACGCCAAGAAAATGCAAGCGAGTGTCTTGTGAGCGTGCGGTGACCCTGTGGCAATTCTGGATAAAATGACACGAGGGAAGACTTGCTAACTGGCGACAGGTGAGCGAGGGAGAGAGACTAATGCGTTTTTCCCCACCAAGAAGGTCATGGTGCCCTTTTTTACGGGTTTAAAGGTCCCTCGGGGCTTATCAGTCTCCCGCCTCTCTCATCCTTCTCTCCTTCCTCTTCCTTACACTAAATCTTTACTTGCCGCAGGAAGGAAACACGGAGTAGCACCGAGGTAAGGAACGTAGGGGTACATATTTGGTTGCTCTTGCCCTTTCAGATCCCACCCTCCCTTATCAGCGTCACATCTCAAGGTTTCTCACATCACTTCTGCCTACCAAGAGGAGCTCACTTTCATAACTATAGCTGTATTCTGAAACTTTTTGCTCTCTCACGACCGCTATTTGCAAAGTCTACAAAGGTAATCAGCCGGGTTCTCAAGACTGTTTCACCTGTTAGTAGTGTAGAAATCTTGTTAATCTGTCACTGGAATCATAAAAAAAACATCCTTAAAAATCCGTGTCATTTTATTAATTACAGGATTTGGAAAGTATTTGGGTCGGCACAGATGCGTCTCAGAATGCTGTCCTGTGGCGTTATAGCATCTCACATACACATACGCACGCACACAAACACACACAAACACACACACCGCTTGTAACTCCTTGCCGCCACCACCACCACCACCACCACCTCACCTTGCTTTATCTCCTTCGCTATGCAACGTCACCCTTCCCAGCGTCACACTGCCACATGCTCTCTTCACCTTGCCAAAAAATATGTCACTCCTTTACTGAAAAAAAACTCCTCCTCCTCCTCCTCTTTCTCCTCCTCCTCCCCGCACTTAAAGATTCTTGTGAAAATATAATAAAAAAATGACTCACCCGTGTTTGGACATCATTAGTCAGTCCTCAGCATTTTCAGAAATCCATCAATGAGGTTTTTTGTATCATCGCCACTGCCTGACTCTCTCGCCGTCACATTCATGCTCTCACTCCCGGCGCGGTTTTTTTTTTTTTTTTTT
>NC_087186.1:13834407-13859407 GCF_035594125.1 Scylla paramamosain | reverse complement strand
GTGGGTGTGGGTGAGGGTGGTCCTGGGAGGCAGGAGGGAGGGGGTGGGTGGTAGTTGAACAGATCCCGCCCGCTGATACTCAAGACATATGGAGACTGGCGGGCGGCAAGGTGTCTAACTTACGATTTAGAAGCTTGAGATAAAACGCGAGGGAGTAAAGTGAATCTCTGGGAAGGGCAAAGATTCAAGATTCATGGGGGAATTAAAACAGGCATGATTTACAGCCCCCCTGCAATTCACTCCTTACTTGTTGACTGTAACGATGAGATTTTCTTCAGCCGCCTCTTCATATGTAAATTGGCCGCGGAGATCTAAGGACATCAAATACCAAATGTACATTCAGTGCGATCATCAACAAATGTGCAACTCACACCAGCAAATGACGCGGCGCCGCCATCTATCAGAGCGATCCGTGCTGTACAGGAGACCAATTATTGTTTTTAGGAGCCTGCGTTCTTTATATGGGGCATCACGCCTCGTTCTGGCGGCGCGGGGTAAAAACACCGCATCAGTAAGGATGGCAATTAACTGGACTTGATAGAGAGGCATTTTTGCGGCTCTGACACGGGCTTGACAAGGCGGGCAGGGCTGCGAGAACCCGGCCCGCTGCGAACCAAAACAGTGGGGCGCACTCCAGTACCACAGATAATCCCGAAGCATTCGTCTTTCATAATGAGAAAATTGATACCGGTGGGAGAAGCGACGCGCCGCGAATGGAGGTCCAGATCAGACAATGGCGTCTGCGCAATCCAGCCAGCATCTAATAGCGGGTTAGTTACTTGCCCCGCCGTGTACAGAAAGAATACACTGGTCGTGCCCTCGCCTCGCTGCCTGGCCCGCCAGCCCCATGCACCCACGACGCCAAAAAATGCACAGCCACACAGTTTTTCCCCGGCAGTGCCTGTAATTCCATCACCAGGGGCGGCCTGGGAAATAATCTGCATAATCGTGTCATTAATGATCCGCGTGGAGAGGGAGGAGGGAAAAGAGAGTTACTGTTAATGGAAAGGACGTGCGGGCGCCATATAAGGGCGAGGGAGGAGCGGCAGAGGGGTGTTGATGGGGCTTGAAAGGCATGGAGGTGATACCTGATCTTGGCGGGGCCGGGGAGGGGCTGCGGGGGGGCGGGGCGGCGGTGGCCGGGCCTGGCACACCGTCCCACGCCAGGCGAGGCTCGTCACCAAAATCAATAGCACGAAAACATTAACCTGCGTTCCATCACTTCGCGTGTCTCTTGAGGAAGGATTTACACAGCGAGTTTTGGAGGAAACGCAAAATAATCTCACCCAGGGAATGAAATTAAGTGTGCCTTTCAGTGCTCTATTTCCTGCCCCCGCGAGAACCGCCGGGCATCGGGCCAGGACGAGCAGGACGAGTGCTCGGGGACAACGTGTCGACTTTACATAATGTGCTGGAACATTTGCATGCAACACTGCGCGGCCAGGCTTTCATGTACTGTCTACCTTGATACTAAGACGCTCGGCGAAGACTCTGGCTGAAAAACGGTAAAAAAAAAAATCCAGGATTAACGAGGAAGAGTTACAATCTTGTTGAGAAGTTTTGTCTCATTTTATCACTTTTTAGTTACGGAGCAAACAAGAATTTTAATATTTTACGGGGCGCGATGTCACTTCAGTAATTCAGCGTTTCAGTGAAAAAAAAAAGAAAAAAAAAAAAACTCAATCACAGATGTTGGTGCTTATGTTTCCCACGTGCTTAACTAAGCCGTAACTTTTGCCTCGCAGCGCCGCACCACCGCTCCCCAACACAAACTGTATCAGATGCCACTACCTGAGGATACAGCAGGGCGCGCCTCTTCGCTCTGGCATGGGGCGCCTACTTTATGAGCTGAGCCACTTACAGACACTTTTCCTTAATGTTTATTCAGCTCTTGGCCTATCCTGAATACTCTACACAGTAATGAAGAATGCCTTAATGCCACATCGCCGGCCTGGCACGCGCACGCCAAGCAGGGCGGATGAGAAGCTTCAATTAGGGTCCGCCGCGGCCTGCCCTCCCCGCACTGGTCGTAATGAACTGGTGAAACCCTCAGCAAAAAGACTCCCTGTAGCCTCGTCATGAACAAGCTCACCGCAGCGAACAGGGTGCGGCGAGGCGGCTCATATTAATTGTCTGGCCTCGAGCAGGAGGACGGCGGCGGCCGACACCAATTTCCTGAGGATCAAAGGCTGAGAGGCAGAGACAAGTGAAGGGGAGAGGGGACGCAGGGGCCGAGGGAGCCTAATGGCAGAGAAGGGAAGGAAAAGGAGATGAGGAAGACACCGGAGAGGATGGAGGACCTAAATAAATTGGAAGTAATTAGAGACGCTACGAAAGATGCGACGCTTCACTTAATTTTTTTTTTGATGAAACAAATGAAAAAGAAGGAGGAAAATACTGACGCGGTACAAGTTATTGGCCAGTGAACGAGAAAGAAATAATGGAATATGAATGAGGAACGGAGAGAGAAGAGAGAAGGAAACCGGTAAAGCTATACAAGTTAAGTAATGAAAGAATAATGAAAACCGCAAGAAAAAAAAATAAAATAAAATCTAAAGGATAAGAGAATGAAATGCATGACCGGAAAAGCGCGGAACTCAGGCCAGATGGAACACCGCTCGCTGCGTTGACTAAAAACAGAGGAAAAGAAAAACAAAGTTGAAATGTTAAAAAAAAAGTAAAAAAAAAAAAAAAATGATTTCACGTCATTGCGGTGGCAGATAACAAGCTCACCCACACAGTCAAGGTTACAGGAGGTCAGATGAATGAAACGACCATGAAAAAGGCAGCATGTGACGTCCCTGAACACGAGAACAAATATAGTAAATAAAAAAAAAGAAAAGAAAACCTGAAAGAAACCTCAATAGAGAAATATAAAAACTCACTTCAGCGATGGACGGGGCACAATACAATCCATACCAAGGGAACAAAATATAAACAATAAAGCAACAAGAAAAAAAAAAACACATCGAGGTAACACATGAAAAATAAATAAATAGAAAAAACAAAGGATCAGTAAAATAATGAAATGCGAACGCGTGAGTTTTAAAATTTCAAAACCAAAAACAGCAACAAAATGGAACAAAACTGAATAGAGAATAAGAGGGTGAAAAAAAAAAGTGAAGGATGAAGGGGGAATTCAAACAGCACGTGGAGGGAGAAGAAAGAAAAGGAAAAAAAATGTGGGAAATAATCTTAGTGGCGTGGTAAAAGAAAGAAAAAAGAAAGAAAAGAAAGAAAAGAAAGAAAAAATGATTTACTTTCGCACGAGGGAGAACAAAAAGATCTGAGATTCTGCAACCAAACCATTTCTCTCTCTCTCTCTCTCTCTCTCTCTCTCTCTCTCTCTCTCTCTCTCTCTCTCTCTCTCTCTCTCTCTCTCTCTCTCTCTCTCTCTCTCTCTCTTAACCACATTTCGCCTACCTTCGCCACCCTCATCTTTTTCAATTTCCCTATTTCCTGTTCTTTTTTCATTTCCCCTTCCTTGCCCTGCTTCCGTCCCTCCCTTTCTCCCTCCCTCTCCCCCTTGTTCTCCCTCCTTCTCCCCTTCCTGTTTCATGGACTTCATTGCTTCCGCTAATTGAGGGAGGAAGGGAGGAAGGAAGGGGAGGGGAAGGGGAAAGGAAAAATGGGAATGTGGAAACGGAAGGAGGGAGGGAGAAGTGAAGGGAGGGAAAAAGGAAATGGAGAAGAGGAAGAAGAGAGTGGAATTAAAGAATAAAAAGTAAGATATTTGGTGCTACGTCTGTCACAAGTGTACAAGGACGAGGCCAAACAGTGAGAGAATAAAGGTTTTAAATGGAAGGCAAAGATGGTGATACACACACACACACACACACACACACACACACACACAGGCATGCAGAATCAACAAAATGGCACAAGAATGAAAAGAAGTTTAAAAGCGGGGGAAAGAAACGAAAACATGCAGGGAAAGAGAGAAAAAAGGTTAAAAAAAAAGGGGAAAAAAAAGAACACGCACACGCACGCACGCACAAAAACAAAACAAAACAACATAGAAAACAACTGCAGGAAACCGGCGAAAAACAAACAAGCACCGAAAACAGCATGGCGTTCTTTCACAAGTCCGTCACACAAAAGGAAAGAGGACGAGAGAAAAAGTTTTTGGAGGGCGCGTGACAGACATAAAAGTGATGCAGGATTTGGAAATGTTTTTTTTTTTCTCAAATTTTTTTTTTCTCCCTCTTTCTTTCCCCCGGAGTCCCTAAAGCGGCTCTTCTGTCACCACTTCATTAGTTCACAGCGACACCTGAGTTTCCGAGGAAGACTTTACTGAAAGTCGAAATGAACTTGTTGCTTTGAGACTCGCAAGAAACGTGGAGCGATCTTGCTTTCCAGATTGAATTGTTATTGTTCTGAGAGGTTGTGAAGGGTCCGCTCTCTCTCTCTCTCTCTCTCTCTCTCTCTCTCTCTCTCTCTCTCTCTCTCTCTCTCTCTCTCTCTCTCTCTCTCAACCACATCAACAAAACATACACCAAATAAATTCAGGTTAACTTCGACTAAAAAAAACATTGTACATTCCCCATT
The DNA here is from genome assembly GCF_035594125.1 of Scylla paramamosain. Taxonomy (NCBI): domain Eukaryota; kingdom Metazoa; phylum Arthropoda; class Malacostraca; order Decapoda; family Portunidae; genus Scylla; species Scylla paramamosain. Next base: position 13,854,859 of record NC_087186.1, on the reverse strand, counting down.
TTTTCCCTGACTTTGGCAAGGGTAGACTGATTGACTGATTGACTGATTGACTGATAGAGGTTCTAGCGGGCGCAGCGAGGTCATGGGCAAGGGTGCGAGGATGCGAGGGGCGGGGCCAGGACAACTAACATACTCGTACAGTGTACTATTTACGAGAGCTGTATAGAATCGCCTCTTCGACTCGCCAGCTGAATGTAGTACCTAAGTGAGAGTGTATGTGGGAAAGAAGACAGTGGAAATGAAAGCACGTGGGAGGAGGAGAGGAAGACTAAAAATATAAGTGAAGGAGTGAAAAACAGAAGCCGGGGAGGAACAGACCCAACAGAAGCATACTTGTACAAGATAACCACACGGGGAAGGCTCATCCCAAACACAGGCTGAAAAAAAGGAGCGTAAATGTAGGGCGAGGTGAATCAACTGAGTAAAGGACGGGAGACAGAAAGGAATAGACGAAATAGAATCATGCAACACAAGGACAGGAAGACTCCCCTACAGAGACCAAGTATATTAACACAAGTTGAAAGGAAGTGAATGTATGTATGTGGGGCGTGTCTGGGTCTCCTGTGACAGCCTCCACCTGGTTCTCAATTGCGTGTTTCTCCTGCGCAGAGTCGCGGCGCCTCGTGGAAACCTCAGCCAAGCAGGTATTACGAGGCACCGTTCATTCTGTTCACTCTTCACTCTTTTGCATTTTTTATAATTTTTTTCCCTTCATATACTCGTACCTTTTTCCCATCAACGCTCCATCACTGTCCGCACCACTCTCTCTCTCTCTCTCTCTCTCTCTCTCTCTCTCTCTCTCTCTCTCTCTCTCTCTCTCTCTCTCTCTCTCTCTCTCTCTCTCTCTCTCTCTCTCTCTGTAAATAATAAAGGAAAAAGGTATTTCGTTATCATGAGAAGGGCGAGGGGGAGAGCAAGAGGGAAGTGAAGGGGAGAATAAGACGGAAGGATAAGCCCGGGCAGGGAGGGAAGAGGGATTGGAGGAGGAAGAAAGAGGGAAGGCAGGGGATTATCAGCGGTAAGAAGGGAGGGAGTGCAGGAAGGGGAACACGCAGGGAGCTCACCGCTGAAGGGGAAAAGTTAAACGGCACTCTTGCTAAGTCCATAAGTTCCTTGCATGAAAAATAGAACACTACCCCCTACATACAGACCAGGAGGCTGAGTGCGTCCCCCGCGCCCCTCACTACACAGCCGTGCTCCAGGACCTGCAGCTGCCCCTCACTCGTGCCGGCAGCCGGGTACGTGGGAACAGTTGTAAGGAGAGAAAAAACTGTGGATATTTGTGATCCTGATGAAATACTAATATTGAAAACAGGGACAGCCTCGGCTAACTTTCCTCTCTCTCTCTCTCTCTCTCTCTCTCTCTCTCTCTCTCTCTCTCTCTCTCTCTCTCTCTCTCTCTCTCTCTCTCATGGAGATGACAGCAGCAGCAGGACACGTGCTCGACGCCCCCTACACAACATCAATAGCAGGCGGCGCTCAGCCTGCCGCGTCTGGCTCGCCTCACGCCTCCTACACACACACAGCCGCACCACTGATGCCTCCTGCTGGCTGGCGGCGATGTAAGCAGTGGCAAATTACATCCGTGCAGCGTTGCATGGCACGGCACGGCACGGCACGGCACAGGACAGCTTGCCGCCGCCCAGGACCTCGTGCCACGCAGGGCTGACTGCCCCGCCTCTTATTGGAGCAGCGGTGGGCAAGTGGATAGTCGGGCAGGTGGGCAGGCGGACAGCTGGCCGGCCTCACATCCCCGTCAGTCTGTGAGTCATTTGGGCAAAGATTCGTTAATAACGATCTTGCGGTGCGTGTGGTGCAGCCCAACAGTGGCGAGAGGTGCCAGACGAGAACTGGCTTGACGGGGCAGAGGGAGGGAGGCGTGCCCGTGTGCCCCAGGCAACGTCTGCTGCAGTAGGCACGGAACAGTACCTCAGGGCGGCACGAGGCATGGATGAGTGAGCCTGGCCGCGCCCACACACACACACACACATGAACCACACAGCAATCCAGAGGATCACCTTATAATATATATATATATATATATATATATATATATATATATATATATATATATATATATATATATATATATATATATATATATATATATATATATATATATATATATATATATATATATATATATATCGTGCTCAATAGGAATAATAGGCCATTAACGTTAATGGCTTGCTCATTAACCTTACTGTCCAAAATTATCTTGCCCAATAACGTTAATGGCCTATTATCCCTATATATATATATATATATATATATATATATATATATATATATATATATATATATATATATATATATATATATATATATATATATATATATATATATATATATATATATATATATATATATATATATATATATATATATATATATATATATATATATATGAGTTGGTTGCAGTGAGTTTTAAGTCATCAATTTCAGCGTCATTTCTCTGCATTTAATGTCCTGCCTCGGCCGTCCTCACCTGACCACTTCATTAATCTTCTTACCTCTCACCTCCCTTCCCTTCCCTCCCTTCCAGCCCTTCCCGCCTCGCCACGCTCATTTCTCTCCTTCGTGCCCTTCCTCAACAATTTCCTACTCAAGATTCTCGTTTCCCTCTCATCTTCCTTTTATTTAACACAACTTTATCAGTCTTCCCCTGCTCCTCGTCCCATTTTGATCCCCATCACTTAACGCCACGCCGCCTTGCTCTGCCAGCCCGGTGCGCCACCACCTCTTGTGTGTGAGGCGATTACTAGAAGCACAGCGGCTTGCTTGACGCAACACACAAGACACTGATGAATCTTTAATAATTACCACCTCAAGTGTGTGTGTGTGTGTGTGTGTGTGTGTGAAGATAACATGGATGAATATATAGGTTTGTATAACTAAACATGGGGAAATGAAATAATAATAATAATAAATAATAATGATAATGATAATAATAACAATAGTAATAATAATAATAATAATAACAATAATAATAATAATAATAATAATAATAATAATAATAATAATAATAATAATAATAATGATAATAATAATAATAATAGTAATAGCGAAGCACAGGGTCATCCATCTCAATCACGTCACCGACAAGCAATAAGCGTGTCATCCCCTGGACAGTAATGAGCCACACTTCAGCCGCGCCTCGCCTTATCACGGGACGCAGCCACAATAACTCCACTCCCCCGGTAATGACTCTTTGTGCCCGCGGTGCGACGGACACCACGCGACACTGCCCGGCTGGATGTGCCACGAGGGGCTCTACAGGAGGATGATGTGCGTGTGCGCGTCCAAATAGTGGCGAGGTGGAAGCCAGACAAAGGTAGCTAATGACTTAGGACAAAGGCAATGGTAAGGACTGGACTGTAGGTAAAAGATGCTACACACACGCACACTCATGGGGAGAGAGATAAATAGATACAGACAGATAAATAAATAGATAGATAGAAACATATATATAGACAGATAGAGATAGATAGATACATAGATACACAGATAGATAACTAGATAGATGGATGGATAGAAAGATAATTTGCTGACCACAAACTATATAAAAAATAAAAAAAACGTACATATTACACAACATACCACTTGAATGGCCCAAACACACACACACACACACACACACACACACGCTGGCAACTCCCTCACACAATCACTCCAGTGTTTAATTCTCTCTCAAGCTTCGCCGTGACGCTGCGTTGAGAGGAGAGAAGGATGGGGAAGGGGGGGAGGGAGACGGAGTGATGGAGAGGAAGGAGGATGTGTGCCAGGAGGGTAAGAGGTATGAGCAAGGCAGAGGGAGAGGGAGAGAGCGTCGAGTGGGAGAGGAAAGGCGGCTGGCTGGCTAACACTGAGGAAGAGAGAGGAGAGAAAAGGACGGAAAAATGAGAGGGGAGAGAGAGAGTTAGTAAAGAGAGAACAAAACAAAAGGAGAGGCATGTGAATGAAAACACACACACACACACACACACACACACACACACACACACACAGGAAGACCCTCCTCCAAATTGGTACACATTGTAATTCAAGCGAAGCAAGTTACAGCTCGAGATGACACAACAAACTGTCAGCGACGCGTCCCTCCCTGGCTGGCTGGCCTTGATTTATAACACTTATTGTGCACCTGACTTTACGACCTCCGGCTGTGTCTACGAGGGCGAGGTGCTGGCCGGCCCCTCACCCCCTGTCCTCCCATCTCCCCCTTGACTTGCAACAGAAGAGGCAAAAAAACTTTTACAAAAACTACATGAACATTTTACGCGTAGTTCAACCAGGGGTATGTCAGATGAAGCGCTGTCCAGTCAACGCAGTGAAGGGAACATATTCACGAGGCATTAGGGAAACTTGTCCAGGGAATTAATGCCTACACACGCCTTCCGGGAACCTGCAAGCCTAGACATGGAAGCCTGGACTCGTTGGAAAGGACTTATTCGCTCGTTGTATCCATAATTCAATACATCTCCCACATACCCAACCATTTACTGTCCTTGCCTTATACATCCTTCCTCCTTACCTTCATTCATGGGTATGTCTTTCTCTCCCTTTCTTTTAAACTCCCTGCCTTAATCTTCCTCTGTTCTTGGTCCTTTAGTGAAGCAAGTTACGATGCGCTCCGCCAATCAGCGTGTCCCGTTATTCATGTTTTCGGAATGTGTACAGGGTAATCACTGGTGCTTCTCTGTCATTGGTTACCTTTGCCCTCCAAGTTCTGAGCTGAAGAGTAGTTAATAAAGGATGGTTTCGAGAGCTTTCTAACGAGGCGCAAGTAAAAAGTAGGCAAATAGAAAAAAATATTGAAATACCTCTCTCTCTCTCTCTCTCTCTCTCTCTCTCTCTCTCTCTCTCTCTCTCTCTCTCTCTCTCTCCCCTCTCCCTAACTAACATCAAAGAACTTCTCGTTTCACAGAATCTGCCAGCCATGCAACTACGTGTGTGTGTGTGTGTGTGTGTGTGTGTGTGTGTGTGTGTGTGTGTGTGTGTGTGTGTGTGTGTGTGTGTGTGTGTGTGTGTGTGTGTGTGTGTGTGTGCAACTGTAATCAATAAACTATCTATCTATCTATCTCTATTCAGCAGTGTATTTGCGTAACTATGATCAATAAGCTCTTTATCTCTCTATCTCTATACATTTGTGTGTGCAACTGCGGTCAATAAACTACCAATCTATCCCTCTGTCGATCTATGTATCTATCTATATATGTGTGCAGGTCAAACACACTATAGTCACACTCCCGTAGACTGATGTGCTAAACTGTCCGTCTCAACATTCACCAGCACTCCTCCACCTGGCCAACACTCGCATCACCGCCTCGCCTCGTACCGATCCTTGATACTGTCCCCAAACGCTCTCTCCCCCGCCTAGCCCTCCCGCCCTCCTACATATGCAGAAAGCGTCATTCCCGCCCCAGGGCCAACTCACTACGGCCAATGTACCCTCCACTATATAGACTGACTCTCTCTCTCTCTCTCTCTCTCTCTGCAACGTGTAGACCTAATGGCTTCTTGCAAGTTCTCTTATTTCTTGTGTTTCTCTTACCTCTTCATGATTCTCTCTCTCTCTCTCTCTCTCTCTCTCTCTCTCTCTCTCTCTCTCTCTCTCTCTCTCTCTCTCTCTCTCTCTCTCTCAGCTAACTACAGCGTCAAGTTAGCACCAGTCAGTCCCTCACAGCTCCACTTAATCGCCTCAACTGTCTTTCGGGAGAGCAAATCGTATTACATGCTTCCTTGGGCGACTTAATATGCGCCAAGTGTAAAGCTGGCAAGTAGTAAACGTGCCGAGAAACCCTCACACCACACACCACATTGCGACGCGCCCTCCTCCGCCGCCCACACTCGCGAACACGATACCAGGCAGAAGGTACGAAAATGAAAAAAAATGAGGGACGCAAAACACCAAAGCTAAGTGTCAGTGCTGGTGAAAATCAAAAAGGAAATACTGAAACGTTCACGCGCCCATCAAAGCGTGTGGAATATAAAACGCTGAAATATGGAGGCGGTGAGAAACGCAACATGGCAGCGAGAAAAGCAATGAGATACTCGCGGGCTTCAAGTGTGTACAATGACTAAAAATGCGGAACGACTGCACTGCATGTTCCGGTGTGGGAGTGACAGAAAGGTGGAGTAGGGAGAGAGAAAATATTCCTCCATTAGGCATCTGGGAGTGGAGTGAAGGAGTTTGCTCGGTGAAGACAACAGCAAACCAAGGACAAACACGGAGGTAGGAAATGTTTAGAGGTGCAGACAACTTCACCTTTGAGAGATCGCCTAGCCTTTGATATGGCGTGTGTGTGTGTGTGTGTGTGTGTGTGTGTGTGTGTGTGTGTGTGTGTGTGTGTGTGTGAGTGTGTGTGTGTGTGTGTGTGTGTGTGTGTGTGTGTGTGTGTGTGTGTGTGTGTGTGTGTGTGTGGTATGCGAACACGAATTTAATACTGGTCCGTGGCGCCAACACAAACACTTCTCCATGACACACAGTGGCCTCATGTTGCACTAATTTGCCATGTTCCAAGTTATGACACCACTTGCTGTCATTCGCTACCAGCTTCTTGCATCGGCCACGCTCGAGGCAGCCAGCAGACCACAGCCGGTGCCTCTGAGGGCGGAGGGAAAGCGCAGTGAACCCTGAGGTGCCGCGCTGTACGGCCCGAGATGCGTGGCACTAGTGGGTGGCGTGTATAGAGTGTCAGCGAGGCGGCAAAAACACGGATGACTTAAGCTGTGCACCTTGTGGGAGCCAAAGGCCTCACAAACACGCAGCCTGACAAGCCATGCCCCATCACTCTTCCCGCGACTTGCTGAGGCGCCCCAAGAAATAGCAAAGATGCACAAACTCATGAGGATAAATAGAGTAAATAAAGAATAAAGTTTGCGTCCCATTGAAGAGACGTTTAGTGAGTTGGCGCCATCTTATTCACGGCACGCGCGTTTGTCTGCGGCATGACACCCTCGCCAGGTGAAGCAAGCGACGAGTGACACAAGGAGCCAGGGACACTGCTCTCCACCACCACCACCACCACCACCACCACCACTATATCTGCAGCACCTCTAAGCTGACGGGAATCTTGAATGTTTATTATAGCAGCACCGTGGTGTTTGAAGATCTCAGCCTGCACCCTCTACCTCCACACGCCATTCCACCACACTCGCTCCACACACACACAAACACACTCACACACACGACTTCTATTTAAGCCTGAGTGCATGTTCAACCACATAAATCCACACATCCACATTCTTACACTGCCACACCCCAACACAGCATCCACACCCACACACACACTTACCTATACATTGATATCCACGTCTTCACACTGCCACACTTCCACACAGCATCCACACACACACACACACACACACACACACACACACACACACACACACACACACACACACGCACACACACACACACACACCTGAACACCTGCTGGCCACGAATACCTCAAGGCAGGGCGCGAAACACGATGCCACACACACCTTCCCTCCCTTTCCTTCCTCCCCTCCCTCACTCCCCGTCACTTAACATACCTCACGCCAGGATCCCGACCCTCTCCCCCTTCCCCTCTCTTCTCCCCACTCTCACCTCTTCGCGCCTCTCCCCTCGATCCCCTTGCCTCACGCCGGATAAAAACTGGTTCCATGATGTCTGGGAATCATGGGAATGGCACGTCCCCCCCCCGCCCCCTCTCACTCCTTTACTCAACCCCTCACAACCACACTACACTCATCTCTCTGTTTACCTGTAGCACTTCTCAACCACTATTCCCCTCCTCCCCCCCTCTCCCACTACAGGACGTCAGAATATAAAATTAATTCCCCTTTTTTTTTCTCTTCCCCATTTTGTGTAATTACGAGTACAGTTGGCGAAGTTCCTCGTTTTTAATTAACAAAAAAACATCGACCGACTATATTTTGTAATCAGGGGAGAAAAATTAAAGAAAAGAAAAAGTGCAAATGATTACTTCAAACTGTGATGACGTGAAGATATTAGAGAGAGAGAGAGAGAGAGAGAGAGAGAGAGAGAGAGGAGAGAGAGAGAGAGAGAGGAGAGAGAGAGAGAGAGAGAGAGAGAGAGAGAGAGACCACAATGCAATAATAAATATACCTCAAAGTACGAAATTAGGTAAAAGCAACATGACAACAAAAGACGGTCAGGAAGAGGAGGTGAGAGGGAGAGTGACAGTGGACACAGCACAGGACACGTGACCACCGCTGGCTACACTGTCCACACCGCTGACAGATCGCGCCCCGGCAGGACCATCAGGCAGGGGACAGAAAGACGGGCGGCGGGCGGTGTGCTCTTATAGCGTCACCACACCACCACATACAGTCATCCACGAGGTCCACAACGCCCGCACGCCACTCCACACCTCTCGCCTGACTGACAAAAGGCTCTTCACGCCGACAAGCGGGAGGACGCAGGCACTCGAGGGGCGCGGGGGGACGGCGGGGCGATGCCATATACGTCTGTATTCTGAAACGCTGCGTTCTCTTACCAGGACTATTTTCAAAAGCCACAGAGATGGTTAACCTGGTTCTAAAGAGTGTTTGTCTGTTAATAATGTAGAGATCTCGGTAATCTGTCACTAAAACCGTAGAAATAAACTTAAAATCCGTGTATCTTCGACTAGGACCTTTGGAAAGAGTGGAAGTGCGGCGCTGAAGTGTTTAAGAATACCGGCCATATACAGCCGCACCTCCCGCCGGAATACTCTCGGGTCCTCCAGCTCGCCGCGCCGCAAATTTGACTTGACTGAATGTTTTATCCGGCGTGATAAGACTGGAGCGCCGGTGCAAAGACCTCGCCGCGGGTCACTGCTCCTTCCTTCACTGCACGGCGAGGCGACAATGCTTCCCTTCACCACTAAATAACGCTGCGGTCATACATTCATACATACACTAGGCACAGTAAGTTAAAAAGCCTCGTACGAAAAAAAAAACAAAAAACAATCAATAAACTGAAATATCTTTATGAAAAATAGATGCATTATAAACTCATACAACACCACAATCACCACCACACCACCACCACCACCACCACTACACATAAAGAAGGGCGTCGCAGCTCGGTCAACATTCACACGACCTGCCTTATGAACTGAATATAACCCGTGGATCTCCCCGCCCTGTCATGACTCAGCCGCGGCAACACACCGGGAGATGGACGAGTGAAGGGCGGTGCGCAGGCCAGACAAGAGAGGGCGCCTGTGAAAAACGACTTTATGCCGGGAAGATCAAACGAAGGTGGGAAAATCAGGCCGGGAAGAAGATATGGTCTGGGAGGGAAAGCGTGGAGGAAATGATGGTGATAGCGATGGCTGGGGAGACGAAGGGGAGGTGTGATAGAGATGGCTAAGGGAGGAGGTGGGGAGGGGACGCTAGTGATGAGGAAGGGGTGGGGAAGGGGACGCTAGTGATGGGAAGGATGCAGTATGGTGATAGTAAAACGCAATGCAGTAGTGACACACACACACACACACACACACACACACACCTAACCAAACAAACTCTCACTTACAATTTGTCAAGAGAAAACGGGTCGCAGATACGAAGGGACGTGAGGAGCACTGCAGATGTTTTTTGGAACAATAAAGATAAAATTATCATAAAGACGCGTCTTATCAACGCACCTGTGACGCTTGTGAGGGAGAGCAGGATAATGAGGCGAGGGGAGACACTGAGAGAGAGAGAGAGAGAGAGAGAGAGAGAGAGAGAGAGAGAGAGAGAGAGAGAGAGAGAGAGAGAGAGAGAAACATGATAACTCCATCACCCGAGGGAGGGAGGGAGGATGAGTGTTTCACTGCAGCTATGCATATTCTCTCTCTCTCTCTCTCTCTCTCTCTCTCTCTCTCTCTCTCTCTCTCTCTCTCTCTCTCTCTCTCTCTCTGAAGACAGATTTAAGTGATTTATCCTTCTTAAAGCTGAACGGGGCGTTACAGGGTGTGACAGTATTTTGTTGCTTTGAGTAATAAACTGTGCGCACACACACACACGCACACACACACACACACACACACACACACACACACACACACACACACACACACACACACACACACACACACACACACACACACCTAGTCAGTCGCTAACACACAAGGCAAACACCTCCACGCTTCCCAGGCTGTCAACACCTGGGAGCTAATAGCCAGGTAGTCAGGTAGTCAGGCGGGAGTAACTATCACCACCATCACCACATTCCCCTCACCACCCTTTCCCTTACACCATCACCACCACCACCATCACCACCACCTCCTGCCAGCGGGTGCAACGACCACAACAAAGACGACAACAACAAAAACTAGAAAGAAAAAAAAAAACACAGCCAGCGAAAAAAAAGAAAAAAAAAGGCCTGCCCTAGCAGCAATAATCCTCCCAGAATGGAGTCGAAACACGTAACAAATGATGGACTGTTTTTCGGTGCGGAGAGAATTCAGTCATCCCTCAGGCTCAACATAGGCTCAGTGTAGGTTCAGTGTAGGTTCAGTGTAGGCTCAGTTCAGTGCCACAGTGACTCCTCCCCGGCACTGCAACACTCATAACGCGCATATCCCAGCGAGGAGACGTGACCAGGCTATAGACTCACCTGGGACAGACAAACACGAGGGCAATATTCTGAATGACTTCCACGCCGCATCTCCCTACAATCGAAAGGCTTTGGTTGAAGTAAGACGCGTTTCTAAGGGCATTTTTATAGTTCTAGTGACAGGTTAACAATATTTCTACATTATTAACTGCAGAAACTGTCTTTAGAATCCGAGCAATCATCTCTGTGGCCTTTGGAAATAGTCGTGTTGAGAGACCCTAGCGTTTCTGAATACAGACCTCAGACAGTCACACCTGAGACAGTCGCGTGTGTCTCTTCCCTGCATTGTTTCATTACGAGTTTCATTACGTTGTTGTTGGCAATATAGAAGCTTCCATTATTTCTAATTCCTGAAGCGAGTTGACGAAGGTGCGGGTGGAGAAAAAGCGTGAGAGTTTCAGCTTATAAACAGTAATCTTTCATAACAACGTGATCTTCGTAACAAGCCCAGCGAGCAAAAGGTCTGAGCGAAGCGTGATATAACAAACGAAATATAAAGAAACAGCCTCTAAGCCCCAGATCGGCGGCCCGAGCCACAAAAACTGGCGCCATTAGAACAAGACTGTGCCAAATATTTTTCCTCCAGTTTGCTACACGACGTTCTGAAAGCTTTCTTGAGTTTCAATTACAAATATATTTATAAAGATGTGTTTTGCAGCAGCTGGCGTTATACTACAACTGCTACTACTACTACTACTACTACTACTACTACTACTACTACTATTACTACTACTACTACCGTTGCTGGTGCTGCCGTCATTACTATAAATCCACAGCACGGACAGGCGGAAATTACTGAAGACGGGTAAGTTCAGGTAAGTAGTGTGTAGCAGGCCAGGGAAGGAGAGCGACACACACTGTTGTTGTTGTTATTATTATTATTATTATTATTATTATTATTATCAGTAGTAGTAGTAGTAGCAGTAGTAGTAGTAGTAGTAGTAGTAGTAGTAGTAGTAGTAGTAGTAGTAGTAGTAGTAGTAGTAGTAGTATCACCATCATCTTCATCTTTATCATCCCCATTGTCGTTATTATCATCCCTGCCACTGCCGTCACTGTTATTAATCCTTGCAGGCGGGACGGAGCAGATTAGCGGGGACAGGTGAGGACAGGTGAGCGTGTGCTGGGCGAGGAGCGGCAGGGAAGGAGGGAAGGAGGCGGAGAGGAACACAGGGAGGCAGGGACAATACCACGCCGGGGACTCGACCAGAGCAGTGGCAAATGAGAAAAGTTTAGCGACTAGTGCTGGGGATTATCGAGAAGAAAGGAGCGCCAGCCTGCCGCCGCTACCCTGCAAAACATCCCCGATTTTGTCTTACACCTGAATGACCCAACTTAAACTTTCCTCTCTTCCTCCTTCTTCCCTCACGTCTCCTCCCGGCAGTCTCACATCACCGCCATCAATGTATCTTTTTTAATTACGATCTCCTTCACTTTCTACTCCGCTTTAACTCTTTTTTCCCAATCAGTGCATCTTTTTAATTATGATCTGCTTCAATTTCTTCCCAGCTTAAACTTTCCCTCTCTGCCTTCCTCTTCCCTCACGTCTTCTCCCGCACGCTTCACATCACCAGTATCAGTGTATCTATCTATTTACGATCTGCTGGACTCAAATATTCGTACACCTCAATGTTTTCTTATACAATCAAAGCAATACCGTGACAGATTGTAATAGTAGTGGCAGTAGTAGTAGTAGTAGTAGTAGTAGTAGTAGTAGTAGTAGTAGTAGTAGTGGTAGCAACATAAGCTTATCGAATCACGTTGCGTCACTGAAGGGAAAGTACTGAAGTGTTACAAGGAGGCAAGTAAAGTCAACAGCCAGTCACTCGGTGTTTTTAGTACAGACGTAGGCAGTGCAGCGCCGTCCCTCCTTGTATGGGCAGTCCGACATGCCATAAACCACCACCACCACCACCACCACCAAGCTTCCGCAAACAGTGACGCCCAATAAAAGATTAGCAAGTGTGTGTCACCATGCAAGAGTACTCCATTCCCCGCCCCTTCCCTTCTCCTACCGTCACTTTCCCGTTCTTCTTCCCCTTCCCTGCCGTCCCTTTCCCTAACCTCTTCTCATCCTTTCCGTCTCTTTCCCCTTTCCTCTTCTCCTCCCTACCGTTCCTTTCCTCTTTCTTTTCCCCTTCCTACCATCCCTTTCCCCTTCCTCTCCCTCTCCCTATCGTCCTCTTCCCCTTCCCCTTCATCTCCCTATTATCACTTTCTCCTGCCCCTTCCCTTCCCTTATCGCATCAGTCAATCAACCCCCTTCCCCTCTTTATCGTCTCATCTCCTTCTTTTATTCGCTGTTTCATCATCTATCCTGTCCTTTTTCTGCTCCCCTCTCTCTCTCTCTCTCTCTCTCTCTCTCTCTCTCTCTCTCTCTCTCTCCCTCTGTCTCTTCAGTTCTTTCATCTTCGTCGGCGTCTCTCTCTCTCTCTCTCTCATTCCACGTCTCATTATTCACATCATTACCGCCCGTCTTGTCATCCCAATCGCCGCCACCCTCGCCACTCTCACCAGGGCCTCGTTACCGTCAGCCAATGCTCCTCAAAGCTTCAAAGGTAACGAATCTCTGTCCGCCTCCCACGCACCGCCGCAGGAACACCGCACGTCACCAAACTCCAAGAGGAAAAAAGGAAAATGAGATACATAATTAATACTTGTAGTCTTTTAATTTCATAAACAGAATATAGCTTTTTTTTTTCTCTCTCTCTCTCTCTGTTCAATTGTCATTTCTCTAAGTCGGTCTGGTTATGGATTACCGAAGGCGCTGCTCGTAAAAAAAAAGATAAAAAGGAAAAGAAAACACTAATGAAAGGTTTCGCAATTCGGTTTCCCGCGTATTGTGTTGCCTTCGCTTTTCATTAAGCGGATTTCCTGATTGGGAAAAGTTTGTTCAATGCTCCCTCCATAATGATGCATCCCCGCCGCCCCGCCGCCCCGTGCACCGCGATATTCACGGTGGTTTTGTTACAGTACTGGTGCATCATCTGCTGACACCAAGGGCACGGTGCGCTGGGCCTGAGGAGCTTCAGGTCACACAGCAGCTTCAGGCCACACAGCAGCTTCAGGTTACACAGCAGCTTCAGGCCACACAGCGGCTTCAGGTCATACACAGCTGCTTCAGGACACACAGTAGCTTCAGGACACACACAGCAGCTTCAGGCCATACACAGCAGCTTCAGGCCACCCAGCAGCTTCAGCTTCAAGCCATACACAGCAGCTTCAGGCCACATAACAGTCAGGCCACACAGCAACTTCAGAACACTCACCAACAAATTTAACTATCATGGTAAATATTGGGTGGCACTAATGCATTCACCAAACATTGTGGAGTGATGGCGCCAAATGCAGTCAATGTTGTGTATTACTGCAGGGGACTAGTGGCACTGTAAAATCAATATATTAACGTGACGAGCATCAAGTGTTCTCGCGTATTATTACGGTGGCCACATTACAGCCGGTGATTTATGATGATGGGAACAATTACCACCAATTAATGCAACGGAGGGATTGGCGTGGCAATTATCAGCGAGCAGGATGGACGCTTGTCAAACACCAGCACTCTGTGACAACAACACATTAATAACCATGACACTTCACTCCTCCTCCCCTTTCCCTCACTCGGCACCCCCTCATCCACCCCGCAGCGCCCCACTACCTGTCACATTTGAGTTACGAGAGCTCCACATTCCCCTGACATGTTGTTCCCTGCTCCCCTCCTCCTCCCCCCGGGGCACATTTCTTCCCTGACCTATTCCTTGTAGAGTGAAGACATTTCCCCGCGACTGACGCCTTCACTTGGGAACGCCTCCACAATTTCCGAGACTCCGAAATGGAATGTAGATGGCACATGTCAAACCAGCCAGCACATTGGAACAGGAAAAGAATAAAAAAATAACAGAGAAAAAAGAAAAATCGTATCAAAGGAATTTTTTCTTTGATATAAGGAAGGTTAGGAGCCGCCCCGAGGCGAACCGTTTCTGAAAGGTTCGCTGCACACTCGTCTCAGACTGTAATGTTTGGAAAACTGTTTGTATTTTTTGATGAATCCTTGATCTGTGTGTGTGTGTGTGTGTGGGTGTGTGTGTGTGTGTGTGTGTGTGTGTGTGTGTGTGTGTGTGTGTGTGTGTGTGTGTGTGTGTGTGTGTGTGTTGGCGCTCTACTGACGCTCCAGCAGTCTGCTCCATGTCGCCGCGCTCCTCTACAGTTCACGTTCACTCGACACATCAACTTGGTGACACGGTTTCACACTGCGGCCCTGAACGCATTACTTCACTCTGTTTATCAAGGGAGAATAACAAGGAAATAACAAAGATGCACAGAGAAGACAAAGAAACACTCTGCCTGTCCGCCTGACCCCATACACACCTGTATACACACTTCTGGATCACCTGTCTTTTGTACCATGTAAGTATTCGCCCACAAGTCACTTTACTTACATGCAACTTAATTTATTTTCATACCCTCCCTTCCCTTGTATTTTTTTTTTCTTCTCGCGGCGTGCTGTTCCCTCACTCCCGTACCTCATTAGTGTCAGGTAAGCTTGACAGCATAAACGCCGTCACGAGGTGCAAACATTAACAACTTCCTGCCTCACTGGGTCTGTAGCCTCATCACCGCAACACAAACAACATTATTTCTTTACCTCACTCCGGGGGACACAGCACGGGCGTCACTCATCACTCGGGTACTCACCTGTGGAAAGAAAACAATCTGGTAATGGGGAGAGAAAATCTTACCTACTCATTAACACGGAAAAATGAAGATAGAGAAAAGATTAGTATTAGAATTTGTTAATGTATTTCCTTCGCAACAAGTCAACAAAAATCCTTCCAGCCGCAAGTCTTCGTAGCGTCCTCTTGGTCTCCGCTGGGCCGTCACAATCCACTCGCTGTGTACTGACGCCCCCGCCACACCAAGGGCAGCACCGCACCAGTCACTTCCTGGAGGCGCCACTCAGCCACCAGTCAGCCACATGGTGCGCGCCTTTGTGCCCCACAGTGCTCACTTAATTGCCTAATGCACTAAACCTCCAACAAGGAAAAAGCCTAATATTAATTAAAGTCAAGGGCAGCAGGGAAGAGCAGCTAAGATAAACATGTCACGTCACACGCTCGCTGTTACAACGCATCACCGCAGCAGCTTTTTAATAGAAACGCTAAACTCGCTCTGTCTTTGTGGCCTCTCTCTGTCAGGTGGAGGGATGAGCTCTCGCCCTGCCACCCTGCCATCCTTCCACTCCGCCACCTCGCCGCCTGACAACCAGCCCCACCACGCGGCGGCCTCCCTCGCTCCTGATTGATGAAGGGCGCAGAGCACACCTCGGTTAGCCAGCGACAGCAGGTGGGGCGGCAGGGTGATCCGCGTGACAGCAAAGGGAGGACTGATGGACGGAGGGGGAGGAGGGAAGAAAGGGAGAAGGGAGAGTCTCAGAAAATACGAGAATGGAGAAAAGACGGGGACGGCCAGGTAGAGGGAGGTGACCGTGTCTGTTGTGAGGGTCAGGTGAAGGCTGTCTAATGTCCGCCCTGCCACGCCCTCCTGCAAATCCTGGCGCCTCACTCCCTCGCCCCCTCACAACCTCGCTCCCTCACTCCACCCTGTCGTGCATTTATTCATGTCACAATACTGGCTTTTCTTCGTTGTCTTCTCCCTGATACCTGCCAGTCTCCTGCAGCCCCGCCCGGCCACCACCACTGCAAACTCTAGCTAATTGAACTTAATCAGACAAGACTTGAGGGATCAGTAGAAGCTCCTAGGCACCTGAAGTTACACACTGCTCACACACACACACACACACACACACACACACACACACACACACAAACACACACTACCCAGGTAATTGTCGAGACGCAAATGAGCCCCCAAGCTCACCATTCACGTATCTCTGCTGCGCCTCAAGGTAATCGCTTAATGGGATTTGATTTCAAGGGACAGGTGTGTGTGTGTATGAGCGCCTGCGAACGTCTCTCTCTCTCTCTCTCTCTCTCTCTCTCTCTCTCTCTCTCTCTCTCTCTCTCTCTCTCTCTCTCATCTTCCCCCTCAGACACGTAAGGCGTTGCTCTGAGTGGCTCATCAACTCGGTACTCAGGTAAGCGCCATTAACAACACCAGTGAAGTGTCCCGCGTCTCGCCAACCCACAGGTGAGTAAACACTGCTCAGGAGACCTACAAGGAAGTGCCTCCATCCCTTCCCCATGGCAACAAAAACACTGTTAGTTCCCACCGGTAAAAAAACAACATTAAAAAGCACACCAAGTTTATGGAGAGTAATGGAGACCGGTGCTTTTTTTTAACTTTCCCGCTCTTAGATGTTTCCTATAATTAGATAGATAAATAGATAGATAGATGGATGGGTAGATAGATGGGCAGACAGATAGGTAGATAGATATGTAGGTAAATAGATAGATACATACATAAATAGAAAGATAAATATAAATAGATAGATAAAATTTTAGATATAGAGATAGATAGATAGGTAGGTAGATATACAGGTAAATAGACAGATTGATAGAGAGGGAAAGTTCGAGACGTTTATCTTTGTAGTAGCAGTGTCTTCAATAGTTCCATCAAACAGAAAAAGACAACATTTACCTCCCAGTCCTCTTTTTTTCCATGTATCCACGCAAACAGTCGTTAGACCACTGAACATCAACGAAAGACAATCCTAACAGTAAGTCATACGGAAACGATGAAAACTTGAGTATTGCACGCGTAAAACAATTAAATCAACACAATAACGTTTGATTATGGGTAAACTACAGATTTCCACCTAAACACCAACATCTGCAGCTGCGTAAAAAAACAACACAATTTTTTCTCATGATACGAGTAAAGCCCGGGCCAGTTAAGCCTCGCAGCGGTAGCATATTAAATTCCACAACAAATTCTTCAATAATCTGAGACCTAGACACATCCACATGCCGAGATTTACAGCGTGAGTGGCTGCAATATCATGTTGCTCTCGTATCACGGGTCCGGTCCCTCCCAACTCGCATCGGTCAAGGGAAGCGAGGAGGAAAACAACAAACACTCTATTTTTACATGCTCCGTTCATATTACACCGGAGAGAAACAGGGAGACTGATGAAGGGAGGATGAATATGTGAATGATATATCACTCCTAAAGAAAGTCGGTCAAGGGAAACGAGGAAAACAACAAATACTTCATTTTTACACGCTTCGTCCATATTACTCTAGAGGGAAACAGAAAGGCTGATGAGGGAAGGATGAATATGGTAAATGCTAAATCACTCAAAAACCAGGATCCACTTCTAAAACAAATCGATCTCGGAAAGCGACGAGAAAACAACAAATCCCACATCTTTACGTACACAGTTCACATCATACCAGAGACTCGTGAATGGAGAGACACTGTGAGCATGAATACAGTCCACTCCCACCTCCCCCTTCCCCCCAACACCTCACATCGGCGAAGGAACAACAGCAAATCCCACATTACGTACCACGCGCTCCACTCCCTCAAGAGTCTCGCATGATGAAAAGTCTAGCGCTTCTTCAGACACGCGTACAGGTCATTGTTCCTTGTTGGTGGTGCGTGAAGGGGGAAACACTCGGTAAATTATGAGGAAATACATACATTACACTAGAGAGATAGGGAGAGAGAGAGAGAGAGAGAGAGAGAGAGAGAGAGAGAGAGAGAGAGAGAGAGAGAGAGAGAGAAGCGACACTCCAAGAAGATAAAGATGGTAAATGTTTGAAAGAGATAAGGAGACAAAGTGACACACACACACACACACACACACACACACACACACACACACACACACACACACACACACACACACACATCACAAGCATACCAGTGTCTCAAACCCAGTACTCTTAAGACGCCAAAGGGTTGCCTCTCGGCCCATATAGGGAAGAGCTAGATGAGATAGGGGTCAGCGTGAAGGGGTGAGGGGGTGAAGGGGAGAAGGGAGAGAGCAGGTGACGGTGTTTAGTCTGAGGCTGAGGGCAAGTATAGACTCATAATAATTGCTTCATTCCAGCGTGAGGACTAATACTGCTCTTCTCTCTCTCTCTCTCTCTCTCTCTCTCTCTCTCTGTAAAGTATGGTAATAAAGAAGCACTGGGTGTATTAAAACTTGGTGCCGCGCTGGTCATAACGCGAGCAGCGCCCCCTCCCGGCAACAGATGGCGGTGGTGCTTTGTCAGGCAGTCATGTAAGAAAAGAGAGACGGCGGGAGTAAATCTTGCGGTCATAACTCGCGACGCTCGGCGATAAATGGAACGGGAGCGAAAGAAACACTGAAGACACGGTAGGAAATGAAACTAAGCTGAATACGAGCAGGAAAGGAAAGGCTGAGGATGGAACTGCTGGAAAACAAAGGAAAGGAGAGGAGGCTTGAAACTTGTGGGGAAAGAGACGTGAGGGAAACAGGGAGAGAAAGAAACCCTGGAGACATGGACGGAAATGAAACTATAGCTGAGTACGAGGCAAGAGGCGAGCGTGAAAGGAAGGAGTGAGGATGGAACTGCGGGAAAACAAAGGAGAGGAAAGGAGACTTGAAACTTGCAGGAAAAGTGGCCTGAGGGAAACGGGGAAAGGGAATGAAGGAGCGTGAGGGAAACTTGTATTTCATGTATGGGACGCAGACCAGTGTGGAGAAATGGTAAATGTTAAAATGGCAGAATGTAAGTGGAAAATATTAAAATCGCATTATGACGAATGGCCGTGCATGGCTTTCCGCGAAAAGCTGATGTGGGAAAGAAAAAAGAATCATCTAAAGACAAAATGATTTCGGAACTTAATATTAACTATGTTGAGTTTCAGAGCGGAAAGCGGAATGAATACCTGTCTGGATTTCCTTCCCCATAAAGGCCGCACGACTCCACCACCACCACCACTACCACCACCAGCCCTCCACTCCTTCCTTCCCGACACCGCTGTACCGCTTCTGTATATAAATAATAATGGATTAATGTTTGAGGTGTTAGCACGGCTCGAGAGTAACGAGACGGAGATGGAGGACGATAGGGCGAGGCAATTGAAAGGCAGGAGGTATGGTTACCGCGGGAAAGGAAGCACCATGCAAAGAGAGCAGTGTGAGGGATGGTAATTGGTCTGATGCTGATTACAACAGCGATAATCAGCAGCCGGCGGAACGTAAGTCTCGATTTTGTACATCATCTATTTTGTTTTCCATCTTATCAGTGAACTGTTTATAGCGCGCGGGACATCATTTTCATAACTGGTTCCTGCTGGGGGGCCGCAGCAGCTCAGCAGTCACACAGCACCGCCACGCAGCTGCTGAAGCGCGGCGCGTGTGAGGCGGTACACGAAAATTGGGTTCATATCTCCTTCCTCAACTTGCTGATTTGATTCAAATGTCTGAACCCAATAAATGGCTTCAGGTCTCCCGTGAAGCAAAGCGACGGATCCTGTTTCGGGTTGTCAAGGGCCCGGCCCGGCCCGGCGGCCCGGCACGAGCCCCAGGCAGCAGGGGCGCATCAGACGCCGGTCTTCCCGGCACACCTGTGTTTACGAGGCTTGCTTCTTTACGCACACACGATCCTCCACACGTCATCACCTCACTCGCCGCTCTCTCGCCTCGGGAAAGTGACGGGCAAATGCAGGAGCGATAATACCGAACACGTATCTGCTGAAACTTTTAAACAAGCAAACGCGGAGTTGGTCGCCAAACATTCGTCCTGTGAAGACGTCACGGGTGTGCGGGGTTACGAAACCGTTCCGAGGCCCAAGGCCCACGAGCACCTCACCGCTTGACACGGCGCAGGGCTCGCGGCCAGATAAGGGCGCCCCAATAAGGCTACACGAGGCAGCCAACCCAAGGAACCACGCACGCCGCCTCAGATACTAGGGCGACGTACT